>NC_054371.1:70858062-71169653 GCF_017654675.1 Xenopus laevis | reverse complement strand
TTTGCAAGAGAAGTTTGGAAAAAGGGAACATTTTGAGAAATTGTTGACATGGTAACTTTTACCCTTTGGACATAAAAAAACAAAATAAAAAAAATATTACAGCCTTTTTCAACTCCAAAAAAGTGACAAATGACTTTAGCTACTTTGTACCATATGACAAATGGGTTTGGTACTCCCCCTTTATGTTTTTTGTCTTCTGATTTGGCAGAAGGTATGGTATAATGCCTAAAAAGCAGGGGGCTATAGGGCTTTGCAGTTATTCATTAGAAAGCTATACCAGATACAAACAACTCATGAGCTCCGTGATACATAGTTTCATACAAATTTACATCATAAATGTTTTGTATACATGTAATGAATAAAAATACCTTCTTACATTTTAAGTTTTACATTTACATTTGGTTTTTGTTTTTTATTTATTTTAGGGTCCAATGGGGCCTCCTGGACAAAAGGTATGGCACTCAACCAAATAAACTGCTGCAAAAGCAATTACTTCTTTTTCCAGCCAAGCTGCAAACACAGAAGGTGCATGAGAATGGCTACTGTAGACCACAACGAAGTCTTTAGTTTAGTCTGTTGAGTGTGCTTTTCCAGAATTCTGCTGTATAATGGGAAGCACAAGATTTCTAATTTCCTCCATTATGGGAAACTCAAGCGACTCACGACAGACTGTTTTCCCTCTGTCTGCTGAACTTGAGGTTAAAAGGTTGCTGTAGTTTTCCACTGAGACAACGTGCAACTCAGGCTTGATATTTTTTTTCCCCGGCACGTATAATGTTTCCAAGTTTCAAACTGAAATTGTAATCTTGCATATGTAGTGCAGATCGGTGCCATATGATGAAAGAAGAAAACAAACAAAAAATAAAATTGGCCATAGGTGTTATTGATAAATGATGTAAAAGCAACTGCTTGAAAGTGACTCGCATGTTTCCTGAAAAAGAAACAAGACCAAGCTTCTTGTATGGGTTCTTGACATTTTTAGAATGTGAATTTATTGAAGTTATTCAGGGTACTAAGTGTGCGATTTGAAGCAGTAGAGTGTATAAGCACTAGAGATATATTTGTACAAATATTTATAAGCTAGTAACATTTAATAGCTTTGTGGGAATGAATAACTGCATCATTATTATGTAAGAAAAATAAACACCAAATTATTATTGTCAGTGATCACTAAATAAGTTTTGAAACATGCAATGCTCTGTCTCAGCTCTTGCCCTGAGAGCCGTGTATTCCCCTGTTGCTGGAAATGTTAATTGAAGGGGAACCTTTGCCATTTTAAAAAGGTCTGTTAAATTGTAGTGAAGGTTTGATAAATCTGTGATTTTTTTTCAACACAGTCATGCTGTAAGTCACAGACCAATTTCAGCTTCTTTATGTGACTGATGCCATCAGTTTACGATACTACTGACAAACAAGAGCAAGTATTAGGTTTAAGTAAAATATTTTTCTATGTCAAAAACTTTGGAAAAAACTATGCAAAAAACAAATTCTCTTATAGTTATTAAGCATCAACTACAGTTTGGTGCATATTTGTAGTGAGTCTTGAAAGAATACAAATTGGTGGAAGATGGTGAGCTCCATTGCGCTGCTCTGCATTTTAGGGTCAGATTTTTTTCAAGGTTTTTTTTTAAATGAATGCACAGTGCATATAGGGAGAGGGGAGGGGGGCAATGCCAGGCAGTTAAGGGGGGCTTTTTTGGTGCGTGGGTTTAGTTATACTTTAAGATAAAGAAGACTTCCTTTGTCATTGTTACCACTACATGCCAAGCCTTAGCATTAGGGAAATATATGGTATGTAGGATCCTGGTAACAGATTACCCCACACACCTTTTTTCCTCTGGTAATGTAGTGTCTAACCCACAAGGTGCTCTGAGAGTCAGCTTGCTGTATTCTTGACAATTTAGAGCTGGTCTCCCTGGTATCTTCACTACAAATGGCTAATCTGTTGGAGGAACTAACTAAAGAAACCGTACTTCTGTCATAAACTTCCACATACAACTGTACCATATCTTTCTCACTTAGACACCTCATTTAACTTGTAACACTCACGTTTTTCTTTTTAGACCTTATTATTTCATAGAGACTTTTAACTATTTCAAAGACTTTCCTTGTCATTTCATAGATACATTTGGCTGTTTCAAAGTTTGTAGACTTACTTTAGTATCCATTTGTTTTGTCTATGTTTAGGGGTCCATTGGTGCACCTGGAATTGCTGGAGTAGATGGTCAAAAGGTAAGTAGATAACAGGATAAACATTAAATCAATGTCAGATATTAGGTTCCAGTGTGCATGCTCCTGGTTGGCAATAGTATGTATATTGTATTTGAAACAACCAGACATGATGGCTCCCAACTCCACTCTACTGCTCTGCATTTATGGTCCTGGTAATCTGTATGGACAGCACTGTTTTGAAAGGGTGGGGTTTGTTGCACTTCAAGGGCTCTTTTATCAAGGCAAATTGCCACAATGCACCTTCCCCTCACGATTTGCATCTGGCACTGTCAGATCTGTGTCCTTTCCACATATTTGATTCCGATTTTGTTAATCGGTGATGAACTTTAGTGCCAATGGCAGTTCATGTAATAGAACGCTGTTTTGAAAATGTCATTAATCTTGTGGCCAAAAAAACACTTGAGGCAGGCATTTTAAAAATTGACTATGTGCAAGTTAAGTTTGCAGTGTAATTGTCTAATGAAAAAGATTATTATAAATATTACATTATTCACATTTTTCTCTTAATTATGGATTTTCATTGATGGCTTTTATTACATTTCCCAAAAAAAGACTAAACGTGTGTTATCTATTACATTTAAGAAAATTGTATTTGTGGGCCTTCAAAAGTTACAAAAGCTTGAATCTACTTCAAGTATGTTTTGGATGCTTTACTTTGAAACCTTAAACCAGCACAAACTGTGGCTACTGTTTAACCTCAGAGGAATAAACACATGTTAAATGCAAAAGCCACAGGAACCATTAGGTTTGCCTTGAATGGTGTTGATGCAAATCATATGGCTGCTCTACTGCTAAAGATAATCCAGAGAATGTCTACCCAATTTCATTGGTGTCCTAGAACTCAACACGTTGGTAAAAGGTTGTGGTGGTGTAGTAGCTGTATAAATAAAAAGATTACAAGAATTGTTTTATTAAAAAACACCATATTAGATCATCAAATATGTGGTTTGGCAATAGAAAATGACCAATTTGGACGTGTATTGGCTTGTTTCACATCGGAGTATTTAAGTCGATTATTTTTATACATTAGAAATAAAAGTTTAATTTTGCTATTAAATATATGTTTTCCCATGTTGTGTAAGATTAATGATTAGGCTAGCAGTTACATTTTTGGAGTTATTTTTTTCTAGGTTGATTTAAAGCAAATCAGACCATCACTAAACCATCAGATTACCATTTTCAATTGAATTATTGAAATCCAACATTATGACACAGACATTTGGTTTTTGGCACTTTTCACAGAATGTTTTGTAAAGCTCCAACAGTTTTTAGGTGAATATTAGCTAACAGTGTTGCAAGCCACAAAAACTTCTCAGTATTCGTAGCAAAAAGAGTGTAGGTCAGTAAGAAAATAAAAGTCATTACACACTCTCTAATGTTGTGCTAGCTGCATTCGGTGAAAATTCTCATTGTTGTCATTAGGGACTTTTGATTGATACCATGTGACTTGTATACTGAGCTCCTCCATAAATGGTTAGGTGAAACACATTAAAGCATTATTCCCAGCAACCCTCTAAATACCACACAATGTATTATGTTTCCACATGTAATGTAAGCAATAAAAGGTAGGAAAGAATCCATTAGTAGTAAATGTTGAGATGCATTTGTCAGAAAGGCTTCCTTAAACTCTTGTTCTGTTTGACCTGGCTATAAGACAAAGAAAGCATGGACTATATAATGTACACAGCTGAATTCTTCATTAGAAGGCAACCTAACGAAGGATACATTAAAATGTGTAGTTAAAGCCATGTGCGTTTTAATAAAATGTCATTGGTGCCACATCATTGTGACTGCCTCATTCTTCACTCAGTTTTCTTTCAATGTAGCCAGCCTATATGATCTGCAAAGCTCACTGACTACATTAACTGTGCCTCTGCTCACATGTATCCTTCATCGTAATAGTATATCAGAGACAAGAGGAAAAACTAAGATTGACAAATGAGCCTTGCAATTTCTTCTTACCAAGTGTAAACGTCTGCTTTGTGAATTTAAGAAAGGATTCATCTCTCCTTTCAAACAAGCAACAGGCAATGTGGTGAAGGAGTTGGAATCAATCTCAGAGACTGCTTTTAGCATTACAGAAGCAGAATACCTGTGAGCAGGGTCACATTTAGGCTTACTGGCTGCACATGCAGATTTATCAAGGGTCGAAGTAAATTCGAGGGAATTTTCGAAGTAAAAAAATTCGAAATTCAAAGTAATTTTTTGGATACTTCGACCATCGAATAGGATACTACGACTTTGAATTTACTTCGAATTCGATTCAAAATTAAATAGTTTGAATATTCGAAAATTTGATAATCGAAGTACTGCCTCTTTAACAAAACTTCGACTTCAATAGTTTGCCAAATTAAACCTGCCGAAGTGCTATGTTAGCCTATGAGGACCTTCTACAGCATTTTTCTACGTTTTTTGAAGTCGAAGTAAAATCATTCGATCGTACGTTAAAATCGTTCGATTTGAAGTATTTAATCCTTCGATCGAACGATTTTCCTTCGACCACAGAATAAACAAATTTGATGAAAAAAGTTCTAATTCGATATTCGAAGTATTTTAATTTGATGGTCAAATTTCGAAGTATTTTTTACTTCGAAATTCGACTCTTGATAAATCTGCCCCTAAGTGTCAAACAAGACTTGAAATTTGCTGGCCTGAATGCTTCATAAAGAATGAACATAAAATTAAATGCACCACTCAAATGCAAGAACAAAAATGCCTGTAAAACTGTGTCCGACCAAATATTAGGAAAAATGTTTTATAGTTGTAAAAATATGGTAAACATGATAATTTTTTTTCAAACAAATGCATAAAAGGACAGCCGGTGCTAATATGGAAATTGTTTATTAAAGGTTTAACAGTGCAAGAAGAGAAGTGATGTTCAATAAAATAAATTTAATGTAACATGTCAACCTTTTTCATCCTCAGTGACAGAACCCAAAATTGGCTGTTTTCTGAATGGTGTAGTTTATGTTTTGACCTATACACCTCCCTTCAAATTCTGTGCAGGTGACTCATTTCTAAGTAATGTGATGTCTGGAATAAGCTCCCAAATTAAAACAGAACACATTATTTTTATGAATACACAGTTTAATACTTGTAAATTAGAATAACCTATTAACCTTTACTAATTCATTTAAGCCATAAACCTTAAAATTTTTACTGTTCACAGGTGGGCCTTATACAATGCTCTCTAGCAAGATTTCATTACTTGATTTGAAATTACCTTCAACTTATATGTAACAAGCCCCTCTTTGTACTGTCTATATTAAGCTGACATTCATAGACACCATAAAAAATAGAATTAAATCAGTTTTAATTACAAAATGAAAAAAACACAAAGCAGGAATTAAACTGATTAAAAAAAATTGTCGTCCATCAAAATGTCGCACGCTTAAAAATTGTTGCACGTCAAAATTATTTGGGCGTCCATTGACTTTAATCCATTTGGTCAAAATAGTCGAGCATATAAAAATTGACGCTTGTGTCAAAATTGTCAAAATGATTTTGACGCCCATTGATTTCACAAATTTTTTGGAGTTTTGTGAATTTTTTGGTGACAACGGGACATATTGCCCCATCACTTATAAATGTGTAATTGCTATTTTCTTTTATTTCAGGGAGAACAAGGAAACATTGGGGCACCAGGAATTGATGGAGAACCTGGAATGAAGGTTAGTTGCCACCCTATAAAGTAATGTTGGATAGAGTAGGGATAATAAATATTATTTTTAGGTTAGTCGTATGCTTACATTTGCAGGTCTACAAGTGTTAGTAGGTATGAACACCCTTAGGCTAGCTAGTACAATGCTGACATTTTTTACTTTGGTTGCATTTAATAATACTTTTGCAAAATGTTTAGCATTACATCCACCATTGGAAAATAGATTCAATAAAAGGTTTTAGATTTTGCACCAGGGCACAGTGCATTTAATTCTTACTTTAAAAAAAATTCATTAAATGAAAAAAAAAAAATGTGCCACCTTCAAACAGGTATTAAAATGAGTTATGCACAATTAAAATTTACAGTGGAATAACTAATGAAAAGTATTACATTGTTAAATGTGAATTTGTGTTCTTATTTATACTGTACGTTTTCTATTTATGACTTTTATTACATACCTCCACAAGGCCCCCACCACGCACACACAGAAACACACTCACTTTTCTCCTGTATTTAGTTTACATTGTTTAGATTGTAGTTGGTGAAATATTTTATAACCATGCACAACCAATTCTTCTCCAGCACAATACAGTAACTAGTAATTGTCATCAGATTTGTTCATTGATACTATTAAGGTTTTTTTTCTATTGGTAAAAACCAGGGTGATCCAGGTGAACAAGGAGATAAGGTATGATATTTTGTTATTATAATTTCATTATATACAGTATAATTGCATTTACAGCACTTTAGAAAATGCATTCATATTATTTTAGTTCTAAACTATGGTCAGAGTTTTAACAATATTGCAAAACTTGCCCTCTGTACTATGGGACTATATATATTTGGAGTCAATGGAATTTAAAATTTGGCTTCACTTCAAGATCTGTGCATGTACAGTAAGCCAATTTCCGTGTGATCCCACAGAGCCCTTTTAATCTGTCTCCCCAAACAGAGCAATGGTTAAATAATTAGCTATTTACATTGCTGTGTGATTGGACCATAGTCAGCTTTGGTGGAAAATCACACTTTTGCTTCGTTTCACACCTAGCATGAAACAGTTGTTTCACTTACTGAAATACAGGTTTCATAGACATTTTCAATTTCAGAAGAGGGCTAATCCAAAAGTTTTTTATTTATATAACACCATCATATTTACACAGTGATATTTACAGCACTTCTTCATCATTCACATCACTCAAGCCCAAATGGATTTTAAAATGTATGGTCCCAATCACATGTTCATAATAAGCCAGTTAACCTTCCTGTATGTTTTTGAAGTGTGTGTGAAGAAACCAGAATTCTTGAAGAAACCCCACACAGACTCTTTACTGATGGCACCTAGATTGGAATCAAACTCCAAGACTACAAGGGAGAAGAGCTAATTACTGAATTATTAGAAAAACATTTTATACAGATTTTTAATTAGTAAAATGAAGAATCAAACTACAGAGCCATTGTTTGCCTTGCTTATTTAGCAGAAACATGAAGAATGATGCTGATGAGCCATTCTTGGGCTGTTAAACACAATTCTTACTTTTACTATAAAGTAGATATTATTATTATTATTTAGGTCAGGGAGATCATATTATTGTGCTAGACTTAGGGGTCCATTTACTAAGAGTCGAAGTGAGTTTTCGAATTCAAAAAACTTCGAAATTCGAAGTAATTTTTGGGTACTTCGACCATTGAATAGGCCAAAATTCAAATTGAAAATACTTCACAAATTCGACCTTCCGAAAATCGAAGTACTGTCTCTTTAAAAAACTTCGACTTCGACACTTCGCCACCTTAAACCTGCCGAATTGCTGTTTAGTCTATGGGGGACCACCTATAACCGTTCTGAGTGTTTGGCTAAGTTTTGAGTAGTTGAAGTATTTTTTTTTTTAAATCGTTCGATCGAACGATTTTTACTTTGATCGAAATGCCCATTTTCGATCGAAAAAATACTTTGAGTATCAAATTCGATGGCTGAATTTTGAAGTTTTTTAACTTCGAAATTCGACCCTTAGTAAATGTGCCCCATAATGTGGAAAAGTATTTGTAATAATCCTAATCCATAGCTATCCAAAGAACTGCAGTTCAACATTATCTGTGATGCATGCCATTGCTCTATGTTTATTGTTCACGTATGTGCAGGTATAAATGTGTTTTCAAAACCTTCATGATTTTGAAATGTATAATGATCTATTTAAGAAAATATAATTTCAATCGTTCCATTCCATTGAGATCATGTAGTGGTTTGACATAAAGGAAGTGAAGGGTTACTGCTGTGACCTTTATATTAGTTACAGAATGTGGTAAATAAATGCAACCACAGTCTTGGAACAATCTCACCATTATTAATACACTGGATAGTGCATATTTCATAGATAGTCTGTACATCTTGTTAGATTGGATGTGTATCTAACTGCAATAAAAATAATATAACTTGAACTCCTAATAAGGTTCTTGAGTAATTGTTTCTCACCTACTGAGAAAAACAAACAAAACAGCATTAGGAACTAGCAATGATCAACACTTATTTGTACCTATTTGTTAGGCACCATTCAGCAACTCTAGCCAATAACCTGGGACCCGTGGCCAGTGCTTCTTTTCTCTAAAAAAAACTCCACAGTACTTTAGATGAGAGCCATGGCATATGCACAGTATCCCTTGAAAAATTAAAGCAGATGGGTGTGATATCAAGCAAAGTGCCCAAAACAAGACAAGATGAGTGTGATCAAGGGTCCCAGTTTAGTTTCCATGCCAGTGAATCTGGGTGGCATTGTCCTTGAAATAGGACGGTATTCTTAGGCTTTACCAGAGAACCGGGCAATCTGGTTTCCTAGTTGCTCCAAGCCGTAGTGGGCACTAGCCTAGCATTTGCAGTTCCATCAGCCATTTTGTCTTTCTATCTTAGGTCTACTGGGTCTGTATCCAGTTGAGGGTCCAAGTCTGGAACACAAATGACTGGGTTCTGTAAATAGATAGTTATAATAGATATTGTTTTATTATTTTATAATATTATTTTATACTAAAAATGTTATTATTTCATTTACTCAGGGTGATCCCGGGGAAGGTGGCCCTAAAGGGGAAATTGGAGCTAAGGTAAAGCACGATAAAATTAACACACTCATTCCATAACAAGGCATCCAAAGTGAAAAAAACTATTTCTATAAAGGCTTTAATGTCGGCTAGGCATCTTACCATAGCAATGTATCAGGTTGGGAACTCACATCCTAAAATAAAAATCTCTCTTTTAAAAATTGCTCACTTTTTATATTCATTAACGTGAGATACAATATTATTTTTAAATATCAATAAAACAAAATTGTTCAGAGTATTCCTCAAAACTAACGAGTTTTTTTGCTCATAATCCCCGAAATCAGTGGTTTCCGGGGTTTCAGATTCAGAGTTTTTACACACATCAGACTTTAATAAATCTCGAATAATTCATAGGTTTTTTTTTTTTTTGCTCAGAAAATTACAAATTATTCGAGGTTCAGATATTCGGAGCCTAATAAATATCCCCCTAGATGTCTCAGTGCATTTCAATACACCAACACATTACACCAGGCCTCCTCAGTAAGTTACACTTGAACTTTGCTCAATTCATGCAAAAGTTACAGATTTATTTAGACTATTAAAACTAGTACTGCAACTGAACAAAGCTATAATCACTTTATTTAACTATACAATCAAAGAGTTTTAAGGAAAACAAGGGATTTGGGCAATGATATAAGTCAGCATGTGTTCCAAAATAAAGTTTGCATGGGTTATTAGGAAAACAAATCCCTGGAGCATGCTTTACCTCTGCGTAATAGAGAAAAATCTTTACAAATAACTTTACAGGACAAGTAACACCAAAATGAAAATGATCAGCTACATCTTTTATCTGCTGTCTGAAGCCACACCTGATGTACTATGTTCAGTGTAATTACAATCAGTAGCTGATCATGGAGCACCGAGATACTAGTGTTGTCCGGATTATACAATTAACTGTAATAAAGGTTTATGGAATATGGATTTAATTTGTTTCTAGTTTTAAAGGAGTATGGTGCCGAGCCTAATTTTATGAAATATAAGCAGAGGTTTTTAAAATGTTAGATTCTTAGTTGTACATGAGATATATTTTGTAGTTCCAAACTTATGTAAATGGGCTTATTTACAAACAAAGGAGCTACATTCACAAGTTTACTACAAGTTAGAAAATTAAAGCAAAGACCTAAATGGTTGCTACTGGTAACTGCACTTGGGAATTTGGCCTAAAATCTACTTCCTGCAGGGCTGAAAACAAGTTAGACACACACACGCATAGTATCTCTGTATATAAAACATCTGTAAAGGGATCCTGTCATCAGAAAACATGTTTTTTTTTCAAAATGCAGTTAATAGTGCTACTCCAGCAGACTTCTGCACTGAAATCCATTTCTCAAAAGAGCAAACAGATTTTTTTATATTCAATTTTGAAATCTGACATGGGGCTAGACATTTTGTCAATTTCTCAGCTGCCCCCAGTCATGTGACTTGTGCCTGCACTTTAGGAGAGAAATGCTTTTTGGCAGGCTGTTATTTTTCCTTCTCAATGTAACTGAAGGAGTCTCAGTGGGACATGGGTTTTTACTATTGAGTGTTGTTCTTAGATCTGCCAGGCAGTTGTTATCTTGTGTTAGGGAGCTGCTATCTGGTTACCTTCCCATTGCAGTACAGCAGTATAGAGTGATTGACGTTTATCAGAGCACAAGTCACATGACTTGGGGCAGCTGGGAAATTGACAATATGTCTAGCCCCATGTCAGATTTCATAATTGAATGTAAAAAAATCTGTTTGCTCTTTTGAGAAATGGATTTCAATGCAGAATTCTGCTGGAGCAGCACTATTAACAGATTCATTTTGAAAAAAATGTATTTTCCCATGACAGTATCCCTTTAACTGGGGACAGTATTGCAAGAATACATATATATTATAGTTGTCCTGCAAAATGCATTTTAAAAAAGGGAGATCTGGTTATCATACACTAATCATACACTATCATACACATGTTATCAGAATTCCAATCAACTCAGATATACCGGCAGATACGATCTTCAGGATTTCTGCATTATAAATGCTCTATTAAATTGAAAAAAAAATCCAATAAGATTAGCCAAGTGTGATTTAATCCAGTTTAATCATGATCTTGGGCACCAAGGCTTTAAGGTGTGATTGTTGCTATTTGCATATCACAAACAATATAGCTAAGAGCTGTAATAACTTGGCGTCTTTAACATAGTTGGTGACTGATAGGAACCTCTAAAGGTATCCTGTTTCCTCTTGTTGGAATTAACCTCTAGGTAAATACATTTAAGAAGAGCCGGTAATTAAAAGCAGATATCAGGATCTAATCATTATTTCTCAATCTCGCTGTCATGACAGTTGGAAATATATCTGTGCGGATAATGAATCTGTATAAAAGCCTTCAGCTACAGGACCTGCTGATGTATAATTATGTGTTTCAAGTATTCTAAATGTTGATGCATGTTATATCCTCCATTTAAGAAAGCATGGAGCAGTGGAGATTCTTTAGAAATGGCGCACTTGACTTCAACACTATGCATGTACAGTACCTTGGTTTCACTCGCTTTCTTTTTGCCTTTTGCCATGTCTGTGAGTAGTGACTGTAGTCTAAAGATGGTAGAGTATACCTGGCTTTAAGCATTTCACCAAATTTCAAGAAGGACCAGCACCATTTGTCCTTTGAAGAAAGTGTTTATTGCATCATTTTATGTATCAATAAAGGCATTTTTACACTTCAAAGACAAGTGGTGCTGGTCTATCTTGAATTTTGTGTATTTGCCAGTGGAAATTGGCCATTGGGAAACCTGCACTGCATTGAGAACTGAAGTATTGTTGTGCTACTCTCTGTTTAAGTATTTCACCTGCATACTTCATATGAGCTACAAACTCACAAAGTTCAATCAGAAGCTAAGACTGTGAGAGTCCTCAACCTTCTGCCCACAAATCATCACCCTAATTTAATTCCATACATTTCCATCAATTCAAATATAGACGCATTTTCACCCTTTATATGTTGTGCAAGCCAAGACAGATCACTGGGGACTACAAGTAACATTATTATCTCTGACCCTCATAACTTCCTCCTGTTGAGCATATAAAGTCTTTAAGACATGGAACCTTGTTGTTGCAGTGACTTAAAAATGTCAACTAATTAGTCATTATTTGTTTATATGGATGTCCTCCTGGCATTCAGGCCACTTCTACAGGCATGTTCTGTATAACAGGCAGGACTGCACCTCATCCCATTCAAATCCAACCCTATTTGTCCAAAAATTACATTAACTCCAGTTTATTTTTTCAGGGGGATCCAGGATCTTCTGCTGCAGGAATAAAGGTGCGACGTGTGGTTTCACACACTTTGGGTCCCTAATCAATTTAAGCATCCATTTTTGGGGGGTTTATTAGGTAGAAAATAGCCATTTGTTCAATTGATCTAAATGGCCCAGTGCCTTGAGTAAATATTGGTTAAGCGATTCATGTTTTCTTTTAATTTTCCTTTTTTGATATAGGGTGAGCCAGGAGAACCTGGACGTTTTGGGCAGAAGGTAACAATGACAGCAAGATTCAAGACAAATTTTTATGCTCATATTGAAATACTCAATGAAATAATGGATAATTAACAAAAAGCAAATTAAGCCAAGTACAAACATTTAGTGATGAGCGAATCTGTCCTGTTTTGTCCAAAAATTTACGAAACTGTTGAAAAATTTGCAAAACAGTCATGCATTAAAGTAAATGCATTAAAGTCAATGTGTGTTATTTCTTGCAGCGACTTTTTCGTCAATGCAACTTTTTTGTCACAGTAAATTCTTAACCGCAGTTTGCTGAAAAAATTTGCAGATTTGCAGAATTTGGCCACAAATCCATGCCTGGCTAAAAAATTCGCTCATCACTACAAAGAATATCTTCAAAGAGAATTTAAACAGTTAAACATCTTATAATTGTATGATATTACTGTTATCCTGTATTCTACTAGAAATATATTGTTTGAGGTGAAGCTTTTTTCAATTGTGTGTCCAGTTGTATTCAAAGCCACTAATCAACGTTTGCTATCTCCAATGGCACTTGAATGGTAACTTGCATGGTTTAACTTGAAATGCATCTCTTTTACTAATCTGTTTGCAAGTTTCTCACACAGTACAAACCCACTGCACATAAGAGAATGTAAAAAAAAAAAAGCCATCTCCTCCTTATTTAGTAATGTTCAATATCTGGCTAAGGATTCTGAGACTAAGGTTCACAACAGCCAATCCAGAGAAATGGAAGACAAAATAGAAGACTGGGTTTCATTAAGTCATTAGTTTCATAGTAGATTCAGAATCGAGGAACTATGCTAACTGGATATAAAACATTTTTGGAGAGATAATAAGAATTTTATTTTTAGGGTCAACCCTTTTGATGCTTTAGATTAAATAGATTTGAAACCTCACATATTTAAGTAAGAATTGAAAAAATTACACCAACCAACCTTTTTTTTGTTAGTTTTGCTGATAAACTTTTATCACAAGTCATATAAAGTCATCTGTTAAAGTCTTCCTGTTCTGACAGTCATATAAAATTGTCAGGAGTATATTCCTTATGCTCCTATAGATACAGGTATACTCTAGTTCATGTAATCTCTCTTTATTTTGAAGGAGAAAAGGCTCAATATGTTAATGATGTAGTAACAACCTTCATAGGTGCTTTTGGGTGAGGAAGGGACATCCTCCTGACATATTTATAAGGCTGTTGGACACAGAAAGGCTGCATTTAATAGATTAATTTACAATATTACATATGCATTTTTTTAAGAAGACAAACAACCCATTGCACTTTATTTTATAAAGAGAAATTGACCGGGGCATATTCCCTGCAAGTGTCTATAAAGGGAGTTATGAATTTAATAAACCTACCAAATGAACAGATCCTGAAACACCAGGTTTTTAAAAAGTGAACAATTTACTTATCAAGAATTGTTGAAGAAGATATATATATATATATATATATATATATATATATATATATATATATATATATATACATATATTCACTTATTTCTTGAATGCGCATTCATTTCTTTAAATGAATGCGATTATGATATCAAAATGCATTTATTTTTGTTTCCACATTAAGTAACTTTTTTTGTGTAAGCTTAGAAGGTTTTTCAGCTTCCGTCTGGTTAAGTAAAATAACAATGAAAGCATTTATTATAATATAGCTGTAAGGCATGCTGTCACCATAAGATAAATGAATCTGTGGTTGGAAGACCCAACATAAGCTGTAGCAAACTTATATTACAAAGTGGAAGAGATGAGGAAGTTTCTTTTCAAGATGGGTTAGTGTCTTCATTCTTCTTCAAGTAAAAATACAGCTACCTCCTTCTTCAAGCCAGCTCAGCTGGTGAAGAAAGGTTGTAGTTTTCCTGGAGCATCAAAGCTTCCCATGGCTTTCTACTGTATGGGAAAGCCTAAAGTATCTCTAAAATATTGAATTCAATACAAATCAGAAAAATTATTTATAACTATAAAACCTCTATAGTATGGGAAACCCATTCAATCCTGCAATATGACCTGATAAAATACTGCAAGAAATGTAAGGAATTGATTATTCATTAATAAGTGTAAAAAGAAAGTGAATAATACATTATGGGGGGTTTTTTTTGTTCTTTTTCGAATTCTGGCTATATGGCTTGGATGTTCTCTTATTACTTGTTTTTAAGAATTCATGTTTATTATGAGTAAGGAAGGAAACGTATATGTGGTTGCCTGTGACAGACACTTTGTAGTGTCCTCTGAGCAATCCAACTGGTTCGGAAATTTTAAAAACTATTCAGAACTTGAAGTTGAAAAACACAATCATGTAAGTGAATGTAAGTGAATAAGCAGGCGCTCACTCTTGGTGTGGGGTGGAAGGATGTCTTTCTGCCACATTCCATGGTGAAACAATAAATTAAAAAAACTTTAAACATAACTTAAAACTGCAATATAATGAGCCTGAATTAGATGCACCAAAACAAAAGCTCCACAATATCCTAGGAATTATCTATCCATTGTGTAGTTGTTTTACTGCACCGGGTAACTGATAAGCTAATCATAGATATGTTTTATTAATTTTGTACCACTATCGCTCCAATTTAATATACAAATAAATACTTGCCTCTATTTACACCTCCTAAGAAAGGTTAGCCCTTCTTTTAAACTTGTTTTTCTGGAGACTGGTAACCAGATGGACAGGTAGACAAATGTATACATAACGATGGAAAAATTAAGAGCTGTTAGAGCAGTGATCCCCAACCAGTAGCTCGCGAGCAACATGTTGCTCCCCAAACCCTTGGATGTTGCTCTCAGTGGCCTCAAAGCAGGAGCTTATTTTTCAATTCCAGGCTTGGAGGCAAGATTTGGTTGTATAAAAACCAGGTGTAATGGTAAACAGAGACTCCTGTAGGCTGCTAGTCCACATATGGGCTACCAATAGCCAATCACAGTGCTTATTTGGCTCCATCCAGGAACATTTTTTATGCTTGTGTTGCTCCCCAACTCTTTTTACATCCGAATGTTGCTCACGGGTGAAAAAGGTTGGGGATCCCTGTGTTAGAGAGACCTAGTATAGCTTCCCTTTTAAAAAAAAAGTCATTGTTTTTCTAATGAAGACTAGTATGCACCAAAGACTGATTTTTTTTCTAATCAGTTTTAATCATTTCAATGGTCATCAAGCAGACAAAGAGCTCTGTGCAGTGCTTGGTTCCTTGAGTAAATAAGCAGGTCCGGACCTCACCAATGTACTCATAAGGGTCTGGCCGCATAGTTAGATTCGGGGAGATTAGTCGCCAGGCAACAATTCTCCTCTTCTTCGCATCGACTAATCTCCCTGATCTGCCTTCCGACCTTCTAAAATGTAAATTTCCTGGGGGCAGGCACACGGAACGCTTCGTTTTCCGAAGTCGTGTGTATTTGCCACACGAGGAAACTTCGAACAACTTTGGAAAACGTAGCGCTCCGTGTGCCTGCCCCCAGGAGATTTACATTTTAGCTGGCGGAAGGCAGGGGAAGGCAGATCGGGGAGATTAGTCGCCGCGAGGAAGAGGAGATTTGTCGCCTGGCGACTAATCTCCCTGAATCTGCCCATGTGGCCAGACCCTAAAGGAGCAGACAGGTATCCTCAGAACATGCTGGGAAAGGCTTACATCAGATAACCAATGATCATTTGTTGAAACTGCAAAATAGAATGCATTCATTGATTTTAGAATGAGTGACAAGTCAAAAGAATATATCATTGTATTTCTACTTCCTGATTAAAACAAATCCACTGTTTTATTCTTCTTTATGACCCCCCACATCAAGATGATTTTTTTCTGTATTGTCATGTGATTTTCCTATGTAGGGTGAACCAGGGCTTCCTGGGCTTCCTGGACTTCCGGGGATTAAGGTAAATACTGTTGTTACCATAAAGAAGAACTCTATTAACTAGAATTTGAAATGTCACTCTTTTACAGTGTTATATACTATTGAGCAGTCCAAAAGTACCTAATTCCTACCCCTTCGAACAGTTGTTCAGCAAATGTATTTTATGGCATTTTGATTTTTTTTTTTTTTTTAATAGTGTCCAGGTTGCAAACCTGACATAATGAATATTCATTGTTTTATATAGGACTGGGGATAATAGGGATTTACAACTCTTAAAATGATTTACTAGTTGGTGGTACCAATCTAAGGGTCAATAAATTATTAACCTAATAATGAATGAATGCAAGAAGAGGTGGATTCTGTTTCTAAGAATTGGCCATTCAGAGCAGAATGGGACAAATAATTCTAAGGTGGTTAATTAAGTTTAAACTATTCTGCATCAATGTTTCTTCTTAGGAATAATCAGTGTGAGTAGGTCTGATTTTTAACATTTGTTTTTAACTTGGTTTCATTGAAAGGGGTTAATGGGAAATAAAACTGTGAGTCAGCAGCCCTGTTTTAACTGCTCTAAAGAATTTCCCATTTCAATTAAATACCTTTATTAAACAGTATGGTGATCTGTTTTGTATATCAGAGTTTTATTGTCAAGAGTCCTTGAGAGGCAATTATGATATATGGTACTGAAGCAAAGTTAACTTGTTAGCAGCATAGGGAATTTAAGCCAAATGCCAGGGGATTATAGAAAGAAAGCATGATGGTCTATGTTGAATTTAGCTGGATACTATGCTGCATGAATAGAAGACATGGAGACCAGATCAGCAGCAATTGAAGCAAAATGAGCATGTCCTCTAACTGACTGTAGATTGTTAGCTAGGCAGCACCATTCTTTTATAGAATTGCTATCAGATCTCCAAAGTTTTAGGAATGAAGGGTTTAGATTTAGAAGCATGTGCAATTTGAAGCTTGGTGTAATTTAGTAAGATTTCACTAGGATCTGCCTCTAACCAGACTCCCATGAGCCTTTGGCATAATTCCAAGACATCTGACAATTCCAAATTTCTTTTGTAATAGCTAGTCTTCTACTGTTGACGTATACTCTCAATATCACAGATAGAAATCATGACTTTGTGTGAATTTGTGAAGAGCAAAATTCTCTGTTAGCATCGGGTTTTCTGTGGGCTTCTTTTCTAGCACAGGAAAGTTTCTTCTAACATTGATTGCCCTTATATGAGATGATGCATGGCTGTCAGCACACTGGGATGCCTCCCCTGCTTAATGCTTTCCTGTCATGAAAACAGAAAACACTTTATTGTGGATTATTAATGGTCCACTCTTGCACATAATAACGCGTCCCATGTGTTCTCTTATGTAATTAGTTGATATTTCACAGAGATTAAATGGCAGGCAGTTAAGATGGCAATTTTTACCAGTCTTGACTGATTGACCAAATGAAACATATTATAGGTACATAGCATTTTCTGCTTTTCACTATGATTGTTAAAAGATTTTCTTTGTTTTCCTTGCTATTAATGAGGGAGCAAAAAAATACAAAAACAGCACTACCCAGCGAGACACACTAAGGCAATTTAACTATTGACTTTTGAGCAAAAATGGGACATTTTGGGCTATTGTCTGTATACATTTAAATATAAATATAAAATCATTTTCAGATATTTCTGTGCACAGCTTCCTTTTAATGGTTTTTCTCCATTGTGTGACAGTTACCCTGCAGCTTCTGCAGCTATGGTTTTATATTTGATAAGAACTCATTGGCAGCTGGAGGCCCTATAAATACCCTATATATAAATGCTATTTATCTTTTAATTTGTTCCCATACATTAGGGCTTGTTTTATTGTGTTCCCCATTTTCTGAATATTCTATGTATATGTAAGATAAGAAGCTGGCATATTTCTTGTCAGAACCATGAGATGTAGACTTTCATTTAAATGGAAATGAAATTCTACTTCTAAATAGCTTGCAGACTCAGGAAGATACAGTGGTGCCTCAGAGGAGAACATTTATGGAGCTATGCAGTATACACAGTGAATTTTGCACTATAGACTGCATAGGCCATCGATCCTGTTGTTGTGAGGACAGCAGTGAAAACTGCACCATTGGGCTTTATTGTTTATTCTCTAAAATGCCCTAGTTTCAGACTTTTAGGGAAATGAACGCTAAGTAATGTAACGTCCGTGAAGCCACATTGTGCCACAGAGGCAGAATCTATATGTAGGTCTTTACATTCTGTATTTCACATATATTCTAGGATTGCACAGGTAAATAGTGTCTGGAACAAACGCATTATAAAGATCATTTATATGGTACAATATAAAATACTTATATATATAGAAACAGGTTTGCCTCCATAGAGTAGCAATTTTATAACCTCTCAAGATTAGGGAAGCAACAATATAAGTTTACTAACAGGATGCCTCTGGAATCGAGTTTCAGATTTTTGAGCCATTGTTTTGTCCTTATAAATGCACAGTTGCATATGTTTCTTGAGCTCCCCCTAGTGCCCTATAATACATCCTAAAGCAAAAGACTCATGGTCTTTATAAGGATAATTCTAAGCGTTCTGTAAGCCGATTAAACTTTCAGACTGGAAACAATTTCGTATATTCAACTGAAATCGGAGATGTAATCTCTTGAACTTCAAAATTGTTTTAAATATAAAATGAATTATTCATGCAATCTTATTTTTGCCTTGTAATTAGTGGTTTATTTCATCAGGTTCACATTTCAAAAGAATATTTTGTGCTGTGCAGGATCAGTTTTCACAGCTTTGTATTTACAGACTACTAACTTTATTTTTTGTGTAAACTAGTATGATGTTTGAACTCCTACCTGTATACCAACATATTAAAAGCATCAAACAAATAAGTGAAAAGCATATACAGGTATAAGTCTAAAAAGAAGCGACTTCATAGAACCAATGTTTTGGCTACGCCACCAGCCATTCTCAATGTGGTCCATTCAAAACCTTAGCTTTTGCAATGAAATACTTTTGTTTTTATATGCAAAGTGCAGATCGTTTCTTCTTTTTGTGGATTGTACTTTGGCCTGTGACTCAATTATGAGTTGGTACCTATATCAAGGGCATTAATTATCAAAATACAAATTTAAAATAAAAAAGTCAGACCAAACTAGAAACCATGATTGGACCTTATTTATTATTAAAAAAACACAGGTTTTTCAGATCGGGGAAAAACTCAATAAAATCGAGTGAAAATCCAAAGCATATGATTTTTTCTGATTTTTTTCCCGAAACACTAAATTTTTCCGGGGCTGTTTCATCCTAATTTTTCAAATTTTTGCCTGAAACAGTCAGATTTTGGGACTAATACCAGCGCAGACTGTAGAAACTTCCAAATCGTATAGGGACCTCTTCCATTGACTTATATACAACCTTGACAGGTCTGAGGATTCTAACTTTTTCCATCCTCCGGGTATAATAAATTAAAAAAAATATGAGACTTTTTTCTCACATTTTTCGATTCAGACTTTAATAAATAACCCCCTTAGTATAGTGTTTGTATAAGTAGAGTTGTTGCTAGAAGCATTTGCTTACTTTGAATTTACTTTATGAAGCATAAGTTTGTAAAATATACACACTATAGCTAAGTATTACATATATGTATTACAGTAGGTGCATTATTATTATGAAATCAGAAATATGGATATGGTAATCTAAATGATCAATGCAGGAATTTATATGTATTAAATAAACATAATGTTGTTACTCATTTTAAACTGCAGAATTTGTGTCATTGCACACTCTGAGAAAATGGTTACTTGCAGAGCATTAAATTACTATCCTTCTGCTGGAACTTCACATAAAACCTCTAAAAGTTTAATTTGTTGTCCCACCCTTGGCCTCTCTCAAATGGAAACAACAACTTAGCTGCCAACAGAATGTCTACAGTAATGTGACAGTAACCTAGATAAGATTTTACAAAGTCTCATTCTAAATATTTGGTAATGTATTAAAAGACCTAAAGCTTGCAAAAGGTCTATTATCTTATAGCAATCAGCAGTTATCATTTATGGAAACACTCGATTGCTATGGGTCATTATACCTGGAGCAAACTTTTATTACATTGCCCCACTCTTGTACCTTCCAGAAGAGCAAAAGACAACCTGCAATAAGACTACATGGAAGGGGTTAAAGGAAAGGGAGTAATTCAATAAGATGGAAGCATTCTGCCAGCTGAAACTATATGATTCCAGGCAAACAATCCATTTCCAGTATCAGCCTTGCGGGTGTTGAAGACATATGCTTTCATAAATTACAACTTAAGTCATCTAAGTGCTTTAGTATGGAGAGGGGTGTAAGGAAAGCACAAGTGTAGTTAAACTTTGAACAAAGAATAATTTTTAGAGCTTTGTGCAGGCCACAATGAAGCTGGTAAAAAAAACATGTACATATACAGTAGCATTAGATTAAAATGAGGCATAGTTTGAGGGGTATAGTTTTCCTTTAAGGACAAACTTTTCTTTTTAAGGGCAGGAACAGGAACATTCTTGGGTAAAGTGGTCTTTACCCTGATTATGCTAGGAAGTGTCGCTTAATAATAGTTTAAAGTTTTTATGGCTCTTGTTTTAATGAAGGTTTACAGGCAGTATATTTTGGGGAATTAAGACGGAATTCAGTGTATAGTAAGGGGCAAATTCATCAAGGGTTGAATTTCGAGGGGTTAAATCACTCGAAATTCGACTGGGGAATAGAATCGAATAGAATCGAATAGGTAATTCGGGCGAATTTACGCACTGGCGAATAGTCGAATTGGCGAATATTCGCCAGGCGAATAGGCGATCGATCGAATATTCGCTCGAAGGATTTTCATTCGATCGAATGCCTTTTTATACTATCAAAAACTTGGAAAACAAGCCTATGGGACTTTCACATAGGCTTTTAAAGCAATTCAGTAGGTTTTAGGTGGCGAAGTAGGCAGTCGAAGTATTTTTAAAAGAGACAATACTTCGACTATCGAATGGGCGAATAGTCGCAGCGTTTTTGCGCTCGATCCAGTACTTCGACTATCGAATGGCAAATAGTCGCAGCGTTTTTGCGCTCGATCTATTCGAATCATTCTACTCAGGCGAATTTACGCGAATTCGATAGTCGAGGAGCACAAAAATTCGAAGTTTTTATACTTCGAATCCTTCACTCGAAGTTAGTGAATCAGCCCCTTAATGTATTACCTTCCAAATATTGCAGCTTTTTCTTGTTTCTGCTTCATTCCTTGAAAAAAACAAAAGCTGGCCTATAAATAATACTTACTTTTATATTGCAATGAACATTTCTTAGATAAGGGAGGTCCCATTATCTGCAAGTTAAGAAATTATTGGTAGAGTAACCTTTCTTTAATTAGGAATTTCCCTCTAACAGATAAGACAAGCCTGCAATTAGATAGACGTTTGTGCATTGCATTGTGTAGAAATAATTGGCTTACAGTTAACCTTGCCACTCAGGAGCTCATCTATTCATCAGTGGTAGAGTATGAAGCAATTCACATATTTCCTGAGATATTATTCAGCTGTTATTTCCTCTTCAGCTTAGTTTTATCAAAGGGAGATACATATTAAGGGTACTTTTTTATATGCAACAGGCTTTTATATTCCTGGCTATTAAAAACTCATTATTTTATCTCTTGCCTTTACAGGCACAAGGTCATGTTTCAAAAGAATGCTCTAGGAAAGAGTTTGTAATAAAACATGACTGATTTCCATTGGACACATGAGGGATCATGAGACGGCTTTTGGCCAAACTGTCTATTACTTAAGGATTCCCTTCAGAATATCTTTAAAACAAAAACCGTCAGCTTTCTTTTTTCTTAAGCAGTCCTTTCAGTTTATTTAATGGTGCAGTCATCCAGTGAGATAAAGTGGAGCAAGCTTTATAGAATTGGTTATATATCAAGGGGGCATATCTTTTGAAAAATATGTTCTTATCCAGAGTCACTAAGCAATTATTCTCCTGTTTGTGATTTTTGGACATCACAAATAGCTGCATTATGAAGGTAAAATGGGGATACATTCTTAAAAAGCAGACATTTTAGGCCTATTCCTAACTAATCTCTTTGCCATTCTTTATTTCACATTAGTACCTAATAGCAACATATATATGGGCAATAAATTGACTCAGCAATAGTAACCCGCAGCAGCCAATCAGCACTTAGCTCTGACTGCTCAACAGCAGTACCAATAATGAATGAAAAGTTTGATTTATAGGATGCCTAAATATTACATTATTGTAACAAGTATTAACTGTTGAAAGGCGTTTCATTATTGCATGGGCTGTTAATTAATCTTCATTATTACATTCCATTAGTCTTATTGAAAATGAACTAGATTTGAAATGAATAAAGAATAAATGAATTAAATATTAAAAGCATGAATATATGAACTAAACATTAATGACAAGTAAAACACTTTGTGGTGGTTAAAATAAAACCAGCCATTCGGGTGTACAGGCAGTTCAACTGGATGGGGTCCTGAAAAAACCTTTTTAGTATTGTGCAGTATGCCACAGGGGGGCCCCAAGATGTTATAATTGTAAGGGCTCCTAATTGAATGGCAGCCCTGATTAAACTGACATTATTTATATCTTAGTTGCGATCAAGTACAAGGTACTGTTAAAAATGTTTAATATTTGATTAAAATGGAGTTTATGAAAGTTGGTCTTCCATTAATTTGGAGTTTTTTGAATAACAGATTTCCGAATAACGGATCCCATACCGTTACCAAATACAAACAAATATGCTTTTGGGAATACAATATGAATATACTGTATATACTGATGCAAACTGTAAGTGCAGATTATCGCACCAACCAAATACTATTGGCATAATTACTCATAATATAGTGAATAAAGTACCCCCTCTTGTAAATTATAAGGATATTATAAGTTACCGAGGAGTTTCATGACCGTATAAAAACACAAGGCCCAGTGATTTTATACAGGTCATGGAGCTTATAATATCCTCATATTTTGCAACTGGGATACTTTATTTATTATAATACACAAGTTTCAGTGAGTCATGTGACAGAAATGACATCAGAACTCACCGTTTATAAATGATGACATCAGAACTCACCGTTTATAAGGATATAATTTTCAAGATATTCATGGCTTTTGTGTATTATAACATAATATGTTACCAATGCCTTATTACTAGTGATGGGTGAATAAATTAGTCTGGCGCAAATTCACGGCGGATTTCAAAATTGACGCAAAATTTTTGCCAAGCGAAACGGGAGAAATTCGCCCATCACTACTTATTACAGTATACTCAGTCTTGGGGCATTAAATATACAGTATAAAGCCCTGCATGCAAACCTTAAAGGCAAGAAACATTGACAAATGCCATACTATTTTAATTGGCATGTATCAATCAGTCATACTGACATCCAGTCATTATGCCCTAAGCTCAGATAAAATGGAGAACATTCTTGGGTCACCTTGTTTTCATGTCTCTGGCACATGTTAATCAATCAAGCCTGTTGATAAAAACTTTGGCATAAGGACATTGCAGCTTCAGGGAAAAGTGCCTGGAAAGTGATCTCTCTTGGAAATGGGTATTTTGAAAGGAAACAGCTTCTGTATGTATCAACCTCTTTTCCTTCCTTCCTTCCTTGGAGTGGTACACTATTACAGATGTCTCTCATCATCTTTCATTTAAGTGGTACAATACTAAGCAAATAAGATACATGAAGCTTTCAGCACTAGAAAAATGACAGCTTGTTTAGCACTGTTTTATTAAAGTCTATGCATGAGATTTTATATATAAGTGCTTTCATTACTCTAACTTGTGGCAGTGCTTAGAATGGCACTATGCTCTGTACTTAGGCTGCATACTATTTTGCACTGTATGCACAAATAATTTATTTCTGACCTGTTCCTTAAATCAAATTGTATTTATAAGAAAAAAAAAAAGCAAATAAGTATGTGTATGTAGGAGCTGTCATATTACTGAACTTATCCAGGTCAGTTGTTTTAGACAAAAATGTTTATCCAACAGTTTCTGATTTTATAATGTTGGCAATTAAAATGTAAACTTTGTGCATGAGGAATGGACATGCCCATGGAAGACAGGCCCAGATAAAATTTGTATGAATATGGCCCCCGGGGTGATATGATATTTGCTCTGAGGGCATTACTGGCTGGTAATCAGTCTTTTAGCATGAGAATGTGTCACCTGAAATGTGTTTAAGTCAAGAACAATGCATGATCTCAACGGGCTGGTGGATGTCTAAAATATAGTGCATTTTGGTTTTTATAGAAGGAAGCATAAAGCAAAACAGCAGCTTCCATCACTATATATATATATATAGAGAGAGAGAGAGAGAGAGAGAGAGAGAGAGAGAGAGAGAGAGAGAGAGAGAGAGAGAGAGAAAGGCCGATTGAAGTTCTGTTAATAAATGATTATTTTATTTTATAAGTCCTGAGAGTGCGGATCCTTCGTGAAGTATGATGGATGGATCCTATACCTGAATATATATATATTTTATATATATATATATATATATACAGGCCCCGACTGGCAATCTGTGAGTTCAATTGTCCAGAGGGGTTGCTATAAGGTTCCAAACAAAGTCAGTATTTAGTGGGCTGGTGGGGGCTGCTTGGGCCTCTGTGTACCTGAAATGCCAGGGCCTATTTTAATTCTCAGTCCGGACCTATATATATATATATATATATATATATATATATATGTCTATATATATATATATATATATATATATATATATATATATATATATATGTCTATATATATATATATATATATATATATATATATATATATATATATATATATATATATATATATATATATATTTATACACAGTACCCATAAATCCATTATCCAGAAAGATCCGAATTACATGATGGTCATCTCCCATAGACTCCATTTTATCCAAATAATTCTGATTTTTATAAATGATTTTCTTTTTCTCTGTAATAATAAAACAGTATCCGTACTAAGATAAAACAAATCCTGATTATTATCCAAATAATTCCGATTTTTATAACATTTGATCTATTTTATAATACATAGAGGAAAGAGTATAAAAGCACTGGTGATTAATATATTTACAGAATATCCCATCTCTGCCTAAGAGCATTTATATATACATGAACTTATAATCACCAGTGCTTTTATACTCTTTTCCTCTATGTAATATAAAATAGATCTAAACAGTATTGAACAGGGTATAAACTTTTTGTTAAAAAACACCTATTTTTCAGATGAATATGGCACCAAATACGCATAAGGTTTAAATAAAGAGCAGAATTCCTGGGAGTGAGGAAAGAATAATATTGCATCCACAAGAAGGATTAGACTGAGCACCCAAAATAACAAAGTTTAGCAAAAGGAAACGCATTACAGTGTTAAACAATATACCTCCCTCCTGTCTACCTCATACTTAAATTCACTTCAATGTGGCATGACTGTAAAGCAGTTTTTATTAGACTTACATTTTGCACTAATATATTCCAGGCTCAGGAAGCAGAACAGACCTGTATAAAATTGTCATACGTTCGACGAGCCCTTTTAAAAGGCAGCCATGGGATTGAGACAAACGTAGCCAGAAAGCAGCGAGAAATTATCCATTTCTGTCCAACTGCAGTGTAAATCCTCAAATAAATTAGTGGTGGTTACAATTTTGTTCACAGCTGGTGCTCCGAAGGCTTGAAAATCTCAGTCTTTAAAATAAATTGGTTGCACGGTGCACAGAGAGTTGTTTAAATATGGGAAGCGAGGTGCTGTTCCAAGTTTAAATGTCATTCCACAAGAGCATAAATATTGGGCTAAAATCTAAATTGTTACAAAAGTAACATCATTACACATTAGCTAGCTGGAGTATATATAAATGGAATGAATAGAAAACAAACTACTAGGGGTTGCTCTGGGTCCCTGCAATAATGCAAAGCTTTGCCTCTGATGATGAATTTCCCTTCCTAATAAATCTGCCATGGTTAGTGAGATTTATTATAATGGTACAGTTATGTGGTTCATAACCATTTACGTTCTATGAAATATACCATTTTAGTAAATATTGTTATACAACAGCAGCTCTATAAGCTATAGATAAAATTCCATTGCAACGACTGAATAGTGAGAAAATAGATGGAGGCACTACTGTTTATTGAAGCAAATCAGTGGTCTAAACATCTGTGGGAAACCACAGACCACAGACAGAATGTCAGGATAGCAACCAGTTCTTTGATTTCCTTTGTAGCTACATTCAAATTTCATGTGCTATTCCAGACTAGGGTTACCAGGTCATTGAAAGACTGGAGGACGCATTACAAACACAGTTATTAGGGCTGAACTGATTGCAGTTTGATTGCATTTTAACTTTATTCATTCCCAGCTTTGCTTGTAATATATACCTTCTACTCTTTAGTGATCTGGTAACCCTTCCTACCCTCCACTTCACACAAATCCTAACTATGGCTGCCATAAAATTTCTTAAAAGCTGGTGATCATATCTTGTATGGCAGTATGGGGCTGCAGGCTTACCCTGCAATATTCATTGTATTCCTATAGAAAGACTTCTGTAATAAATTAATAGCTGCTACTTTCAGCTGGGTAGGTTGTTTCTGGTATGGTAAAAAATAATGCTTGTCCATGAAGGAGGGCACACTGAAATCAATTCATTTTATTATTGTAAATGGTCTGCAAGTTGCACTCATGATTATCGGTATTACATTGGGAGGCCATAGGCATTTCATTTTCTCACCCTCGATACCCACAGTTTTGTGGGTGCAAAAAGGCATATGAGTCGGCAATGTGCTAATGGAGGCCCTGTATTCACTAGCTGTTCTAGATACAATGGGGATCATTTATCAACACTGGGCTAATTAGCCTGTGGGCAGTAACCCATAACAACCAATTAGTGATTGGCTTTTTCCAGCCAGTTGCAGGTAGAACCACGAATGCAACAATTTGATTGGTTGCCATAAGTTACTGATAAAAAAATAACCCCCAATGTGTCCATTAGTGATAGCGGAAAGAGAACATAGGTGCACGCAATTTAATAAGTATGGCCTTCTTTACAAGTTTGAATTTGTATCTAATCTGTATGTTTGTGTTGTACAGTACTGAATATGTAGGTACTTTATCAAAACTATTTTAATAAGTTTAGCAAATGTAGTATTTTGCCCATTCGTATAACTTTCAGCTATCCATGGGCTATTGGGATATAACTCTAGAAAACATGGTTAAACTGTTTATAAGCAACTGAACTATTTGGATAACTATCTGTGTGTGGGCCTTGAAGTTGTTGTTCACAACAAGAAACCTGATTGGGCAATGGCATCCATCAGCATGGAGCAGACCTAAATAATATGATATCCTGAAAATGGGACTGTATCATGCCACCTTAAAATTCTGGGAGGTCCCGGTTCATGGAAGGTGAGGGGCCCAATAACCTTGAATGGGAAGTCTATGTGTTGGGCCCTTCACCTCCTATGAACCAGGAACTACCAGGATTTTAAGTCATTAAGCTGCTGGTTAAATAGATTATGATTTTAAGTTTAAAACAGCTGGAAGAACTTACTTTTGCAATACTTTATCTAAGTTGTTAAAACAGTAGCGATGCATACGTGCATGACCCTGCATGACAGACACATAATAGCCCCCCAGACCACTAACAGGAAAGGCTCTACTTGTGCAATCCCCATTGTACAGTACAGTAGTGCTTCCCACAAGCTCATGACTAAGCTCTCATTCGATAAAAAGAATGTGCTGGTTTCTATATGAAACTGAATAAAAGAGTATCAGGTAGACTTTTGGACACTGAGCCAGCAGCCCAGCTCAAGAGCTCTAAGACAGTGTTTCTCATTTAGTGCTCACATGGTTTTTAGCTTAACGGAGAATTGCTGGTACAACTTGAGACATTGCTCCGTTTCCTGAAAATACCAGCTCTAATGCCCCATATGAAGTATCAATCACATCCACATGACGTAAAGGCTTGTTCATTTTTTTCCCCCTGCTTCTGTAGCCCACAAAGCAATTTCCTGCAGCTGGAGATGGTGGATAGTTTAATTGTGACTAGTTAAGATTCTTGTTAGATAACTTGGGTTTTTATTAGAGGAATAGCATTTGGTATTTTTAGAAGTCAGAAACGGTCTTAGTAAAAGAAAGGACAATAATACTTTTGTCTGGTAGATGAAGCAGGATAAAAGAGTATAAAACTGGAGTGGATGTTTGCACAGATTTACCTCTCACGACTTAATGGGAACACTTTGAGCCTACGGAACATTGAAAACAGATGTCAGACATCACTAAAGAGGCTTTCATTTAGTATCGATAAGTGCTCAAGCTTATCGTCTGGGAGCTGTAGTTTTGCAGTAGCTTCAATGCAAATAAAATGTCTTACTTATGTCATTTAAAGCCAATTACCTTTGGGCCAATTGTCATTACAGCCCAAGAGCAAATGGCTTTAAATCCAGGCCTAGACAGCCATGTATTAGCCTGTATTGGGACTGCTCAAAAAATATGTGGGATTAGAATACCATCCTGTTGGGTGAGAACCTCTTTGGCCTTGGATGCATGAGACTACATTACGATCCAGTTATTGGCCTGGATGCCAAATGGTCAGAGCAGTTCAATAAGGCTCAGCATGTGAAGAGGCAAAGAGAACAAAATGTGCCAAATGTGGTGCATTACATGTAATTCCAGAGTAAGTATATATATATATATATATATATATATATATATATATATATATATATATATATACACAGTTCGTATGGACGCACACCTTCAGCCAAAAACTTAACCTGGGTGCTGGTCGAAAAAATCAATATATAGTCCTGCAGTGTGACAGCACTCCAAGGAATTACAAACAAAAAGAAGTTGATGCAAAGGAGGTTTTATTAAATCCGACGTTTCAGCTCCATCTTGGAGCTTTCATCAGGGAAAGAAACAGAACATAGTGTCCAGGGGGGAGTTTTAAAACCTCCATTTTGGCGCCAAAAACTGTTGCTAGGCAACCAAAATAACAACATAGGTATGTGCGGGGAAAATGTAGCTCAATGTTACCCATTATGGACCTATTCCTGAATCGCACTGTGCCCACTTTCCCAAGTTCATGCATCCGCCTGTTCTATAGTGCAGCATTCTGACACTAAAACAACGCTACTGAGTGGGCGTGTCCAACGCCCCGTCCATGGTGCTGTAGAGGTGGGCGGTTACTATGACCCGAGGTCTAGTGGGCGGAGCGGCCGGTCCTCTGCTTTCATGCACGCCCCCCATATATATATATATATATGAACATAAAAAACAGCACACAATACATTGGAGAGAGATTTTACTTGCTTGAGAGAAATGTAGTGCATGATTATATAGAATAAACCTTGAATGTGCATCTAGTGAAATGCATGCTAAATGCATTAAAACGCATATTGCATTTATGTGCCTTATCTTAATGCATGTTTTTGTGAATTTGACAAGCAGTATTACATTGTATTTTGTAGATTGTATTTCTATTACATTGTATTTTGTATATTGCATTTCTATTATATTGTATTTTGAATGTGTACCAAATACATTAATATACAGTATTTTGCAACTGCACTGAATTGCAAACATTAACCCTTGTGAGTTGACATAATTAATTAGTGTGTGCATAAAATTATAGGGTACCCAGATATATGGGAAGGCAACCTTTTTCTAGTAAACTTTTACTAAATCACTTAGGGGGTTATGTAATAAAAGGCACTAAGTTTGTCCAGGAGCAGTAACCCATGGCAACTAATCAGCAGGTAGAATTTATCAGTCACCTTTTTAAAAGCAAACATCTTATAAGTTGTTATGGGTTACTAATTTAGTGCCTTTGATTACATATGGATGATCCTCTTTTAAAGGGATAATCTGAGATGGCCTGTTGTGGTCATCTAAATCTGGATAGTCTATATTATTCTATATACCTTTAGCCACAACAAGTTTATCTAATTGTCATAGTAAGATGGGCAGTCTTTGCCTAAATAAAATGTGTGGTATTTGGATTGGCAGGTAATAAAGGCTTCAAAATATTAAATAATGGTAGTCTAATGCGGTTTATAATACACCTTCTAATTGCATATCACCTTACTAAAATTCTCACAAATTTGATATTTCCTCTTCAAAGGGAGAGCCAGGATTTCTAGGGCCTCAAGGAGAACCTGGATTACCAGGCTTGCCAGGGACTAAGGTAAGAAATATATTTCATCATTTATTATCTTCAGTCCAGCATTTGTTTCCTAACATACATGAACAAGAAGAATGTTTTTTTACTGACCATTTAATGGAAAAGTAAGTATTTCATCAGCCTAGAGGTTTCTGAAGTCTGGGCTGCTACCAATTGCAGTTCAATGTGCAAAATGTTCATTTTCTATTCCTTTTTATGCTTTAGATCCCCTTTGAAATCATATTCTATCACTTTGTGTCACTAGTATGGATGTATCTGCCTCCCATTAAGGACTAGTTATGTACAGAGCATTATACCTCAAGATGCTGATGTTCAGTAAGGGAACCCTAGGTCATCACTTCTGCTCATGAGATGGGACTTGTTCTCCTCATACAAACATAGCAGATACAGGGTGCAAAATAACATGGGAATTACTCAGAGCCCTGTGACTGAGATTGTTATCATTTTAGATCTGATTTAGTAGCAGCTGTCAAAAGAGAAATATTTTCTTATAGCTTTTACCTTCTTGTCTTCTGTTTATTTGGCAGGAAATCAGTTAAGAGTTCTTTTTTACTTTGTTTTTGTACCACTGCCTTCCATGGATTTCCCAAGGAGATTACAGCAAACATAACTATTTTAAAAAGCATTGGTATGTCATTTACAGGACCCAATATCTTTGCGGTGACCCTTTGTTTTCTGCATTACAGTCAAATCCACTAAGGAATTGGACTTTAAATATGTTATGCAAAATTCTTTGGACCCAGGGCTTTTCAGATTAGGTTTTATTAGGATTTGATGCTCTACCCTAAGAGCTATTTTAGTGTAGCACTGGCCACCAATCAAGCTCTGCCTCCCACCTAATTTGGATCTGGATTGGAAGGCAATGGAAATGATTAGGGAAGTGTTGCTGGATTTTGCTGTACTTGTAATTATTAGTATTTCTTTGCCTATAGCAAATAACCCTAAATTAATTCAAACCTTCTTTTTTACTCAAAAAGTATTGTGCTAAGAAGTCAAATTACATGTGAAATTATTTTTATGTTTAGGGGGAACGGGGAGAAATTGGCCCACCTGGAAGGGGAGAGAGGGGCAGTACCGGTGGACCTGGACCAAAGGTAAGCCCCCAAATGATCATTTATTGGCCGTATGAGATTTTTTCTGTATAATTTACAGAACAAATATGAGCCATCATTGTGGAGTGATGTATAATATTGAACACTATCGCCTCTTTCAAACACCTCCCACTATTTATCCATAAAAGGTTGCATGGTAGGAACGAAGCATTTTAACCACTGGTGCAGTCACTGCATCATATTTGTAACATTGCCACCATGTGGCCTTCTATGGAAGCATTTGCACTCATCGCAAATTAAACAACTCGCCTCGACTCTAAGTTCTAAAAGTTAATTAATATTCCAAATGTATTCCACATCACATTGTGGGGATCCTGCCTATCCCATACAGCCTATAAATTTCTATTCTTGGAAGAATTTCAGCGAATATACTGGCTGTGGCTGTTAGGATTTATTGCGTCTTAACCCTAATGTCTGTGCTCCTAGTATTCAGACATCTGAATATATAATATGATCTTCATTGGCTGCTGTTGTGGCAACAAACGTATTTTTGCCAAGGCCAACTCTTGTAAATCCTGATTTAGTGTAGCGCTCACTTGGATCCTGAGGTGGAGTCAATGGTGTACAGTAAATCATAATGCTATAATTATAATAACCACTGCACTGCTATAATATTTCTATTCATTCAGGGCTACCCACGTATTTTGGCATGACTTGTTTATAATGTTATCTGATTTAAAAAAAAAACCCTGACATCCCCAGTATAGCGCATAAGTTTGCTATGAATGAAATAACTACATTCATGCCAGAATTCTGTAGTATTTCTGAGTACAACTGAAACTGTTCTTTAAACCTCATTTAGGGTCTATGTAAAGTCAACAGGGCTGTGCAGTCCACTTGTAAACGTGAGACAAAAATGACCTAATCACACACAATCATTATAAGTATGTATTTAATTACAGCAAGCACAGGTTTACAATATTTTCATTAACTGTGTAAATCCTGGGCAAACTAGGACATATTATATATTCTATATGCTCCTTCCATTTGTAACATGTAATACAGTTCTGTTCTCCTCTCTCCTCTGCAATTTTTGTTTTACCTGATATCATTAAAATCAGGGCCGGCCTTAGGCCAATTGGACCAATTGGGCCCAATTGGGCCCAATTGGGCCCCGCACCTCTGGGGGGCCCCGCACCACAGATAATATTTCCCTCAGCACATGATGCTGCCTGGCCTGCCCCCAACTTTGAGAGTCCAGCCCATCCCAAAATCCATAGGTCTAGCCTGCCCCCAACTCTCATAGGCCCAGCTTTCCTCCAACCTTGATAGGCCCTGCCTGCCCCCAATCCAACCAAGCCTGCTCCCAAGCTGAATCGGCCCAGCCCCAAACTAATTGGCCCAGTCCACTCTCCTATTTCCTCCCTCTCTCTCTTACCCTGTGTGCCCCTATTATGTTACCTTGTCTGCCCCTTTCCTTTCTATTTTGTGCCTGTATGCCCTTATTTTCCTAAATACTTGGTGTGTCAGTAGCCAGCAACACTTTGTCTAGGGGCCCCGCCAACATGGTCCCAATTGGGCCCCACATGTGATAGGACCAGCCCTGATTAAAATGGTAACTGCGTGTAAATGAGGAGTGTTTTGGGTAAATGTTACCAAATAAGACAATCAGGGCATGAAAAAGAATGAGGTAGAACTGCAAAATAAAGACTGGTTTACAGATATTGTCATAAGAACAGCTAAATCACAGGAAGAAAAAATTATGGAAGCCATAAGAGAATATGAAAGTGGCAGTAGACCACAAAATAAAGTATTGGGGATAATCAGCAACATGTAATGATTTTGGGCAAGGCACTTCGTAATACATGTGCTTGGACAAGGTGATCTGAAGTGATCAAGTTGCATCTTGGCTCCACCAACCAACCAAACATGTAGGGCCTGCTAGACACCTCACCATAATATCCATAATATAGCACTACTTCCATTCTGTCTCCATCCAGACTAGAAGGTGAACAGAATACGGGTACCATTGACTTAACACCATCCTGCACAGGCACCCCTGACAAAGGGTCCCAAGCCAGAAATATTAGGCTTGTGTTTGGCATGATGCTATTGCTAGGGCTGTTATCAAAACACAAGCCTTTCAAGCTCAGGGCTGCAGGAAACAAACCCTTCCAGTGCCAACTGTTGTCACAACTTGGCATAGGCAGAATAGGCATGTGTCTAAGGCACAATGGTGGGGGGCACTAGTCATGTACCTCTTTTGTTGCCTAGACCAGGTCCTTGTAAGAATGCTGATTTGTGTTCTCGTTTGTTCATGCACCATGAGTGAATGAGCACACTCAAGCATTGTAGTGGTGGGGTACCCTGCACTGCTTTTTGGGACCCCCATATATAAGCAATATATGTGCAGAGCAGATAAGGTTTTACTCTTGTGAATAAATTATTTCCCCATTATTACTTTATGGCCTGCTTTGAGAAGGTCATAAGCATCGGAATCCTTCCGCTCATCTCAGGACTGACATATATTTAGTGCTAAGAGAAAACTTTGTGGGCCAGTGACATTTACGTGTATAGTAAGTGGTTGGTGGCCATGAAAATGACATTCAAATAAAAATAGGTAATTATGCTGGGCCTTGGCTGTATATTTCTTATTAGCCCTACAGGTGACAGGTGAAAATGCATTTAAAAATGCTTTCTGAGCACTAAGGGTCTGGCACATATAATCTGAGGCCTTGTTATGCTTGGGAACACATCGCCATTATCATAAAATGTCATTGATTTTCAGAATATAAATCCTCATTAAAGGCAATTATGCTTTTTACTGCTTCTTTCTGGCATGTTACTCTTTGTATGGAAACCATGGCTATCTCTACCTCTGCTTCCTCTGTAACTGTCTTTGCTCTCTTCTTTTGCAAACTTTGCATGTAACAGGGGGAACCAGGTGAATCTGGATCTAGAGGCCCAAAGGGGTCAAAGGTCAGTAGCACTTGCTTCATGCTCCTATTTTCCTACTTTTTCTTAAAATGTAGTGTACATTTAAAAAAAAAAAAAAAAAAAAAGTATAAATCTGTCTGTTAGCCATTTGAGTCACTCTCCATGCATGTGCAGCTAAAACATGAAACTTAAACATGCATTTAAAGCTTGGGTTCCACCTAGTGGCTGAACATATTATTAGAAGTGCATGCCATTCTAGATGTCCTTCTTTGATTTAGCAAATAAAATATGAAAGGAAATCTGATGGATGTCTGAATTCTGATAAAGACCCCATAAGACTCAAAATCAGAGTGGGGCTCTTTGGCAGAAAATGACCTTGGAGAAATTACAAATGTTATATCAGAGGAATAGAAATTTGTGTTTGCCATTTGGGCTGCCAAGTTCCTGTAGATATATTTTGTTTGTTTTTCTTTTTAAAGTATTTTAATTGTAATAGTTTCATAACACATAACCATAGTTTCCATCTTAGCCATGTCATATATTTAAAATAGTATATAGGATAAAATATATATTAAAGGTGTTGTTCACCATTGATTTACTTTTTTTGTATGATATGGAGAGTCATATTCTAAGACAATTAGCAAGTGGAATTCATTTTTATTATTTTTGGTTTTTGAGTTCTTTAGCGTTTCATTCAGCAGCTCTCCAATCTGCTTGCTAGGGTCCAAATATCATGCATTGATTTGAATAAGAGACTGAAATAAGAATAGGAGATGGTCTGAATATAAAAATAAATAATAAAAAGTAACAATAACAATACATGTGTAGCCTTATAGAGCATTTGTTGTTTAGATGGGACCAGCGACCCCCATTTGAAAATTGGAAAGAGTGAGAAGTAGGCAAATAATGAAAAAAACCTATAAAAAATAAATAATGCAGGCCAATTGAAAAGTTGCTTAGAATTGGCCACTATATGACATACTAAAGTTAACTTAAAAGTGAACTACCACTTTAAAAAACTCATTAATGAGAAATTGACTTTTTTCAATTGCTTTAATTTTTATATCTTTTAATAAAATTCAGGTTTAAATGATTTAATTTTTCTCCCTCTCATATGAACTCTGTAATCGAGGTCAGCAATATATCTGATATATTAATACATTGTTCATCTGTATTAGAGAAATGACATCTAATGTGTCAATAGTAACAGCTACCCTGTAGCAGACTATAGTAAATTTTGGGGTGCATTCTCAGTAGCGGCTGACACTTCTGGTGCTACAGGGCAATTTTACAACTAATGTAATTGTAGCAATTTAGAATGTCAACATTAGGGAGTTGCTACTGGCAAAATAAAGAAAGAGAATAAAATTCAGGTCAGGAATAAGGGGAAGACAGAAGAGGGGGGTCTTCTGAAACGTTGATGGTAGCTTGGAGGGGGAAATGACATAAACACCCCTCTGTCACCTTGCTTGGAGCAGGTGCTTGAGGGAGCCCGTGTGACTTTGCCTAGCACTAATGAAATTAATTCATTTTTAAAACTTAAACTTTAGAAATAGTAATGAAAAAAATAATTATTAATCTATTTCAAAACTAAAAAGTTTAGGGAAGGTGAACTAGCCCTTTAAACACCCATCACTGCCACCATTTAACATCAGACTGCAAAAAGAATACTTCTGCCTTTATTTGACCAACTGGTATTTCTGTTACTAGTATAAATCATTGCAATGTATACACAGGAAAGTAGAACACATAATATTCTCAGTCTGTTCTGGGAATCATCACACAGAAACACATTATTAATCTAATTTCATCTATGTCATATTTTTCCCCAAGAAAAATATTAATTGCAGAACTGGCTGTTTTTCCACACCACATAATTGGTTTGGAGTTCCTTTAATTCACATATTTTATAGCACGTACAACATTAGTTTCTAAATTACTGCACATGTGGTTTCTCATTCATTGTTGCTTTATCTTATTAGGGTGATGCTGGAAGCAAAGGAGATTCTGGCCCCATTGGTCCTAGAGTAAGTGACAGTCATGTTATTCATACACATGAGGGGGGTATCAGCATAGTATCAGATTTTTGGATAAAGAGAAATCTAATAGATTGCAGTATATAAATGTATAAGACAAAAGACTTATCTACTATGTGTAGGTGCAAATGAAAGACAGGCAAAAGGAGACAGAAATGCAAAATACAGTATTATAGACTTAGCTCTTGTGTTTATACCCATTTCCATGCAGAAGAGTGCTGTACCCTTGTACTGTTGCCTTTATATTTGTGGATCTGGCACAGGTTACTGCACTTAGCACTTGAATCCATTCAAGTACAGGGTTACCTCTAAATGTGGCAAATGAAACACTGCTTGTAAGAGGTGTGCATTTGGATGTATGGCCTCCCATACATTTACAACCTGGTGCAAATCTTAGGTAGAGTAGTCCCACTGGAATGCTGGGCAATCACTGTGCATTTTGGCAAAAAAACTGTTGATTTTCTCCAGTATTTTGCACTTTGTCCAGCATGATAAATCTGCCCTGTAACTTGTAACCTGGAATAATGGGAATAATGATATATATATATATATATATATATATATATATATATATATATATATATATATATATATATATATATATATATATATATATATTAAATATAGGTATATCAGTAGTCACTGAGGCATTGCAATATAATGATGCCAGACTGCAGGCCTAATGCTTTTATTTGGCTAATGCAACTCAGCAGTGGGTACCTTATTTTCTACAATATACAAAAGTCATTAGTTACATCACTAAGCATCAGTCATTAAATGACTTCCTCATACACCAATTAGAAAATATAAATTTTAAAGTATATATATATATATATATATATATATATATATATATATATATATATATATATATATATATATAGCTTTTGTGTATGGGATTTTGATTCATTTTGGGAATCAGCTTGGCAACCCAAAAAACACTTTAAGAATCACTTGTGTACTTTTTTTTCAAATTGTAGTCAAAACTTTCCTACATTGAAGCAGACCATAGAGATCCAATCCCTTAGGTTAAGAATCTCTGTAAAACAGGATTCAGTAAGGTCATCAGGTGTTAGTGCTTAGAGGTGTTACTTGATACATATGATATAGTAAAATGTGTATTATAAGTAGAAGTACATGTATTAATGCACCAACTAATTTCCATTTAATAAGGATGTGTTGTCATATTGCAGATTTGACTAAACCATTATTTGATATCCCTTACAGGGGCCTCCAGGTCAAAAAGGGGATCAAGGGGCTACTGAGATTATAGACTACAATGGGAATATTCAGGAAGCCTTGCAGGTATGTGCTACAATAAACATATCTTGGGTTTTGTTTTCTAATTTATGACAACTGAATTGTGGCTTTGTTCCAAAGTGTATCTTTATTAACTGCTGTGTCTTGGGATAGTACATTAATCACAATGATTGTCTAGCAGCCTTTAAGATCTTCTGTCTCTCTTAATTTCTCCTTGAATACTGCCGGCTAGTGGAAAGAAACTGATATTTTGTTGTTCAGTCTCTTATAACAGCTCTTGAGGATGCAAATGATTTATGGCTGCCTCATTATGCTGCTAGGAGAAAGTGCAGATAGCAACTAGTAGTTCATGTGTAATGAATACCATTGTCTGCTCTTTCATTTGGGAAATAGAAATATTGATATTTAAAAATAAATTCTTCCTGCAAAACTAATTTCACTCAAGACTGATATGGAAGCTGCCAAATTCTTTAGACAGAACTGATTTGGAAAAATAGAGATGTCAATGATTTTATCTAAGGAGTAATCTGACTTTAAGTATAATATAATAATGAGTATGATCTTATTTCTTGTTGCTGTGCCTTGTCATCAGAGGATTACAGCCATTACTGTTACGGTAAAGCTATCTGCATGGTGTGCTGTGATGTGCGCCTCTCTGTCTCGCGTGCTCTCCCTCTGCATGCTTAGACACACTTTCCTCACCATAATCCATAGATATGTGTCCTGTGAAGGAATAACATATTGGTCTAATATTGCATGGATCATTTTCCTTGTGTAAGTGCGGTTTCCCATTCCAGTAGCAGAAGGTTTTGCCTAGTGCATCAGTCTTGCTAGCACTAAAACACTACAGGCATGGGGCTTATACTGTGGCTAACAATGTTGTTCTTTGCTGAGCTTATGGTATTCTTAAAAATTATTTCCCCCGCAGTAAGAGTGTGATATGTAACCCATATAATTACTCACTCAAGCTGTACAGAAGGTCCTTAGTCAACTAGTTAGGTAAATGTTATGTGGATATAACACAAATGTGATGGCAATGGTGGATTGAATTTTTATATGAGAGGTTTAACAGCATACATCCCCATTGGCCATTTTTCAAACTGTGAAAAGACACATCAGTAGGAGCAATCTCTGCAGAAAAAAAAGGTATTTTCCTCCAACTGATCACTTTATTTACCCCCAAAGCACTGAGCTCTAACACCCCTCTGAATTGTTAACATGAAATCAGCATGGCTACCACTAAATCTGCCCCATTGTTGCAGCTTCTTTAACAGGCACATTAATCAACTTTATTTCTATAGCGTTTAAACTGCATCTTTATTTCACTTACCCTTTATCCTGTTTATCCAACTTTCTACACCTCTTCTCATATCCCTGCTGTTCCTGCTTTTTGATAACCCATTTAGGCTAAGGATATTCTCTTTATGTGAAATAGTCCACATTGGACATGTCATAGATGATATACAACACTCCTGCTTATATTAGTTGTATATGGCACAGTATATAACTTAAATGCACTTTCACCTATATAAAATGTAATATGAATTGCTAAATCATATGGTAAGAATTGATATTAAGGCCTAAACTTGCATTCGGGCTTTAGGTTAGCCACTCGGCTACTTAGTACCAAAGCTTCCACATGTAATGAACGTTAACAGAGTTTGAAGCCAGAATTCAGTAATGGATATGGCAAGAACAGGCTGGGTAGTTAACAGTTTACATTAGACAGTGCCAAAACACATGGAAGTTTTGAAGTCATGGGTTACATACATAGTTTCATAGAAGTTGAGGTAGAAAAAGACACATACCCACCAAGCTCGACTTCCAGTATTTGGATGAAGTAAAAACACTAAAATTGGGAATTATAACATAAGTCACAAAGAGAAAAAAGTTGCACATTTTGCACAGTAATTGTCTTCATCATACAGTTACAGTATTACATTGTGGATTTTCATTTTTTAAAATCTTGGAGGTGGTATCTTTTTTGACACGAATAATGTTTTCAGTTTGAAGTTTCATTACGTATATTAGCACTAGCTTAAACAAAAAAAATGCTCAAAGATGTTTGCAATCGGGGGACAGTCAAAGTTGACAAAGCAAAGCAAATCAGAAACAGGTTTGCTAAACACATGACTATGTGAAGATAATCCAGTATAAAGCAAAGATAATTTGGATGCTATGGGGATATTCAGAAAAGACTGGCATTCAGGTACTTTTGCACAACAAAGTTGTTCCACGTGGCACACAGTGAATGAAAAAAATACACTTTCAAGCAAGTATTTAAACAGATAGAAAGGTAGAGCCATTGGATTAAGGGTAGAACTACTTGGGAGATGCTGTTGTCTGTGGTTGGATCAACAGATTTCATTGGATACATTTAAACATCTCTAAAAATAATGGAACTGATGTTAAGACCTGATTGGTAAACATGACAAATGATGCCATCTAACAGAGCACAACTGAAGGGAATGTTACATGCATTGTTTTAATTCAACAAGATAAAGTCTGACACAATTTTTTCTCATTGAAATACACTGTCAGTTGAATATGAATGCAAAAAAAAACCCATCCCATTTCATCTAATCAGATTTTACATTACAAACATGCAGGGATAGATTTTGTAGCATCTCAAAAATGTTGTGCTGTCCCATGTAGGTAAAAAGGCAATTATGTTACAGGCCATAATATTCAGGCCATAATATCCTGAAACACAGCTATGTGTTGTGCTCAGAACTAAAAATCAAATGTTACACATTGTTCGTGATTATGTATATACTGTATACAGGTATATGTTTGCTAATGAACATTCCAGCTGAAGGTTTTCGGTAAAGACAGAAAGAGAAACAACAGGAATATTATATAAAGAATACAACAATAAAATGCACATCTACATCATAGGTTTCCTTTAAAAATGTCCTGTTTCATTGTGATGTGTCTGTTATGTGTTATTTGTTGATGCTAACCATTTGGGCAGTCTATTTGTCAATAGCTCAGCATATGGGCTGTTACATTCTAATGTGATTATGTTCATTTATTTCTTTTTGTTTATCAACAGGGACCGCCTGGACCACCTGGGCCACCTGGTTTGCCAGGATCAAAGGTGTTTTAATTATATGTTTTATCTGTAAATGGACTATCTATAAAATCCTTATTTTATTGCTATAGTAAAAGTACTGAACAAAGTAGGGATGCCACCAAACTGGTGTAAAGGTTAACTTGAGGCAGACCTGTTACAGGCATATTTATGAAAGAAAAGAAAGTAAATTATAATTTTACATTTACATTAGAGTATCAATAGTATCACCCCTTTACCTATTGTATATGCATTCTACTCCAACCTAATTGGTCCCCCCATATATACTTCCACAGCTTAGTGTTTATTCCACCAGTCCAATACGTAACGCTATTTTCACCATCACCGCCTTCCTCCTGATATTTGTCTTATACCATCCCCCTCCCACTTAACACAGGGCCACAGAGCTTACAACAGTGATTTAAAGAATTCCAAACCTGCAGTCAAGTTGTTGACTGCTATTGGCCATAGGACCTGGGCAAACATTGGCCATGCTGCTATGTAACCCAAAGTTCTCTAGACTCTCCTATTATTTCTTAGTTTGAAATGTGCATGGATTGTCTCCTAGTTTGCGTGACACCACATGGCCATTAACATTGCAACGGGCAATCAATTGTTGCTTTCAATTAAGCTGCATGAGCTCTCTAATGCCCCTCTAATGCTTTAATAGATTATCACAAAATAAAACAGTTAGGTGAATGAATTGTGAAACAAAAGATTCACAGACATTTCAATTTATCAGATATGCTGTATTTAATTTGGAAACTGAGGCATGTTCCCCCTGTGATCCAAACTCTGTTGTTGGACTACACTTCCCAGTGGATGCCTGTTGCTGGAAACTAGGAGTTTTTGTTCAATAATAGCTGAAGGGCCTTAGGGTGGACATCCCATACATAAATCATCCCACACAATGCTTAAGATGCTCTTCTTGAAATACAGCTTGAAGACTAACATACATTGTTTCTACAGGGAGATGGAGGTCCTGTTGGTCCTCCAGGAGTTGATGGGGAGCAGGTAATGTTACTAATAATTTATATTGATACCATGGCTATAAGCAGGAGGGTAGCTACAATTGTTTCTATTTTTGAATCAAATCAGAATACAGAATCAATCTCCGGCTTGTCTGTGGGATGTGTTACTGCAATATTTTATTACACATCACCTGCATATGTATATGCATATGAATTATCATATTTAACAGATGCCCCTTTGAAAAGTTGATTACAGGAATTAGTGTTTTATTATGTGCAGTACTGGGTTTACTAATGAAAGTTCAACTTGCTCCCCACATGGCCGATGCATAGAGCACTTGTGGCTGTATCTATGGTAGATCCAATCAGCTGGTGCAGAAAGTAGCTCACACAAACACAAGGGAACCATACATTAAGGGGCAAATTTATCAAGGGTCGAATTCAAAGTTCATAAAAACTCCCATCAACTCCCATGAACACGAAATTCGAGTTAAAAAACGGCCATTTCGACTCTTTTCAATTTTCACTTCGACTCTTGATAAATCTGCCCCTAAATGCCTGCCTTTAGCCTTGTGACACTGCTGCCTTTACATCCAGAATAACGTGCAAGCTATAGGCATTCCAGGGGACACCCAAGTCCCACCCATGTGGCACCTCTTTAGTATGTTTCATAAGAAAACAGGCAAAACTCTTTGCATGTTCGGCAAAGAATGAATGGCAGGATTTTGAAGAAGGTGATTTTGGAAACGCCACTTCCAGTAGGAAATAACAGAAAAATATTTTTTGAAGCCAATAGTTTTATATATTGATTTCACAATTCAGAAAACAAGAGCCATGTGTAATAAATGTGTTGCTTTTTGTTATCTGCGCTGCCTATTGCACATTACTTTATAATGTAATAAAATAGATGCCTGGCTCTGCTTTGCTGCTGTTATTAAATGCCTGTCATCTGACTTTCACTTTATCAGATATTTTTGCCAAAGATTCAGGTCTCAAACTGGCAATCCTAACACTCCAAATAAAATCAAAGACAGCTACAGTCTAATGCCGCAACAACCAATCAGATATGCTTTGGTCCCTCTAACTTCAATAGGCCAATCAGTACTAACTGGTGGGTGATATGGGTGACTAGACCAAGGCAACATTTATGCACTAAAAAAATCCCCAAAGTGTATATGACCAACATGAATTTTTTCAGCTATTGAAATGTGAGATTCAGTAGTTCTGGGCAGAAACTGAGAGACAGCTGTGCACCTTGAATGCAATTTAAAATTAAAGCATGTGAACCTGGGGAAATTAAGGGATGCCAGAGCCAAGGAGAAACTTCTGCTGGGGACATATACCTTCACTGATTCAAGTTTCTGTACTATTACTATTTAATATATTTGCTAATCTGCCATGTATTGAATATCCCTTTCCAATTCAGGTGTTTATCCAAAGGAAACAACATAATATTCTATAATTTAAATGTGCAGTGATTTGAATGGTATATGATTGAACTATTGTGATTGCAATGTAATTACTAAGAAGTTGTGTTTCATGAGAGATTGATGGTAGCTGCTAGCCTGATATACTCAGTGCATCTGAGCACCGCTCATTGCTAATAGTCAATTACCTCTCACATTAATCACAGCAAGTTGTACGAGGAAAGCAAATCAAGGTCTTTTCATAGCAATTTTTTAATTCTAATGGTATTAATCACTTCTACATATTTCACTGCATTCGTGGCAAGGTGAAAATCAGTGCTTATTTCTTATCCTATGTCACAGTGGATAAATTATTTCCAAGATATCTAATACAATTTTTAATGTTAATTAATTGCAATAATATGCTTTATCAGGGCCCTAAAGGATCAAAGGGTAACCATGGTGATTCTGGGACATCGGGAGAGAAGGGAGGAATTGGTCTCCCTGGTTTGCCGGTAAGTAAAATAACTTGTAGGAATGAGTTGTGTCCCATACCAAGGCATATTTTTATATTGTTCTGCTGATTGGTCATTTGGTGCATGGGTTTACTGAATTAAGATATGAAAAAACAATAAACATAAATATTACAAAGTCTTTGTTCCTTCCAGGGTGCAAATGGAATGAAAGGAGAGAAAGGAGATCATGGTTCCCCTGGGCCTCACGGAGCTTCTGTGAGTACAACATACAATAGCACTACAGTCTCTGAAACTATTGCAATCTTTAGTTCCTAACAGAAGATAGTGAGAGATGCAGGTCACAGAAGAAGAAGAGTCATGAGTTTGGCATCATGTTCATTTTAAGTAGACTAGTTAAGTATATATTACATTATGAATTTATTTTAAGTACCTGATAATTGAAGAAATCAAAGGGATATGAAGTCAATATGCTGCAAAGAACTCCTGCTCATTAAATAACTCAGAAAATTCCATGTTGTGAACTAATTCAACTCCTCAATAATATTCGGCTTGGTGAACCATTTCATTCTTTTGTACCTGGGTCATCCTTTGATTAGCACAGCAGTGCAGGTCTCTATTTCTATTACCAACATTTTTAATTTCAGAAATAATCCAATATTTTTGACGATGTGAGCATAAGTAGTTTATATTAATTTGCAATAGATTAATTTTATCTTAAAATTATTTTCACAGATCATCGGTCCCCCCGGACCTCCAGGGCCACATGGCCCCCCTGGACCTATGGTAAGCTCTTCAGACTTTTTGGGTTCTGAATCTCTTGGTCATAACATGGGCATAGATATAGGATATAGAATATGTCATAATAGGAGCCAAGCAAACAGTATCAAAAAATCAACCCAGTGGCTTATTAATACAGCTTTAATAGTAATCTATTAAGTATTTGTATAAATATAGCTTATTGAGTAACCATATAGCTTGCCTTGAGAGAGAAAGCCTTCTCCACAAACAGTATGAACATTAAATCGTATGGGTTAGTGAGAGTAGTCCTTAACTAATGTAAATGTAAACCAATGTAAATGTCCCTTCAATTCCAGTTGATGTTAGTAACTCTGACATTTAAAATGTTTCAGGGACCACACGGACTTACAGGGCCAAAGGTAACTGTATGATACATTATTTTCCTTCAATGAATGCACATTGCAGATTTGTATATTTGTCAGCTTTAATAATACTTGCATGCATAAATGTTGTGTTGGATGTTTGTGGAATTGTTATTTGTAGTTTGTGTGTAAACCTTAAAGCTCCTACTCCAGTTAAAACTGCTATGTAACACTGAGAATTAGCTATACAACCTACAACATATGAGAGCTCACTGATGACAGCTACAACGGGCACTGTCGAAAAAAAAATCAGGTCCAGTCATTAAAGGAAAACTATACCCCCAAAATGAACACTTAAGCAACAGATAGTTCATATCATATTAAGTGGCATATTAAAGAATCTTACCAAACTGGAATATATATTTAAGTAAATATTGCCCTTTTACATCTCTTGCCTTGAGCCACCATTTCGTGATGGTCTCTGTGCTGTCTCAGAGATCACCTGACCAGAAATACTACAACTCTAACTGTAACAGGAAGAAGTGTGGAAGCAAAAGACACAACTCTGTCTGTTAATTAGCTCATGTGACCTAACATGTATGGTTTGTTGGTATGTTTGTGAGTACAGTGAATCCTACGATCCCAGGGGGCGGCCCTTATTTTTTAAAATGGCAATTTTCTATGTATGATTACCCAATGGCACATACTACTAGAAAAGTATATTATTATGAAAATGGTTTATTTACATGAAGCAGAGTTTTACATATGAGCTGTTTTATGCAATATCTTTTTATAGAGACCTACATTGTTTGGGGGGTATAGTTTTCCTTTAAAGCCATTCTTTAAAGGTACTATGTTTTGATGCATCAAAAGCAATAGTGGCTGCAATTATGCTGGAATTATGAGAATCTATACAGATTATACTGTATGTGGATAGAGTGAGAGAGAACTGTTTTTTTAAGTCTACCTATATTAAGGAATGCCAACTTCACCTTGTTGCTCCCAGCCTGTTTATATGTAACCTCTTGGATTCTAGTCAAAGGCAACACAGGGGTAACCACAGGTCCACTATGTTCTGTCAAGCAAAATATATTACAGACAATGCTGAGCAAATATTTATAATGAAAATATTTATATCCCAAAAGCCAGACTAAAAACTAGAGTACTTTGATCCACTGTGCTCCAATGAATGGCAATTTAAGAGGAGTGAGCTTAAAGGTTTAGACAATAATGCGCTGCACATTCAAGTCTGGCATCTGCCCTAAGGCCACAAGACATTGGCACAATTAGAGTTAATATTTTTTGCACTCAAAAATAACAAAGAATATGATAGATTCTGAAACTGAACTGTAACAGAATATATTTTAAATTAAAATGAGAATGTGCCTTACACATGTGTCTGGAGCCAAATAAGCCATATTAGCTATGTGTGAGCTCCTGTAGGATGCTTAAAGGGGAACTGTCACCCTAAGAAATAACTAAATCCTATTTTCTGATGTTAGTTAAGCACAATAAACTTCAATTACACTATATAAATAATTTAAATCTTATTTAGTCTTGGAATTCAAAATCATATAAAGCAGGCAGGCGCCATTTTATGGCCACTGTTATTAGATCATGTCAAAATCTTGTTTATGCACCAAGATGGGGCACCTGATGCCAAAGTTAGATGTTGAAGATGGAAGGAGTACATGAGGAGTGCAGTGAAATCTAGGAAGTGCAGAATAGAAAGTAGAAGTAATTGGCCGTCTCCCCTCTGTGCCTGAGGCAAAGAGGAGGAGAAGGTGATTAATGTTTGACAGCTGAGACTTTTTAAATGAGTTTATAACAGGTATGGATGTTATAATAAAAAAAAAGAATTTGGGCTTCATGTTTAACTTTAAAAAGGACTTTTAGTATACAGCTTTTTATGTCTGGGTGACAGGTCCCCTTTAAAGGGACAGTAAAACCCCTTTTCAACATTGGATTAATTAATTGGTTTTGTCACACATTCTACTTTCTGTTCATCTGAGCACAATGAAAACAAATCACCAGTCTGCTGAGAAGCATCTATCTAACGAGCAACTCCTAACTGTATGTGAAAGTCTGTCAAAGGCTGCAGCTGGAGTAATAGATGGGTTTGTTCATTTAGAAGGCTTTACTGTCAATTTCAGATTGTGCCCTGTTTAATGCAATAAGAAAACCATAATATATTTTTTTTTAATTCAAACAATAGACAATAAGTATAGTAAGCAGAACCATATTTATTCAACAATGTTGAAAAAGGGAAGTATACTTCCACTTTTAGCTCACAGCAGATCATCATTATGAACTATGATTTACTGTATGGGCTCTGGATATACCAGATTTGGATTTGCAGCGCTATCTTCAACTGATCCTATTCTGTGCCAGCTAATGCAGCCAACAAACACAATTGGCATCTACTTTTACATTTAGGGTGAACCAGGGGTAAATGGTCTTAAAGGATTGAGGGGTGAGCCAGGTCAAAAGGGTGAAAGAGGACCACTGGGTCTTCCAGTAAGTAAATCAACTTCATTTTGCCTCAATCCATGTGCTTCTCTTTTCTTTATTTTTTACTTTATTTCTCAACCAGTGGCTAAATGTAAAGGTAAAATATACCCATACCATTAATTTATTTTACAGGTATACCCTTAAATGGATAGTAAAGCATGTGGGCGGGCATATATTATGTGCACATAAGTGTTGCATATTTTCAGTTAAATGTAAGACTAGGAGCTGACATATTGGCTGCAGCATAGCCCATGGCGACCTGTCTAATAGTTAAAATGAGTTATGCTATGACAGCAATATATGTAGACAAGTTGTCTTGTGCACACAGTAAGCTATTCCCTCATACATTACTGTCTATTTAAAAGCTATAATTAACATGTAAAACCCAGATTGAAGAGGGTATATTATCCCTTTGATGGTATATCATCTTTGCATACACATATCACATGCACAGTGCTGGAGCAGAAGAAAGACACTTGTTTTTTTTATGTATAGCATTACATTCTGTAACTTTCTTACTCCCTATTAATTACCCCTGACACACCTCCATTGTGTTTATATTTATGTCAGTTGTGTACTTGCTCACTCTGTTGGTGATGTCCAAGTTACCCTGTCAACAAATTAATCACGTCATGGTTTGAGTTCTGTTTGCTTCATATATGTGTGTGATTATCAGGAAATCATTACATGGGAATTTTTGCCTGCTAAGTCTCATCATTTTGTGTCTATTTAATTGTGTAAGAGGCAGGAGTCTGACCCTCTGTTATCTATCTACAACTACCAGTATCTGGGATGGGGAGCTGGGTGTTGTAGTGTGATAGTAGCTGCCAGTCGGACATCCTTGAATAACATTTATATACATATTGTATAAGAGTATGTAGCACTAATATCTAATGGCATGTCTATAGAGTTGCTGTGTGTTCAAAATAAGTGCATAAAGCAGTCAGGATATTCAGCCCATGGCTTTCTTTCAGTTGATAAACCATACCTCCCAACCGTTTTCATCGGGACAGTCCCACGTTTGACAGTTCAACCCGCAGTCCCTCGTTTGTACTGGAAAGTCCCGATTTTCTCTGCACTGAACAGCCAGAAAAACTTAATTAGCTTTTGGCAGAGAGGCCAGAACAGCCACAGCTGCAGATAAGATACTTTTGTAACAATTTTGAGAGAAGCAAATAAGTCATTGTAACAATATAAGATAACAGGTTTCTTGGGAGAAGTTAGACTCACAGCTTAAAGGGCAATTCACCTTCATTAGAAAAACTGTAATAACTGAAAAAAAACACAGAAATATGTTCAAACCTGCCAAATTTTGTAAAATGAACATTGTAATTAGGGGATGTGGTCACAAAAATGGGCGTGGTCAAAAAATTGTCGCCACGCTGCGCACAGCAACTTTTTTGGCCCTCTTTTAATTTCCAAAATGTTGGGAGGTATGGCTAAACTCATAGTAAAACAACTAGGAAACTCTAGGGCCTCGCTTTTTTCACACTTTATTTTTGTGTGTTTCGATTTACTCCATAAGAGGGCACCAAATCCAAAAGAAAAGCATAGTACATGCGTATTCCTTTTACTTGTTCGTTACATTGAAAACATGTACCTGAATAAGGTTTTAATATGATATGTTCAGCAAACTACTACTAATTCAGCAAATTAGAATGTGATAAGCCAAACTATATACTGTAATATATACGCTATTCTGTTAGCTTCCATATACCTAGACTATAATAATGGAGCCTTGTTTACGTCGATGACACATTCCTTCTCTGCCTTTGTATACATATGAATGGGGAATTGCCACATTGCTTGCCTCCATAGAGGTGCTATTGTTGTTTTTTTTAAAATACATAGGCTTAATAAACATAAAGGAAAAAGCAAAGATAGAGCCGTTGAAGTATTTGAACAGGGGATCATGAGAGGCAAGCAATGAGGGAACTCCCACTCCTAAGTATGAAAACTGATTTGCAGAGATGGAATTATCTGTGCAATCATTCATTTACTGTCTGTAAAAAGACAAATAAAAGAAAATAACTGCTCTTTCAGGTAGAGTGTATTTTCCCTTTAAATTAAGGTCTTCTGCTAGTCAAATACAAATAATATCACATATCTTTCTTAAAATCATATGAAAGTGTATACCTTTCTTTCTTTCTTTCTTTCTTTCCTTTTCCTTTATTTAATGATTTGTATATCCCAGTGGACTTCTTTAATTTTTTTAAAGAGAAACATTACTAATTAAACCTACATTTAGCAATATACATATGAATATCATACATATTTTTGTGTGAGCCTACAAAATAACAGAATAACACTGACTGGTTTCTTCTCTTTAAATAAGCTAAAAGTCATCTCAAGCAGTGATTGAACCTTACGGGCCATACATCAGTCTTTGTTATAACCTCCTTTATTGTTTGTTCTTACCAAGTCCAATGTATTTGTTGTATTCATTAGTTTCACATTCTTGTCATCCATGTTATACCCATCATCTGTACCTCCACCTAATCATACAGGGAGCATCTGGCTTAGACGGAAAGCCAGGACCCAGGGTGAGTGCCGCGTCTGTAAGTCTCCAGATCAGCATATTTATCAAGACAAGGAGGTTCAGGTTTTATAAGAGGCTAGGGTATAGTTAGGTGACACCAAAACATAGGTGTTCAAATTTGAACTCTAAAGTCCTCCTTCAGGACGTTTCAGCTACTGAATGAATAAACCTGCCAGGAGATACAGTTTATAACCTATTTAAACATATGAAGTCCGTTCATTAATAAAACAGCAGAGAACTCATTGTTCTGTGATTAAATGTAGGTCTTATTCTATGGGCTAATATGTGAGGCCTTGGAATAAATTGTGTCCTTATAGTGTCCTTGACTAATACCATAGACTAGCTGTATTAGTGGCATATTGTTGTTATTCCCTTAACCAAATTGGAAATATTTTTCCAAATTGTATTTAATAGATTTGTGTTTATGTTACACTTGCAGACAGTGCTGTGCTTTATTTATAAACTTTTAATTAGTTATGTCAGCTCATCCATAAACTTGTTAGAAGAGCAGACAAGGATATATGGATTGAATGCTATGATTAAAGACGTATAAGTTACAGTAAAATTATGCTGTACTTCTAATACATATTCTTAAAATAATAAGAACTATAGAATGTGTAAAACCTAGGAGACCCCTTGTCCTCAGTAATTATGTAGGTGCGATACTTCTATATTATTCACATCACAGTGTTAGTTCAATATGCCAATTTGCCCCAGGTTCAGTTTTAGGGGCAAGGTAGCCTACCTTTATGGCCATTAGGCTGTTTGGCTCTTAGACTCCGTCTACTCCAGTATCAGCCCTTTCACCCAAAGCAGAATATCCATTGCTAAATTGTATTGGTGTACTGCAGGTAATGTACTAAAATCAATCACATGATTGGTTGTTATGGGTTACTAGATGACTCCAAACCCCAAATGTACTTTGTTGACATTTTTCACAATGGCACCATTTGCTAATCTGTAAATCTGAGTAAATGTTAAGCAGTGAGCATCTTATAAAGCTGAAAAGTTAAGAGTTAGAGATTGAGTGAGTGAGCTGCACACTATCCCATTCAGGTATGCAGAGTCATGGCCTTAGCTCTTGTAATGAATTAGCACATGAAATCATTATGAAACGCTATAATATGACATATATATAGGATATAGCCCCATTTAATGGGGAATTCTTTTTTGAATGCCTTCATATCTGCTCTCCTTCTATATATATTCTAAGGAACTTTTCAACTACATGTTTTACTTAAAGCATGAATTTTCTTTAAGGTGGCATGATATTGTTTCTCAAACATCTGCGGTCACCAGGTTATGATCTTCAATCAATCTTTAGAATTACTCTGGCTGTACATTGCTGATTCATAATAGCTGTAAAAGAACTCTGTGCCCTGCATAATAGTGCAAATGAAAAGAGAATGCATTAACATGACCTGTGACAAAGTGATCATCCATTCATCTTCCTGTCTTTTATGTGTGTCTTGTTTGGTATGTTCTGTTCCATGACATTTAACATAACATATTTTATTCAATAATCCAGCTGCATGCTAATCTAACTGCATTTCTTTATTCATATACAGTATGTGACATTTCTTCTGAAAAGGGAGGGCCTGGAGGATACCTATTCTAAACATAGGTGGGCAGATGATTTAAATATTCTTTACTGTTTTTATTTCTAGGGGAATGATGGCCCCATTGGTCCTTCTGGCCCAGCTGGTCCAAAAGGAGACAGAGTGAGTATATAAATATTAAGATATATATTAATATTTAGTAACAATATCTTGTTTTATATCATGTATGGTGTTGTACTTTATTTCTACACCGTGTACTGTGGGTGGGGATGTAGAATGATAAGCATTTAGTTTCTGAATAATGAAAGGCCTGAAGTTCACAACATCTTGAGAGGCATACTCTTCCTATAATATTTTTTTGGTCATCATACATTGAGCCAAAATGCCAGTTTGCTCTATATGGCAGTGAGAATGTTCCATAAGACGAATAGGAGTCCATCTGATGTATTGTTTAATGGGCAGCAAAACACCCATTTCCAGGAATATTTTTTCTAGTTTCATATTCCACTGCACCCCTGCACAGTCACAAAAGCCAAAATAGTACAATGGGAACTAAGATCAGTAGGGATGGGCGAATTTTTTCGCATTGTTCCGCGTCGAAAATGTTGTCGCCCATAGACTTTAATGGACGTCGGCGTCATTTCACCGGCAGCAAATTTTTGGCGAAACAAAATGGGTCAAATTTGCCCAAGCCTAAAGATCAGTACTACAAAACACAATACCCTACAATGAGTAATAAATTGCAGAAGTTCCTAAAACCATTCATTACCTCCTTAAAACAGTTTATATTTTAGTTGAACTAACATGAGCACAGAATTAGCCTACCTATCTTTTTACCACTTGGTTTTATGTGGGTTGTTGCTGGGGAATCCAGCAACCCTGCACCATTTGAGTTACCTGAAAGCAATAAGAGCTAAGGAGCATTTAATAGCTAAAGCTATGGCAAGATCCATCTTTATTTGATGCATTTCTTATTGTGTTCATTATTGGCAGCACCTTCAAGATGGGCCTTTTTTGAAAGAGCTGGAAAGGCTAAGATTATAATGTCAGCAAGTCAGGTATTAATATTGCATGTGTCTATCCGCAGGGAGAAAAAGGAGCTGTTGGGGATCCAGGACCACGAGGACCTTATGGTTTACCTGTAAGTATTACATGAATTTTGTTTTGCAAAGTTTGAATTTTTTGGTGAGGAGGCTATCATCAATTTGTTTATTTAGAAAATGTGTGGCTGACCATAGCCTTTTCAGAATTAACATAAATAATATTTTCCATCACTTAAACATTGTTTGGAGTGTATAAATGTAAATATGTTTTCTAAGGAAGTTATTCTTTTACATTTTAAGCAAGAAATAGGAAATATTTTCCTTTTAAGTTGACCCTTTTCACTATGTTGACCAAGTCAATTCATTTAGTGAAATTAGTAGAGCATGGGTTACATTGGATGTAAGAAAAAAAACTTTGGAGCCAGTGGTTGTTTACACAAGAATTATATTGGGCATTGGTTCTATCACATACAGTACATAGTGCACAGTACTATGATACAACTGAACAGCAGTCCACTTAAGCACCTCTATCATTTTTATTTGTAATACTCATTCTATATGGGCTTTGTACTTATGGCTCCTCCACAGCGCCACTTACCCCCATTACACATATTTGCAGCTAATCCATATAAATAATGTCAAGTCAAATACATGGGCTGGTGGACCCAAGCAGAAAATCTGTATTATTATATTGATTGAACTCAACAAATATTCATGTGATCTTCTTACAGGGCAAAGACGGAGAGCCTGGTCTAGACGTAAGTCATAATCTACGTGAGGGGAACACAGTATATGTGCATGCTTCACAAGAATGCCTCGATCATATTCATTTCCATTCCGTTTTTACTTCCTTATTTTTATCATTTATTTATCATGGTTTTGCAATATTTATTAAACAAATAAGGATAAAGAGCTAAGTAACATGATCTTGATATTCTAAAGGACGAGGGGTCCTAAGACTGTTAATACACATTCCTTTAATATGCACACCCCTTTAATTTATTGAAATCAGATGCAACTACATTAAAAAGGTTTGGTTGGCACATTTGTGGTTGGTGTCATTGACTCGGGCCATAATGGGATCCCTTGAGTTACTTCCTGGTTTTTGGCAGTAGCTACAGGGTTCCTCTGAGTCAGTAGGTACAACTGCGTGAAAAACAGGAGGGAGGAAAAGACCAAGCGGTGAGGAGAACAACTACATGGAAGTGTAAGGAGTGCATGTTTATGCCCTACTGATTCTATTCAATTTAGCATCCCTGCAACTGCACATGGTTGTAAATAACCACATACAGTATTTTTATTGATTTGGCAGCACTCCATATAATAGTTCTATTCACTGCTCCTCTGTAGTAATTCACTGTACTATCTGTACTATTCACTGCTCATCTGTAGTATATAAGTCCCCAAATCCAAAAACTGGGACTACTGAGAAGGCCACACGTTGTCAAACCCCTGGTCATGCCACAGTAAGGTACTATAAATAGGTCATCATCCTGGTATTAACCCTCAAAATATTAATTTAAAATTAATTCAACTAAATGGATTTCACTAATGGTAAATACTATTTTCCTGCATTATTGCATAACACCAAAGAGAGTTCCCTTACCATTTGGAATTTGGAATTCGAGTTTGGATTTTTCCTAAATCAAATTTGTGAGTTTTGACCAAAAATTTAATTCGAAAACTCAAATTCTAATTTACCATTCAACCATTAATAAATCTGCCCCTAGGGTGAATGTAGTGCAATGTCAGCTCTATGTGTGACACACACAGAGGGGCTGAGCTATGAGCCAGAGACAGGAGGGGTGAGTCGGAAGTTTTTAGATTGTTAGAGCTGAAGTAGGAAACATAGATACATATACAATGAATACTTTAACATGAAAGCATGTTTGCCCTTAAAAACTTAAAATACAAACCCCTGAAGTCAGACAGTTCAGTTTTGAAAACCAGATGAAATGATATTGCAGGGAAAGAAGTTTAACCACAAAGGTAAATAATCACTATTAAAGTGATTCCATATTAACAAAAGCTCAAAAACATTAAATGATTTGTGGGATAGATGTATATATTCTGAATTTTCTAAACGTGCTTTTGCCCTTTGAACTCTTAAGTGTAAAAACCATGGGGCATATTTTTCAAAAGGTTAACAGTAAACAATACTCCAGGCTTATTGTTGCAAAACCCAGCTTAGGGGCTTCTTAACTCTTTGCTTAATGATTATGGCTAGCATATTAACCCTTATCCTACTGAGTGCACAGATATTGGTCAGTCAGACAAGATATTCTTATGTATTTTTTTTAGGGTTTTCCAGGTCCTCGTGGAGAAAAAGGTGACCCTGGAGAAAGGGGAGAAAAGGTGACTGTGTGTTAAATGCTAAGTTTGAAAACTTCTCCCTGAGTTTTCTTGACTTTATGATAGGTTCCATAAATCCAATCTAATCCTGTCTGAAAAGCAATAGCATTTATTATTAGTGTTGCACTTAGACCTCCCTAGCAAAACAAGTACAAGCCAAAATAGAATTTTGCTTAGTCACACACATACTTATCAGCAATGCCGCCAGAGTGACCTACAGTACAGTAAATCAATTGCCCCAAGCTGGCTTCACCTAAGAAACAATAACAAATTTAAGGAATGTAGCAGTCCATATGAATTTATTTGTTAAAGCAGATATGTTGCAGAAGAAAATGTTGCAAGACATAACCAATGCTTGTATCATTTATTTTTTTAAAAGACATGTAGGAGAGTTCTTGCTGCTCCACTTGTATTGATTTGTGATGTAGTCCCTACTAATAAGCCAAAACAGCAGTGTATTTTAGTATGTAGTAGTGATGTGCACCCAACCCTAACCCGCATTACCTCCACCCGCCCAAGTCCAACTTCCGGCTTCCATTTATAGACCCATGCCGACCCGCCGATGACGTCACAAAAGGGGAGGGGTGATCAGGCACACATCTTTACAAAAGGAAGCCGGAAGTCGGAAGCCGGCAATGCAAGGTGGCAGGCGGGGAGAGCAGGAACAAGAGCTGAACCCGGACCCGCCCCCCAATCCGCAAAAGGGGGGTGCAAGGTCAGCCCGAACCCGCACATCCCGCACATCACTAGTATATAGTGCTTTTGTAATCAGATACAACAGTGCTATAAAACATCTTTATTAACTTTTAAAAATAATGATAGAATGTCTGCTAAAATACGTTTACATTTTCTCACTATATTCTATATCTATGGTATGTTAGATACAAGTGGACCTTAATCAGAGGCCCCCAGACAACAGCAATGATGCATTTAGCTCATCAACCAAAATAAAATGTATACCCTAGCTGTAAATTTCCAGCTATTCTTGAACAGCAAGTCCTCTCCATCCATTACTGCCTTAGGCGCCAGTTTACTAAGGTGCGATAAGCAGTGATAATAGCCTGCGCCAGAATAAACAGCAGAAAATCTGCAAGAGCAAGTTTACGAAAGTGCCAGCACTTCTATCATTGTGATTTTTCTGGCAAACATATATATTAATGCCTATTATCGCATTGATGCTACGTAAGTTGTCTCGCAAGGTTTACTAAAGATTGGCGCCAGAATTGTCGCCAAATTTTATCGCCACCCAGCAATTTGTCTAATTGCTCATGCAAGCGGCATTAATTTTGTCGCTAGAATATTCTCAGCAATGGGTTGTAGGCAATTTTTACAAACTTTAGTAAACAGATCCCTTAGTCTGTTATCTTTAGAGGAATTATGGGGTTTGCAGCCCAGTATCACTAATTAAGGCCACATGACAGAGCCCCAATAATTACTCCTATAAGCTAAGAAATGCATATAGCATGTTAGACATAGAAAACCTATGAATTCAGTTAATTAAGTCCTTCTGTCCATCTCCCCAGTAACACAGTGCAGTTTGCTGCAACTCAGGAAATGATGCGCAGATCATCTTACACAAGGGCTTCCAACAGAAACACAATTATTGCTCCATCTGCTTTTGTTTATTTAAGAATTGCATTTTGTCATTTTGTTTTTGCAATTGGTTTCCTTATATATTCTTTTCCCATCAAATATTTGTCATTGTACCACTGAAAGATCATATGTGTGTGCTTCTTTCTTTTCCAGAGGTGCATTCCCTTCTCCTCCTTCAACCTGCGTTCTTTCCTGCAACTTATCCTCCTGTGTTTTATTTTCATTTCCCAAAATGACCCCACTCTTCTCAGATTTTCATAACAGAAAGTATTTTGATTGAGATACTCCTTTTATACTAAATACTGTCATCTTGATCTTTCAAACAGAGAGCAAACAATCAACAGAATCTTCCAAGTGATACGTGTTTAATGATGGCCATATACTTGTTTTATCTGAGCAAATAATATGGTCATAGAAGCCCTAAAGCAGTGAGAATGGTCATATACACAGGCTAGTTAGTTAATTGGCTGAGCTTTTATACCAAGTTCAACCACTGTCCTTTGACCCGAAACAGATGTTTATTATTGGGGGAAAAAAATAGATAATTTTGGCCCCATGCAAGTTTAGGTTTACCAGTGAAGGCAACAATAACCAGAATTAAGACATGTCACAGTTGACCAAACCGTACCAATTTCTCAATTAATTGAAGCCCTATTTATAAGTAGGGCTTTAAATTGCATAGCATAGGAAGCAAGTATAAAGACATAAACTGAGTACACAGAAACCCAACATATTCTATACATGCACATTTATGTGTGCATTTCAATTGGATTAAAGAATAGGATTAAAATATTGTTTGCAACCAAACTTTTAATTACATTAATATATATTAAAATTGAGCCTTTGCTGTTGGTATCAATGGTCAGTGTCTCGTTATAGCAGCTCCTTCTCAAATTTTTTTACGTACAGTAACCTTTACCCTCTTACTTTATTTTTTTGGTAGTGAAATGAAATATTAAAAAGTAAAGTATAAATAAGTTATATTTACACATTCATTTTCTCTCTACTTGATAAATCAAGGTCACTTGCAAAAGAAATCTTCAGTAACATTCCAGATTCTACCCTTGACGTCTTCCCATTGTAACACTAATATTAAGGCTTTCCCTTCCCTTTATTTTACACTCTTACTTAACTATACTGCTTCCTCTGCTTTCAATTAGAAATTCTTAACTGCAAATTAATGACGGGTGTGAAGAACATTTACCTATCTTTTCTCCATATTGTGTACCTCTTTTCAAGCAGCCATTTATTATACCTGATTTTTTGTAATAAAAAATATTGCTATATAAAAATAATAACTAGCAGCTAGAAACACTTTTTTATAACTTAAAGGAACCTGTCACCCTATGAAATAAGACCAGATTCCTCTTCTATTGTGTTCATTGAGCAAAATAAAGTTTATCTTCACTAAACACATTAGTCAAACTTGGTTTCCTTCATTCTTTGATTGCAGCAAGCAATATACCATATTGTAGAAGTTATTTTCAAGGCAAGCTTCCTAAATGTTGTAAATCTGCCAGAGAAGAGGGCCTATTGTAGGCACCCAAGAACAGGCCATCTGATATTATAGACAGTGAAGGAAGGAAGGGAGAATGGGAGAAGCAGAAGGTAAAGTAAGTGCAGTATGTGAAGTTAGTGTTATGCCAGTGGCATAGTGGAGGGAAGGCAATATATGATTGACAGCTGAGGATTTTAAATAGCTTTATAACAGGTACTGATATTGACCAAAAAAACTATTGAGTTTTAATTAAATGGTGTTTTTATTTCAGGGTGACTGGTGCGCTTTAAAGTTTAATGAATACATTCTAAATATCAATACATTTCCTGGACATGTAGGTCCGAAGTGGTAAATGTTCCCCCAAACTCCTTCATTGGCTAAAGATTTTGACACAACACATTTGCTTTGTTCAAACCGTTTTATCCACAGGGGGAAAAGGGAAAGAAAGGCAAAAAAGGGCCTAAAGGGGAGAAAGGAGAACAGGGTGCCCCTGGATTAGATGCACCTTGCCCATTGGTATGTCTCACTTGGAAATTTGGCCATCTCGCTCTGAAAGATAACGTGAAAGGAAATGAGCAAACGCTTAGCACTCAGAAGCCTTGTTTTACTTACCCACAACCAAGATGTAATAGGTTTCTTTATTTTTAGAATCATACAGGGCTTTCCCCTTTGTTGTTCAAAGTAACATAATTTCTAATGGAAATCTATCACAGTAATGTTGAATAAACAAGTTATTGGTCATAAAAGCTTGCGCTTTTGAACTGTGCCTAACGTTTGCTCCTTTCCAGCATTTCCTTAATTTGTTTTATTTTTCTACAGGCGAATCAGTATGTGAGTATTGTCACTGTCAGTAACATTCCAAGTTAATCTTTACAAACAGGGTTTCCGTGGATTAAAGGGGGAAAAAGGGGAACCAGGTCAGCCTGGCCTGGATGGGCTGGATGCCCCTTGCCAATTGGTACAGTATTTCTCTTTCCTATCAACCCTGCATGATAGTCCTTATCTAATTCATCAATGCAAACTCCTCCATGGGAAAACTTTGCATTGGAAGAGATCTGCATGTTCCTGCACGAATTAAGTTGTTCCTCCATATATTAATATAATTCCTGTCCCATGTCTAACCCATCCAAGTGCTTATACCATCCATCCTTTCACTATATTTTTCCTCAGAATGTTTTACTTGCAAGCACAGGTTGATGTGTTTGCCTAGACACATATAACCCTGCAGTTAAACAGGATAACCTCTGATAGGAGCTTTTCTCAGTGACTTGTGACTGCCTGCAGTTTAGATAGAACCTTATAATTAAGACTAGCAGGTAATCAATGTAGTGAAATAATAGCCTGCAGCCCATTACATAAACCCTTTAAAATTGCTTAGTTTAATGATCTCCCTCTGAAACTTACTTGACCTTTCCTATGGTTACTCCAAAACTACCCATCCTTATATAAGCATGAATCTAAAAAAAACTGCCAATACTAAAATTATACTAGAATATCCCTTTCCTTGTTGTACCAATATGGCAAACACAGTTTCCCTCAAAATTCTGAATGGCGAAGTATCCACTTAAAAAAACATTATTATGTGGAAGACACTTTAAGGATAAGGACTGTAGAAATATATTTGCATAATACATTTGTATAGAATTAGGCCAGATTTTCAGTAAATTGCTGGGGAAAAATGAAGCATGCTTACTGAATTCAGGAAATGTGTTTATTTTCTTATGTTTGAATGTTTTTTATTATGCATTTGCCATTTTCATCTGGAAAGCACTGTTTTTCTGTCTGCGTTTACCTACTGTGACACATAAAATAAATTCACCTCCAAAATCTCTTGGTAATTATATCTTTTCAAGTCTACATATAGTATGCACCATAATGAATAAATGCTACTCCCGGTGTCCCAGTACTGTCCATACAGACATAATGTTGGCTTGATAAGAACAATGGAAACTAACAGACCAAATGCAGTACATTATAGTTCCACTTTTGCTGGATACTTACAGTACAATTGCAATGCAAGGCGTGACTTCCAGATTGAAATGGCTGATCATTGCTAGTCATGAAATCAACCATGTACCTAAGACATCTTAGAAAGAAAGATCATTTTCTGTCAATTTGGGGATGTTGGTGTGCATGAGATCCTGGCAGTTGCACGCAGGGAAATTAAATGTTACAGGATGATGTGACTATATGTTTTGCTCTTTGTATCTTATAAAGGCATTCTAGTGTTAAGGAAGTATTACAGTAACTTGATACCATATATATATTTGAAAAAAATACTAAATGATAAATTATTGAGAAATGACAAAGTCACATACTCAATTTTTGTGGTGTCAGTTAATGAAATTCTTCCCACACTGTAAAGGAACTATATCTATAGGAATAAGTGTATCTTCAATTCAACAGATGGGCTTTCCTGTGGAAGAAATGGCAGTCACCCCATAAAGTCCTTTTTCATGTTAAGTAGCAAAGCATAGAAAAATAGCACTATATAAATACAGAATATAAAAAAAAGGTCATTTATAGAACTAATTCAATACAAAGGCTCCTTAAAAATAAGTGATATTAACATGTTTCTGATATCAATTCTCTTAGAAGCAATATGTTTCAAGTGTTACATGACAATTAAGTAAAATTAAGTTATGTCATACCCCGCCTAAAGTAAATAGAGGTGTAAAAAGTCATGTTTTAGTCCATTGACCTGGACTGAAGGCATAAGGCCAAGGCCTGAATGCTTTGATGCCAAAAATTAAGCTTAACCCACATGAAGCTTAACCACTTACCAGTTTATAAAACCATAACTGATAATCACAAAACCATAAATGAAAAACTCTAGATCAGCACATATCCTCACACAGATAAGGAGCTTGGGACACGATTGTACAGTGACCACGTATCATGATATTGTGCAAAAAGATTCAATTAACAAGCTTTGGCAAGCTTGAAAAACTGCTGATCACAGCCTAAAACATCACTTTTCTAATCCATGCTGCAATAAACCCTGTTTAACGTTTCTTCTTCCATGGTGCTGTTCATTGAATCTGTTTATGCCACAGATCTGCCACAAATTGGGCCCATTTTAGGTAACCCCCCCCATTCCTTTTGTAGACTGTCCTGGAATATTTGGGACAGATGACAAGTGAGATTACAAGTGTGGGTAACAGGACTTGTGCAGTTTAGAAGCTAGGTCGTGAATGAGTTCTGCTCATCAAAATTAGGGCTAGTGCAAATTACCCCAGAGAATGGCTGATCAGGCCTCACAATGCCCTACTCTTACCTCTCCTTATTGTCATGCATGCGTAGTTACCTACAGAGATTATATTCTAGCCCTTCTTACTGCCCCTTTGGTGACAGGCCTGCTGTGCTTGTTATCATTTAGTGGCAGATTTATTAAGGGTCAAATTGAAAATTCGAATTTGTGAATTTTTTTTATGGCCAAAACTCTCAAATTCGAATTGTGAATTATCCAAATCAGTGGGAGATGGGTTTGTATATAAATCAATGGGAGAGGTCCAGGGACCAATTTGGACATGTTAGTAGCCTTCCTGACATTTGAGTTTTTTTCTAAGAAAAAACTTGAATTGAGCTTATTCGAATTCAATTAAAGTCTTCGAGCCTGTAAAATTAGTGCAAGTTTTAGATATTTGATTATTTTATTAAATAACCCCCCAATCAAATTTCGAGTATATTCGAAATTAAAGGAGTTTTAAAAAACTCACATGAATTAGAAATTCGACCATTAATAAATGTGCCTCTAAATGAAAGGTGTTGTAAAGATTGCCATTGAGTCTACAAGCCTTTGCAGTAAAAACACTGTGTTTCAGTACTAGGTATGCAACGAATCCAGGATTTGGTTTGGGATTGAGCCTTTTTCAACAGGATTCTGCCTGGCCTAACCAAATGCTAATTTGCATATGCAAATTAGGGGTGGGGAGGGAAATCGTGTGACTTATTGTCATAAAACAAGGAAGTAAAAAATGTTTTCCCCTTCCCATCCCTAATTTGCATATGCAAAGTAGGATTCCGTTCGTTATTCAGCCGAAACGTTTGCGAAGTTTTGGCCAAATCTAAAAATAGTGGATTCGGTGCTGGGGACTGTACTGAAACTAAACTGGGACTTAGTATTATTATTGGGCTCTCCTGAAAAATAAGCAAATTTGTTTTTGCATATGACACAGGAGAGAAATCAGCCAAGGTCATACTAGCCTGGGAATATTTCCAGCAGTTACCACTTTTTCCGTAAGTTAACATGTTTACAAGGGCACAAACCCAGCAGAAAAAAACTTACAGCAAATAGATCAGATAGGAAAGTCCATCTGCCAACGTTAAGAAATGAAGAGTCACTTCTTCTTAAAGTTATAGGAAAATTATTCATGTGCTTCTGCAGTGTGAAAAGTAAGTGTTACAGAGGAATGAAAAAAATGAATATCATGACACATAAGGATAAATTAATTCCACTGCAGGAATTTCTCACCCTCAGTGATGTATCCTCAGGTCTTCTCAGTGCAATAACATAGCTGAGGGGTTCATTATGCATTCTGCAGTTGAAATAGGTCTCCCTCTGTGTCACCATCACATCATTTTTTTCATACTTTACTATTAAGCTCTTCTTTTCAGAAGAGTTATTTGTGCCTAACTAAAGTGTGATCAATGTTGGGCTTGATTCAAACTGGTGTAAAATGTTAAAAAATGCTTTTTTTCAGTTAAGGAAATGGCAATTATGCATAGTTTGCCAGCCGAGTTTTTAAAGCAGATGCAGTGCTTCATTTGTGAACAAGACTAAATAAAAAAAATACTTAAAAAAGGGGGTTATGCCTCTTGGCTGAAAAAAAGATTTGCTTTGCATTTTCACAGACCATTGAATCAAACCCTGTGTATCAGGAAAAATCTTGATTCACTAAAGATCAGTATTTCCACATTTTTCAACTGTCTGTCCTTAATGGTCCTTAAAAATGAGCAAATATTGACTGATTTCCTAAGGATACAAATAGTATTATAATAGAAATATTATTGGTCTATATAAAAAACAAAATGTGAATTAATCGTTTTACTAACATAGGTGCTAACTTGCAGAAGTTCAGTTGCCAGTAACAACCGGATCTCTTTCATTTCTTTTAACTAGTAGTAGGTACCAAACGAATTGTTTATTGGTTGCTATTGAATGCAATTTAGCACCTGTGTTGAGTCTCATTATTTGTGGGTATGTACAGGAAGCAAAGTGCAAAAAATATGATTGATTGCACCCATTTTTTGCACTTTGCACCCTGCCTTGCACATAAGCTCTTGATACAAAGCACTAAACTTAAGGGTTGAGCACAAGGTTTAGTGAACATGGGCCTATGTATTATTTGCTGTATAATTCCATTATGCTTTCATGGTATACTGTTGCATATTTATACTGAATGTGGAGTTTTATTTCACCATAAAACTGTGGTTTTTTTTTAATCTCTGTAATATTTTTCATGCATGGAACAGGGACCAGATGGACTTCCAATGCCTGGTTGTTGGCAAAAGGTAAGATCTAATGCATTAACAGAAGCATGCTAAACTATAAAACTAAAAGAATACATTGGAAACAAATTTAATGTGTTTGAGATGCTGTGATTTTTATTATTAACATGTAGAGGATTATGCATCTTACATCATGTATTACTGCATATTTTCTGTGAGTAACCTATATTGCAATCACACATTTGCCACTGTGGACACATTTTGTTTGGCTTCCTTTTAATTCTGGTAATCGTCTGGGCTCTTATGTCAAGATTTTCTACCAATTAAGTTTTACAGGTATATTATCAATTGAAACAAAGAATCAAATAATTATTTTTGCTTACTGTTGTAGGCCTGAGGCTTAATAGGGCTGGGCTTACTGCCATAGGGGGAAGAATTTGAAGTCCTTTTGTCTGGTGATAACATAATTAAAAAAACTTGACTTCAATACTCCTCCAGTTCTCCTGTCACATTATGGGGACCTTAAAAAACAATTCCGAATTTTTTCGGGATTTATAAAAGACCATGGTATGAAAACTCTGAATCCGAAAACCTGGCATCTTAAAGCTCTCAGGGTCCTGTATTAGTCAATGGGGAAGATCCCAGTGTCTGTTCTGCCAAAAAGTCAGAAAACTCATGAAAAAAAAAAGTCATGATTAAAATGTTTTGGCATGTCACAATCCCCACTCTGGCAATATTACGACAACTATTTTTGTTGCCCCCTAAAACCCCCAACCTACAGTTTGTGCTGCATGTTGAAGGAAGAAATTCACTGTTAGATTATTAAGCATGAATAATGAATATTTTGTACCCCAAATTTGTGGATTTGAAAATCTAAATGATACATAAATATACATGCAGAGAGACACGTTTAACTCCCAAATTAATTTCCACTTTGCATTTACTCATTACTCACTGGTGTGTTTTTTTCCTTTCTGTTTTGCAGTGATGACTCTAACCATGCAAGCATGAAGTTGTAAATATTAATTCAAACTATGTATTTATAGTTGAAAAGAAAGAGAATGGTTTCACCAAAAATGTTTACATGTACCTTCTACGTGTTCACGCGCACACCTTTTTTCACTTGCACATGCTGTTTGGCAGTCATAAATACTGCTGTTTAAAACCTTCAAAATCATGGAAAATATACAAACATATGCCTGACATGACTTTTTTTTACATAATGTGTATAGCTCACAGGTGTTTTTTTTTCACAAATATTTTGTAATCTGCCATCTAAAAGAACATTACAAACCAACATTCATGGAAAACAGTGACCAAATATTGTTAATGGTGACCAAATATGGACAAACCCTAATCCAATCACATTGAAGCTTACTTAGTTCCATGATTATGCCAAACAGCACCGCTGATTTGTGCCATTGTAGCTGTATGAAAAGACTAAAGACATGCATGACTTCTGTGTTCTAATATTTGCCATTTGATTAAACCTCACATGCCAAAAGTATGCTTGCCATTATAACCAAGCTTCTGAACACCTTCATTTTGTCCGTTCTAAGGGAGTGACCCCATGGCTTGTTGCCAAAAAGAGATGAGAGAAAATGAAGCAGCAGTGAAACAACTAATATAATTTTGGAGCTGTATGGCCATAATTGCAGGTCTTTGATCTACTGAATAAGACTTTGTAATACTGAGGTTTATTGACCTCGATTGTCTTTGCCAACGGTGGTTCTATGCTACCAAGGACTCCAGGAAGTAGAAGAGGACATATATGGAAGAGAGGATACATCACAGTGCTTCACTAACGTGTGGAGGTGACTGATGGAAACTGTGGTCTCTTTTTAAGTAAATTGACAGAGATGTTCCACTGAAATGAAAAGCATCTCAAATGTATCCAAATGTATCCAATGACCGACTGTTCTTCACGCCGTTTAGGGAGACGTGACTATGGCATATGGAAGTCTCATCTCAAACTTGTATGACAAGAATAGGAATCAAAATTCTCTATGATTTAATTTCTACAGCAAAAAATACACACAATGTGCAGAAGGGTCTTAGTTGACTTTGTGTTGATTGCTTTCCAATTGTTGACTATTAAGGTGTTTTGCATTAATGGAAACTATAACCACAGTAAACATGATAGATGCCGAAAGGTAAACAGCTTTGCTCATAAGTACTGTAATTTATTGACAGGCGCTAGCTTTTTTTTTGCCATTTGTTCTATGTTGACATTCAGTGATCCATCTGAATTGTCTAAACTTCTAAGTGCAGCACCTATAACAATTTAGCAAACAACTCCTCTAGTTGTCTCAGCACCGTTGTAACAGGTGTTTAAGAATAAACTGCAGCTGCTATCGGAATTGTAGATGATGTAATATATTCAGTTTTTGTTTTAAGTATTAATTGCTGTAAACTCAAATCTTTTTTTTGTTCATTTCTCAAGAGAGATTGCTTACTCTGTTAAGTTAATGTGCAAAATGCTTGGAAATGTTAAATGCATATGTAATTATAATTCCACACAAATGCCAAATGCATTAACAAACACCAAGTATAATTAAAGAGTTGCCAGTGTAGGTGGTTATCTGCTTAGGTAGGCTTTGCTGTTGGATTATACTTCCTTCCCTATCAATCACAAAGAAAGTTTCGGATTGTGATGATATAAAATCTCAGCATTCTGCATGTGTTTTTATGTTGTATATTCCAGTGTGTTTGTTCATCAGTTTCTGCCAGAAGAATATAAGCTACCCCCCATCAAAGAAAAAAAAATCAATTCAATACAATATTTGCACCTAGTCAATTAAATATATTATAAAGTCTCCTAATGAACTGGTATAGAAGCCATGTAATCTGGTTTAAAATATTCAGTCATATTTATTCTATTTGAACTATGCAGATGATTTGCTCTGCCTAAAAGCTGGACACATTTTTCTACAGTAGCAGTTCAAATATTTTTATGCCCTTACACATTAATTCCAAGCATACTTTTCTACATTTCATTTTTTTGGTGCTGTGTGTCTGTCAATATGATGCATTTATGGCTTTAAAATGATATTCATTAATATTACTAGCATTCCTCATTTTTTTGAATGAAAACAACAAAGCTGCCATTTATTTTTTGAGCAATGGCATAGTCCTTTAATGTGTGTGCAATTAAAAGAAACAATAAGCTGATGCTTTTTACGGTGTGTGGCAAAGTGGCATTGAAATTACTGTTGATCCCCTTGAGCTTTACTTATCCTTTAGTGAGGATATGCTTCATTTCATGCTTTTATTATTTCTTCAAGATATCAGCTTAATTATTTAACTCAACATCAGTTTACGCTGGCCATACTATATTTATGACAGCCTTGATGTGGTCATGTTTATTTCTTCACAAAGGTAGCATTTTTTTAGCCTTTAGTACTGAAGATAATAGAACATATCAAAAGAGTAGATCTTGCTTGTGTGGTTATCTTTGTAAATCTGTACACAGACAAAAATAACTTCAGCAGACAAATTTGCCTAATGCTTACAAGTATGTTGAGTTAGTGTGAATCACTGGAGGATTCATTTATAGAAAATATTGTACCAAGCAGTAAACTTTGCTTTAAAATGGACTTCAAGAATAAAAATAGACAAGATTACCAACGTTTCTATATTACGAAATTGTTCTGGACCTGTACTCTTTTGACTTCAATGGCATATTGTTCTAGATATTAATACAAAATTCCATTTTGAAGCCATAACATCTTTGAATTGGATCTCTTTTGCATAGATTCTAAACAAAAATTCCATTTGTATCCAGGCAGGCAGAACTGATTCATATAATCTGCCTGGTGCTGATACTCTTCAGGTGCCTCCATGTTGTGCAAGCTCATATTGTAAAATACACATCATGAAGATAATAATGACAATAAATATGCATAAAATAAATTACACACAAACTAAATTAAAAATGTATTTATATTAAAATATATTTAATTTTGATAAAAAGGTTGATGAAGGAAAGATATTTATATACAATTGGCTGAAAATAGATCACATGTAAGATTGCATACTTTTTTGCCACTTTTTTAAAGTGACACTGACATGTTACGTAAGTCTCAGTATTGCTGGGAAAGAATGGCCACTTAACTAACAAATGCTGACAATGTTCCTGATACTACTGATGGTCAGTCAGACACATATAAAAAATATATTTACACTTGAAGAAGAAATATGCCCTGTTATAGGTTACGTTTGTCTTACATTAGTTAGTTGGACAGTTGGAATATATAATATGGGATCCATAATATGGGATCCATAAAATGAAGTTATTCAATCCTTCGGAATTGTATTGGATACAATAATTTAATACAATTTGCTGTCCCTGTCCAAATCACTTCATAACGTAGGTAAGGGAAAGCACAGAGTAGTAAATACAATTTAGTTGATTGTATTCTGATTACTACCCAAGCAGACCACGCCACAGTCCATAATATTAAACTAACAGACCAATAGACATTAGTGGATGTTATAAACATATCTTTGATTTCAACAATTAATTGAAAATAATAGAAATTGGCCATGCTGTGAGTATGTGAATGGATCAGTCTGTAAGCATTGGTTAAAGTGGCACAAGTAGACTAGAGCCCTCTTTTTTTGGCTCAAACACTGCATTGTCCTTGTGTATATTTGCCATGTTAGACACGCAAAGTCATCTGCAGGCACACAGAGAATGCTTACTGTATAAGCTACTCGTTGTGCCATAGTATTAATGACATTACTTTATGTGAGCAATAGTGTTTATCATATGGTCTTTCCACTGCAGTCTGCCACCATGCTCTTACTTCGGTAGCTTAATGACAAGAGCAGCCTTGCTTATAAGAATTATATCAAATAGTAGGCTGAATGAAACTGTAGTAGGCTGATATCACTGTATGGGGTGTGAGTAACACATTCATATTCTGTTGTTTTGTAGTTTATTTTATCTCTTTTAATGATCCATAGTTGTTTTCATTGATTTGTGTTTCTTGAATGGAATGTTCCCCCCACCCTTAGGTCAATGAGCTTAACAAGAGAAAATATACCACCCCTAAAAATCAACCTTTATTAAACCCTGCTTTTAATTGCAGATGCTGTTGGTGCAATTTATTTAACTAATTGTAAGCAGAGGATTTTACTCCACTGCCTTCCCTGAAAAACGACTGCAGGATATAAGATAATTGCAAACAGAATTACAATGGGTAAATAAATACAGCAAAGAATAGAAACAGCAGTTGCAAATTTTCCATCTTCCAAAGCAACTCTGCAGTATTTGAGCCCTGTTTTTTTGTGCTTGTAGTCTAGCTAGTTGCGCAGTAAATAGAGATTTTGCACCGAATCCAGAATTCGGTTCGGGATTCTATCAAGATTTGGCCTTTTTCACCAGGATTCAGATTAGGCCGAGTCCAAGTGCTAGGCCAAACCGAATCGAATTCAAAAAATCACGTGACTTTTTATCACACAAACAAAAATGTTTACCGCATGCGGTTCTCTTTCCCCCCTCGTTTCCCTAATTTACATTTGCAAATCAAGGTTCTGATTTGGTTCTATAATAAAATAGTGGATTCGGTGCATCCCTGGTAATGATTTAACAAATACTCAATTTCTTTTTGATTTAAGATGAAAACATAGCAGCATATTTGTGTAGGATATTTTAGATGATTCACTTTAATATCTGTCATCCTAGTTCTGCGGGATTGATCATAAACTTTTTTGGTGCCATCTGCCGAATTTACGCATTTAATCATTCTGAAATGAGCTACTTTTGCTTTGAGATTCTCTGGATGCCTAATGGAAAACTTTTTTTTTTTTAAAATGGGAATATTATGTCATCATTTTACAATAATGTTCCTGTTGCAAAAACTTATGCTTGGATTATTTTAATAGGCATAGCACATTTGAGGTTGAAGCGCCTTTAATAGTCCAAGTTAACAATACACATTGTAGAAAGTTCACTTATATCCATGTGATACGTTTCACTTAGTAAAAAATGAATAGTGCTAATTTTGCTTTAAGACAATCATAGATGGCTAATATATTTAATAAAAAAAACTAAAGCCTTTCCTACAATATTAATTAACACATTGTTGGGATTAACTGTTGGATTTTCCATCTCTACCTATAATAAATAATATAGAAGGGCAAAAATGTATAGGGAAAACTTAGCTTTACTTACTACTAAATACATTCGCTCCTTCGTCCCCTATTTGTGTCCATCCTCAGTTTCAAAAAGTAGATGCTTTCTCATAAAACCAAACAATATAGATGATGGCCCAGGCACTGATTCCTTCCTGTTTTAGAGAGCCCTGAACTCGCACCTGGCAGCCGCATGTTACACGTTTGCACACACAAGTGTTTCCATTTAGCATTTGTTAAAGTTTTATTACAGATATATTATATGCCAGACACATATAGGATACTGCACATATCTCTTGACTGTTAACTGTTCAAAATGTTAAGATTTTTCCATCGAACTGTGTTTGGGGGAAAAAAAATGTAAGCAAATGCAATGTATTTTCAATGTATTTTTATCAAAAGATGTATGTATATTCATTTTCCCTTTTGTTAAGATATATATATTTTTTATTTCTTTTTTTACTTTTTTTTTTTTAAAAAACATTGTGTACATTGATTGTTTGATTTTGATTTTTTAACGCAGAATGCGAAACAAAAACTCCTATAAAGAAAAAGGAGTTCTTGTAGCATTATGCTGCTATTGGTAAGGCACAGTGGGTGTACTGTATCAAGGTACAAGGGTAAGCTTTGCCCCAGTCCAGCAATCCATAGCATCCAATCTCATGTTTGCTTCTATCTTATTTTACTAGACTGATCAGAGTCAACCGCTGACTGGTTGTTGCAGGCTACTGAACATAGCAACCTTTGTGCATAACCACCCTTTAATCATTTAAAGCAGTTAAAGGAGCGTATTTGTAAAGGTGTGAGAATTATTTAACTCCAAAAAAGGTATTAAAATAAACATGCATTTCTACTAAAGCTTAACTGTACTCCATGCATATGAATTAATCCCATTTATTCATACAGGGATGAGACCAGTTATCCAGAATGCTTGGGACCTGGGGATCTTCATACCTTAAGTCTACTAGAAAATCATTTAAACATGAAATAAATCCAATAGGCTGGTTTTGCTTTCAATAATATATTTTTAGTTTTTTTTTAAATTGTATTATTTGATTATAAATGAGTCTATAGGAGATGGCCTTTCAGTAATTCGGAGCTTTCTGGATAGCAGATCCCATACCTGTACTATTTTGTTATTACAGAGAAAAGGGAAATCATTTTTAAGTTTTATTATTTGGATAAAATGGAATCTATGGGAGAAGGCCTTTCTGTAATTCAGAGCTTAATGGATAATGAGTTTCTGGATAACGGATCCCATACCTGTATTGTAAAATCATTGTTGCAAACCACTGATTACAGGTATGGAAACTGTTATCCGGAATGCTCGGGACCTGGGGCTTTCTGGATAAGAGATTTTCCTATAATTTGGATCTCCACATCTTAACTCTACTAAAGAAATTATTTAAACTTTAATTAAACTCAGGATTGCTTTGCCACCAATAATGATTACGTATATATTTGGATCAAAGATTTTGGAGATATTTGGATCAAGTACAATGTACTGTCTTCTTATTACAGGAAAAAAGGAAATCATTTTTAAATGAATTATGTAATTAAGTTCATGGGAGATGGCCTTCCTGTTATTTGGTACTTTCTGAATAACTGGGTTTCCGGATAATGGATCCCTTACCTGTATTGCAATTATAAATGTGCATCTTCACCCAAGTTTACACCCATCATTTAAACAATTATTACATTGAAGTAAATGGAAGGAATTTTGGCTAAAAACCTCTTTTTTAACCAGAATTTTAATATCAACAACTTTATACATGGGATTTATAGGGAGTTTTAATGAGGCAGTGTTTGCTGTATAACAATTATGGACACACCTTTATAAATATGTCCATAACTGACAAGGTATTTTATGGCAAAAAGCAATTTCATGCACCATAGGATACAATTTGATTTTAGATGCTCATCTGGTGTCTTGTAATTTTATTTGTTGCCAGCAATTGTAAAAACTGCAAATATTTTATTGTACCCGTGGCTTTTTCTACTTATGTCAGGCTATTTTTCTTGGTCATGTTCTAATTAAGACAAAAAGCCTAAATGAATTTCTGATTGCTCACCAGATTTCTGATTGCTCACCAGATTTTGTTCCATGTCCTTTGAGTTTTGTACTTTTATTTGGGTATATCATTACATGGTGAGAAGTTGACCTTCAGATTTATTTTTACACTATGTATGACATATTTTCATAATGTAAAGAGTGTGTAATTAAAATATTAAGCTTATCGTTACGTTTGAAGAGTATTTCTTATATTAGTGCCACCATAAAGCTCTTACTACAGGCTCTTCCATCTGAAAAATACCAGTGCATCCTGTGTTGTAAGAGAACAGAGGAATCCCCCTAAATGAAAATTTGTTAGTAGTAAAGATATTGCAGGTTATGTTAAACGAAAACAATTTGAAACAACCTAACTCCAAATTCAGTGCAAGCAGTACGGCTTTTTGATACCTGATTGGAACCCAGATAAATAAAATGGGGAAATGATGGTTTTGGTCTGTGTAAAAATGTTTATACAGTAAATACCGTGTGGTAATTGGTGCAAACAAGTTATACAATGCGTAAAATAAATGTAATACACTTACAACAAAGTAAATCATCCATGTACACAGTATATCATGTAATCACAACATTGCCGTAAGGTTGAATTATTGTTTGAGGTTTGATATTTAAATGGCCGGTACGGGTGTTACAGTTAGTCAAATATTTTTTTTATGAAAAGGATTGACACCTTATTATTTGATTGAATTGTAAAGGACATTTTTGCCTTGAAAAACAGTAGATTATGTTTCCAACAGACTCTACAACAAGGGACATTAAAGGGGTCATTCATGATGTGCAGGGCAGGGTGCAAAGTGCTAAAATATAAAGCTACATTCTGGTAATTTGCTCTTCAGCTTTAATTCTCACAGATAAGTAATGTGGACTACACTGACGCCTATGTTTCTGCAGCTGCGTGTTCTTCTGATATTGCATGGTGAATTTCTACGGCCAGCCTGTAGTTGAAGAACAACAGCTGAGGTATGCTGTAGTGGCGACATTTGTCATAAAGCTTATTACATATTTAGAGATAAATAAGAGTCACTTACAGCTGGCCTAAAACTGGTTTCACCGATCCCCGAGTAGGAAAAAAATTCTAGAGCTTATGGAGTGCTAACATTTGTATTAACAAAGTGTACTTGCAGCAGTCTAAATTTAGCACTGCTGTGCGACAGTAGCGGTAACTGTAACTGATGGCCCACATTCTCACATGACAGCATGTTTGCACCTATGATATTGTGGAATTAGGAGAATCTGCCTGAACTGCAGTTCATTTCACACTCTGAACTGTGCATTGAAACCATCCTCTGGCGTGTAAGCAGGACATTGCAAATTGGATCATAATTGCTAACTGTGATCCAAATTGGCAAGCAAACCTTGGTGTCTGCAAATTCAGTTTGTACAGTTCTTTGGGAGTAATATAATAATAGGTGAGAAGTTTGCTCTAGTTCCAGTAACCCCAAATAACCTCTGTCTACCCATATTTGTCTATTTATTTATCTAATTGGTTGTTAGCTAGGGTTTACTAAACCTGATGCAAACTTTTCTTTTATTACATAACAACCTTGGAATGCAGAATACAGCCCATGAATTCGTAAGGAGTGTGTAGCGTTTATACAGCTAGGAATACATACCTAGAAAATGCCACTGCTTGAAGTTATGGTTTATGTGATAAGTACAATAAATATAGGAGGGTGCATGTCTCAGTTTGTGAAACACGTGCAAAGGATTGTAATCGTTGTGTGCCAAGGAAGGCCTATTGCATCCCTTCTATGATATTTCCACGTTAGCAAAGCTAAACACTTTTTATAGTATTTTCGAGAGTTGTTGGTCAGACATGTCAACTAAAATGTTTTTTTCAAGAGTCACCCTAATTTAAACTCCCCTCACCCAGTCACCTGCAGAAACAGGTCCATCAACTGCAGTCAGTGCACCCAAAACCTAACTTGATGATTTGAAATGCATAGAATCACCACACAAAGTCCTTCAATATCCAACCAAAGCAGTGGAGTAGGGTGGGGCTCAGGCAGAATGGGATGAGCCAGGGAGGGTTTTACCGCACATCAGGTTCAGTTGGGCAAAATATTTTTGAAGTCTGTAATTTCCCGTGTTAGCCAGGATTAATCTCCAGCATTATGGCAAATGTACAGTACGTCCACTACAGGACTGAGGTATATTGATATATAGATAGATATGACACCTTCAAGAACTTCTGCAATAACAGTCGAAGGAAGAAAATGACAAAGCGAAATTGGAATTTTTTTCTTATTTGTGCAAATTATTTGTTCCTCATTGCGACTTATAGGGGCAAATTTACTTAAGGTCGAATATCGAGGGTTAATTAAGTTGAAGTTAAATCCTTCGACTTCGAATATCGAAGTCGAAGGATTTAGCGCTATTTGTTCGATCAAACGATCGAACGATTAAATCCTTCAAATCGTTCGATTCGAAGGATTTTAATCCATCGATCAAACGATTTTTCTTCGACCAAAAAAAGCTACCAAAGCCTATGGGGATCTTCCCCATAGGCTAACATTGATTTCGGTAGTTTTTAGGTGGCGAACTAGGGGGTCGAAGTTTTTTCTTAAAGAGACAATACTGACAATCAAATGGTCAAATAGTCGAACGATTTTTAGTTTGAATCGTTCGATTCGAAGTCGAAGGTCAAATTAGCCCATTCGATGGTCGAAGTAGCCAAAAAAAAACATTCGAAATTCAACGTTTTTTTCCTCTATTCCTTCACTCGAGCTAAGTAAATGGGCCCCTAATTGTATACACCACGTTTTTCCCTATTTTGTAGATGGTGCTTCTGACATGGGGTGATGTCAGGCTGCCCAGCCACCAGTCAGGATTCTTTCAATTGGCTGCAAGAAAATAGAAATAATTTAGGAGTGCTGATGGACTGCTAAGAGTCTCCAAGGACAGGTAGAAAGCATAGAATCATTAGGAAGGTGTATTAAACATAGACAATAAATCACCCTTTTCAGTCTCAGCTTAATTAAGACATTGGGGGAAAATGATGCATGTAGAAGTTAGAGCGTGGGAATAATAGGAGCAAAACTCATGGAAGAGTTAGATAGGATAGGATTTTGTGAGCGGAGTGAAAAGGGGATTATTGCGTGACTATTGTGCACTCCCCTATATTTAGGCCTGGGAAGGTTCTTACTTTCCAATATGTGAGTAAATTCTAAGTAGTTATGAAGCCCACAGGTCATGGATTCAGTGCTTTTTAGTGTATGCCTAAAATGTATCAATTTACATTGAGCTGAAGTTTGGTAGGCGGTTGGGGCCAAAAGTTCCAGGATAAAGCCGGAAATAAAGCCTTGCTGCCATAAGAAAACTGCTACTGAAGATATAATGGAATGTGTACGTCCGCAAGTGCGAAGTGCAATTTTGAGTGTAATCGTCATGGTTTTTTTTTTCTACAACCCTTTTTTCTGGAGTCATTGCAATTGCAAAGTAGCAATGCTCTTGATGCAATTGTGCTGCGCAAGAAAGCCTTGCTGCCATAAGAATTGGGTCAGGAAGATATGCCCAATTTATATACATGGTAGGAAAATGTAGGCTTTATATGTCCGTTAATGAAAGTGGCATTATATATAATTGACTGCGGGGAAAGTGTGGGAACCGCAACTGCACTTGGCAAATTACATGTGCCATATTATTGGATATATTCTGTTTGTTTCATTAAGCACTTTAATGAAATTGTTAATATCAATAATGTACAGGTATGGGATCTATTATCTGGAATAATTGGAACCTGGAGGATTGTTTTGTGATCAGTACAGATACTGGCCAGTTATTTTTGCAGTTAAAACTTTAGCATAAATCAGTTCTATATAAATATATTTGTCTCAACAAGAAAAATAATTGAGGATCTTGAAGAAGTAAGTCAAAACAAAAACACGTAAGACAAAGGTAACTAATGGAGTTTGATATGTGCTCTACTCGAAGGGACTGCAATTTATAGACATACAGCTCTTACACATACACAGACATCATATAAAGGGAATTAATTCTCTATATTAGTCCAGACCTGTCTTTATTTGTGCACAATTTTGTAAACCACTGCTACACTTGATAGCACTTGTCCTTGTGATATGATTTCTGAGAAACAACCCAGAAGATTCAGGATTACACAACATAAATAATTAGATGTGTTTTCTACTTAAATCAGGGGAAGTGGAATAACATGTACACACTATATTCTGAGACAATTAACAAATGGCCTTCATTTTATATTTTGTATGTTTTTTTTCAGTTATTTAGCTTTTTGTTCAGCAGCTCTCCATTTGGTATTTCAGCAGCTATCTGGTTGCTAGGGTCTTATGTACCCTAGGCAGTGGTTTGAACAAGAGATGGGAATATGAACAGAAGTGGACTTACTGTACATGGAAAGATAAGTAATAAAAAGTAGCAATAACAAATTGTAGCCTCACAAAGCATTCAGTTTTGGCTGGTGGGGTCAGTGACCTATGACCTATGAATATGAACCTATGACTATGGGATCTACTCCCGAAACTCCTAAGGTTTTACAGCAGCAACCCCAATAAACCTATTCCAGAAGTGCCGTCTGTCTGTCGGGTCAGTGACCACCCCTTTAAAAGTTATTTAGATGGCTGAAAATTACCCCATACATGTATGTCATCAGCCTAAAATTATTATCTATTTGTTCCATCTCCCTGTGTCCTTTTTTCCAGGCAGAACTAGTAGCTCCACATGCTGTTTGTGTATGGATGATGCTAATAAAATTATCAAGAATGTTCTGGGTAACTGGTGTCTTCCATCCAATGACCCCCACAATTATTTTCCTTAAATAAATTGCTGCACAAGGATGACCTGAGGATGACCCCAAATGTGTTGCCTGTAAGCGCATCTCTACATTGTCTTTCATATGTTTATGTGAATGTGGACTCTTATTTACTAATACAATACATGATGATGTACTCCATTTACAACCACAAGTGCATGGGAAACTTTTCCCACTTCCAAAAAAGCTTTTTGTTTTTTTTAAATCCTCACAATAGCTTTGCAGTACAGCCTGTGAAGCAATGCAAAGCTGGTACAATAACAGAGTTCTGAAGCTGATAAAAAGCCTCAAAGTGTATCATCCAAGTGACTCAGCAGTACACAGGGTACATTATATTCCTGGTACACTCGAGGGCAAAACCTGACAGAAATACTGTTTTACATGCATGTTTCTGTTACTTATTGACTTACTGGCATCTGAAATGGGTGATGCAGCCTGCTGATGAAAGTTGTTTGTCTACCTCCTCCCCACCCTCAGACACACACCTAGTTATGCACTTAGAAAACTCTGTATGTCAGCAAAACAATAAAGCAAGTGGCACATATAAACAAGGTTTCTACATGTTATTACTGAAAGACCAGAACAACTGTTTGCTGCAGACACAGTGTGCCACCTCACCTCATAGATGAAATTTCTAATGGAAAAATTTTATCATTGGGGACAAGGGGAAAAGTGTGAAATACCAGAGCTATGCACCCGCCTTGGTAATGGCTAAATTAGCAATAGGGGCATCATAGGAAAGGTAGGAAAAGGTTAACTACTCCTTTAAAGTTTAGAGAGTTATTGAGCTACTTTGTACAGTTTATAGGCTGAAGGAAACTCAATGAAACAAAGCAAATGACAGAGGATAAAGTGGGCGGCATTCAGCAAACTGACAAATAATTATATTTTCAGTCTAGTGAGGGGTGAGTCTGACCCGTTTTGCTTCTCCGGTAATTCTTGAAATGGCGAAAACTGGGCGAAATGCATTGAAGTCTATTGGCAACAAAATTTTTCTGACGTGCAAATTTTTTTTTGACCCACTGGAGTCTAAGGGCGCCATTTTTGCGGCAAAACTTGGCAAACAATTTTGCTCATCACTTTTTCACTAGTGATGGGCAAACCTGTCCTGTTTTGCTTTGCCGAAAAATTTGCGAAATGGCAAAAAAAATCAGAGAAACAGCGGAAAATTCGTGAAACTACAAAAAATTTGTGAAACGGACTGAAGTCAATGGGCGTCAAAATAATTTTGACGCACCACAATTTTAACGCGAGCGACAATTTTGACTCACCACTAGAGATGTCGCGAACTGTTCGCCGGCGAACTGTTCGCCGGCGAACTTGTTCGCGCGAACATCGGGTGTTCGCGCTCGCCGGAAGTTCGCGAACGTCGCGCGACGTTCGCCATTTTGGGTTCGCCATTGTTGGCGCTTTTTTTTGCCCTCTCACCCCAGACCAGCAGGTACATGGCAGCCAATCAGGAAGCTCTCCCCTGGACCACTCCCCTTCCCTATAAAAACCGAAGCCCTGCAGCGTTTTTTCACTCTGCCTGTGTGTGCTGAAGAGATAGTGTAGGGAGAGAGCTGCTGCCTGTTAGTGATTTCAGGGACAGTTGAAAGTTTGCTGGCTAGTAATCGTTTTGATACTGCTCTGTTATTGGAGGGACAGAAGTCTGCAGGGGTTTGAGGGACATTTAAACTTAGGTAGCTTTGCTGGCTAGTAATCTACCTTCTACTGCAGTGCTCTGTATGTAGCTGCTGTGGGCAGCTGTCCTGCTTCTGATCTCATCTGCTGACTGCTGCAATAACAGTAGTCCTTGTAAGGACTGCTTTTATTTATTTTTTTGTTGTTTTACTACTACTACTACTACTACTATAAGAGCCCAGTGCTATTAGTCTAGCAGTGTTGGGGAGTGGGACTGGTGTGCTAATCTGCTGCTCCTAGTAGTTCAGCAGCACCAACTTTAATTTTTTTTTTTTAATATTCATTTTTTTTTTATTTTACTTTTTTTTATTTTACTACCGCTGTAGTAGTGTATAAGTTGACCTTTTAGGCATTATTTGCCCTGTAGGCATTATTTGCACACTGTTTTCTTCAACCCGCCATCTAGCTGTGTGACCTTGTTCACATTCTGTCTAAATATCCATAATATTACCGTCTCCAGAAAAAACACCGGAGTGACTTTTTTCAAGCAGCCATAATATATTTTACGTAATCCGTATCCACCGCTGTAGTAGTGTATACGTTGACCTTGTAGGCATTATTTGCACACTGTTTTCTTCAACCCGCCATCTAGCTGTGTGACCTTGTTCACATTTTGTCTAAATATTGATAATATTATCGTCTCTAGAAAAACCACTTGAGTTACTTTTTTTCAAGCAGCATTCATATATTTTACGTAATCCGTATCCACCGCTGTAGTAGTGTATACGTTGACCTTGTAGGCATTATTTGCACACTGTTTTCTTCAACCCGCCATCTAGCTGTGTGACCTTGTTCACATTCTGTCTAAATATCCATAATATTATCGTCTCTAGAAAAACCACTTGAGTTACTTTTTTTCAAGCAGCATTCATATATTTTACGTAATCCGTATCCACCGCTGTAGTAGTGTATACGTTGACCTTGTAGGCATTATTTGCACACTGTTTTCTTCAACCCGCCATCTAGCTGTGTGACCTTGTTCACATTCTGTCTAAATATCCATAATATTACCGTCTCCAGAAAAAACACCGGAGTGACTTTTTTCAAGCAGCCATAATATATTTTACGTAATCCGTATCCACCGCTGTAGTAGTGTATACGTTGACCTTGTAGGCATTATTTGCACAGTGTTTTCTTCAACCTGCCATCTAGCTGTGTGAGCTTGTTCACATTTTGTCTAAATATTGATAATATTATCGTCTCTAGAAAAACCACTTGAGTTACTTTTTTTCAAGCAGCATTCATATATTTTACGTAATCCGTATCCACCGCTGTAGTAGTGTATACGTTGACCTTGTAGGCATTATTTGCACACTGTTTTCTTCAACCCGCCATCTAGCTGTGTGAGCTTGTTCACATTTTGTCTAAATATTGATAATATTATCGTCTCTAGAAAAACCACTTGAGTTACTTTTTTTCAAGCAGCATTCATATATTTTACGTAATCCGTATCCACCGCTGTAGTAGTGTATACGTTGACCTTGTAGGCATTATTTGCACACTGTTTTCTTCAACCCGCCATCTAGCTGTGTGAGCTTGTTCACATTTTGTCTAAATATTGATAATATTATCGTCTCTAGAAAAACCACTTGAGTTACTTTTTTTCAAGCGGCATTCATATATTTTACGTAATCCGTATCCACCGCTGTAGTAGTGTATACGTTGACCTTGTAGGCATTATTTGCACACTGTTTTCTTCAACCCGCCATCTAGCTGTGTGAGCTTGTTCACATTTTGTCTAAATATTGATAATATTATCGTCTCTAGAAAAACCACTTGAGTTACTTTTTTTCAAGCAGCATTCATATATTTTACGTAATCCGTATCCACCACTGTAGTAGTGTATACGTTGACCTTGTAGGCATTATTTGCACACTGTTTTTTTCAAACTGCCATCTAGCTGTGTGTATTATCGTTTCCAGAAAAACCAACTGAGTTTTTGTTGTTGTTGTTTTTTTAAAAATAATGCCAGGCAAAGGCAGGCCGCCACGCAGAGGCCGTGCTAGGGGCCGTGCTGCTATGCAATCCTGTGGCCCTAGCAAATTGCCCAGTTTTAAAAAGCCAATGACCCTGAACTCCCAAAATGCTGAAGAGGTAGTTGACTGGCTTACACAGCACACCCCATCCTCTACCGTTTCTAACTTTACCACAACATCCTCCTCATCCTCCACTGCTATGGCCACCCCACGTAACACTTCCTCCACCACCGGTGCCCCTTCTTCACTGGAGTCAGAGGAGTTATTTTCCCATGAGTTTCTTGAACTGAGTAATGCGCAACCATTATTGCCAGAAGAAGATGAAGGAGATGAGGACCTTACACCAGATTTAATTCTGGCAGAGAACACGATAGAGATGGACATAATGAGTGATGAGGAGGAGGTCCCCGCTGCTGCTTCCTTCTGTGATGTGTCAGAAGAAATTGATGCATCTGAGGAGAATGATGATGAGGAGATTGATGTTTTGTGGGTGCCTAGTAGAAGAGAGCAAGAGGAGGGTAGTTCAGATGGAGAGACGGAGAGTCAGAGAAGCAGTAGGAGAATAAGACTTAGAAGAAGCAGGGAGGACAGCCCGCAGGGATCAGTAGGGCAACAACATGTATCGGCACCTGTGTTCAGCCGGCCAACGCACCCGCCATTGCCGCCAATGCCGCCAACTTCTACTGTTACCGCCAGATCGCACACTTCCAAAAAGTCAGCAGTGTGGGATTTTTTTAATGTGTGTGCCTCTGACAAAAGCATTGTAATTTGCAATGAGTGCAGTCAGAAACTGAGCCTTGGTAAGCCCAACAGCCACATAGGTACAACTTCTATGCGAAGGCACATGAGCGGCAAGCACAAAGCACTTTGGGAGCAACACCTCAAAGGCAACAGGCAAACTAAAAGCCACACTCCTTCTGGTCCAGCATCTTACTGCTCTACCTCTGCTCTCCTTGACCCGTCTGAACCACCCTCCACTCCGCCTTCCACCTTGACCACCTGTTCCCATTCCCAGTCATCTGCCACCAGCCAAGTTTCTGTGAAGGCCATGTTTGAGCGTAAGAAGCCAATGTCTGACTGTCACCCCCTTGCCCGGCGTCTGACAGCTGGCTTGTCTGCACTCTTAGCCCGCCAGCTTTTACCATACCAGCTGGTGGACTCTGAGGCCTTCCGCAAATTTGTAGCAATTGGGACACCGCAGTGGAAGGTACCCAGCCGCAATTTTTTTTCTAAAAAGGGAATACCACACCTGTACCAACATGTGCAGAGCCAAGTTACCGCATCTCTGTCACTTAGTGTTGGGCCAAAGGTCCATATGACTACTGACGCATGGTCCTCCAAGCATGGTCAGGGCAGGTATGTCACCTACACTGCCCACTGGGTGAACTTGGTAATGGCTGGGAAGCAGGGAATGGGTAGCTCAACAACAACAGTGGAGTTGGTGTCACCGCCACGGATTGCACGCGGTTCTGCCACCACCTCTACTCCTCCATCGCTCTCTACCTCGTCTTCTTCCTCTTCTTCTTCTTACTCTGCTGCTGGGTCCTCCTTCTCCTCCTCCACACCTGTGCACCCCCAGCTCCCCCTAGGCTATTCGACGTGCCAGGTACGCCGTTGTCACGCTGTCTTGGGGATGACGTGCCTGGAAAGCAAAAACCATACCGGATCTGTACTCCTGTCATCTCTGCAGTCACAGGCCGATCGGTGGCTGACCCCACACCAACTGCAGATCGGAAAAGTGGTGTGTGACAATGGAAGCAATCTGTTGGCAGCGTTGAGACTGGGCAATTTAACACATGTGCCCTGCATGGCACATGTGTTAAATTTAATAGTCCAACGTTTTGTCTCCAAGTACCCAGGATTCCAGGACGTTCTCACCCAGTCCAGAAAGGTGTCGGCCCATTTCAGACGTTCCTACACAGCCATGGCACGCCTTGCTGACATTCAGCAGCGCTACAACATGCCAGTCAGGCGTTTGATTTCTGACAGCCAGACTCGCTGGAATTCAACGCTCCTTATGTTGGAACGTCTGCTGCAACAACAAAGGGCCGTCAACGAGTACCTTTTTGAACTGGGTGGTAGGACTGGATCTGCAGAGCTGGGGATTTTTTTCCCCCGTTACTGGGTGCTTATGCGCGATGCCTGCAGGCTCATGCGACCTTTTGAAGAGGTGACAAATATGGTCAGTCGCACCGAAGGCACCATCAGCGACCTAATACCCTTCGCTTTCTTCCTGGAGCGTGCCGTGCGACGAGTGACAGATGAGGCTGTAGACCAGCGTGACGAGGAGCTGGAAGCGCGCGATTTCTGGTCGGAATCACCAGAACGAACCCAGGCACCTGCTGCAACGCAGGGAGAGGTGCCAGAAGTGGAGTCAGAGGAGGAAGGTGGCTTTGTGGAGGAGGAGGAGGAGGACCAACAGGAGCAGGCTTCCCAGGGGGCTAGTGGTGACCTTTTGGGGACCCCTGGTCTTGTACGTGGCTGGGGGGAGGAGACCGTGGATGATGCAGTCCTTGATAATGAGGAAGCGGAGATGGATAGCTCTGCATCCAACCTTGTGAGAATGGGGTCTTTCATGCTGTCATGCCTGTTGAAGGACCCCCGTATCAAGAGGCTTAAGGAGAAGGACCTGTACTGGGTCGCAACGCTACTAGACCCTCGGTACAAGCATAAAGTGTCAGAAATGTTACCAACATACCACAAGTCCGAAAAGATGCGGCATTTACAAACCAGCCTGCAAAACATGTTGTACAATGCTTTTAAGGGTGATGTCACTTCAGGAACTCATCAACATTCCAGGGGCAGAGGTGCCAGTAATCCTGCCACGAGCGCACCTGCAAGGACAAAGCCCTTTGGCCAGTCTGTAACGTCAGACATGCAAATGTTTTTCTGTCCAAGGCAGCGCCACAACCCTTCTGGATCCACCCTCAAAGAACGCCTCGACCGGCAGGTAGCGGACTACCTGGCATTAACTGCAGATATCGACACTCTGAGGAGCGATGAACCCCTGGACTACTGGGTGTGCAGGCTTGATCTGTGGCCAGAGCTGTCACAATTTGCCATGAACCTCTTGTCTTGCCCAGCCTCAAGTGTGCTCTCAGAAAGGACCTTCAGTGCAGCAGGAGGGATTGTAACTGAGAAGAGAACTCGCCTAGGTCACAAAAGTGTCGATTACCTGACCTTTATTAAAATGAATGAGGGGTGGATCTCGGAGGGTTACTGCACGCCGGAAGACTTGTTCTGACTTCTATGCAGCTGTCCTTCTCTTCAAGCCTCATGACTCCACACACAGCTGTCCTTTAGCGTCCTCCTCCCTCCGCCACCGTTACAAACTAGGGTGCAAACCCTACTGGTTTAATTTTTTCTGGCCTCTGTGCTTCAGTGGCTGCAACCAAAAAAACTGGGCAAACAATGTCTACAAGGTCAACGTATGGCAAAAAATGACTATTTTCAGCATTTATATGGCATATTTTTTCTGGCAACTGTGCTTCAGTGGCTGCGACCAAAAAAATGCATATTTTCAGCATTTATATGGCATAATTTTTCTGGCCTCTGTGCTTCAGTGGCTGCAACCAAAAAAATTTATATTTTCAGCATTTATATGGCATAATTTTTCTGGCCTCTGTGCTTCAGTGGCTGCAACCAAAAAAATTTATATTTTCAGCATTTATATGGCATAATTTTTTCTGGCAACTGTGCTTCAGTGGCTGCGACCAAAAAAATGACTATTTTCAGCATTTATATGGCATATTTTTTCTGGCCTCTGTGCTTCAGTGGCTGCGGCCAAAAAAACTGGGCAAACAATGCCTACAAGGTCAACGACGTTGACCTTGTAGGCATTGTTTGCCCAGTTTTTTTGGCCGCAGCCACTGAAGCACAGAGGCCAGAAAAAATATGCCATATAAATGCTGAAAATAGTCATTTTTTGCCATACGTTGACTCAACGTATATGGCAAAAAATGACTATTTTCAGCATTTATATGGCATATTTTTTCTGGCAACTGTGCTTCAGTGGCTGCGACCAAAAAAACTGGGCAAACAATGCCTACAAGGTCAACGTATGGCAAAAAATGACTATTTTCAGCATTTATATGGCATATTTTTTCTGGCAACTGTGCTTCAGTGGCTGCAACCAAAAAAACTGGGCAAACAATGTCTACAAGGTCAACGTATGGCGAAAAATTACTATTTTCAGCATTTATATGGCATATTTTTTCTGGCAACTGTGCTTCAGTGGCTGCGTCCAAAAAAACTGGGCAAACAATGCCTACAAGGTCAACGTATGGCAGTTGTTTAAAGAGAACAGTAGATTACTAGCCAGCAAAGCTACCTAAGCTAAAATGTCCCTCAAATCCCTGCAGACTTCTGTCCCTCCAATACAGAGCAGTATCAAGCAGATTACTAGCCAGCAAACTTACTATCATCTGTCCCTGAAATCACTAACAGCTCTCCCCCTACACTATCTCTTCCAAGCACACACAGGCAGATTTTTCAGATACATTTTTGCCCTTGATCCCCCTCTGGCATGCCACTGTCCAGGTCGTTGCACCCTTTAAACAACTTTAAAATCATTTTTCTGGCCAGAAATTTTTTTTTTAGATGTTAAAGTTCGCCTTCCCATTGAAGTCTATGGGGTTCGCGAACCGTTCGCGAACCGCTCGCATTTTTGCGCAAGTTCGCGAATATGTTCGCGAACTTTTTTTCCGACGTTCGCTACATCCCTACTCACCACTATTTTGTTCAAATGCATTAAAGTCAATGGGTGTCCGAATAATTTTGACGCACTGCAATTTTTATGTGCGCAACAATTTCGACACGCATCGATTTTTTTTTTTGTATCGTATTTTTTGTTTACATTCGCGGCCCCCCCACAATGGTTAATTGTACTTGGTGTTTTGCTACTCAGTGTAGTTTTGTCAAGAGGTTGCAAAATGGCTGTTGAGAAGTGAAGGCCCCTGTGGAAGAAGGGGGCCTCTCTCTGACCATGTGAACTGAAGTCTCCCAGTAATAGTCTCTCCTTAGACGCATTCTGAGTGAATCTGAGAGATATGCTGCTCATAGGATGTAATTATATGGAGATCTTAACGGAAGTTACACCAGTGTATGGAACTTGTGTCAAGAGTGAGGGGTCCTCCTCTTATAGGGTTTTAATGTGTTTTCAATATGTATGTGTTGGCATGGTTGACTAATAAACATTGCCATCTTAATTATATCTAATAATCCCAATTAAGTATCTTATTTCTTGACATTAAGGGATGAAATCCTATTGAGTTTCTTGTTTTATATTAAAACCACATTAATGCAAGCGAATCCTCCTAAAAAGATTCTTACCTGCCGTTTGTATCCCAACCTAACAGTTTTTGTTTTTTTTACTACAGTGGTCACCCAAAGAGACTAGTAGGCCCTCGGGTTTCTAGATAGGAAATAAATGCTTTTAAAAAAGTCCCATCTGCCAGCAAGTCTTTACAGTAACCTTTGGAGGGGACTTTTGGCTCCGTTTAGGCCACATCACCATAGCATTACTAATACTGTTTTTTTTAAATCAGAGGATAGTGTATAAACTATGACAGCATAGCGTATAATGGCTTGATACTATATTGCTGAAACAGTTCCTACATTTCCAAGGAATTTGTCCTGTGATATAGATTTCCATAGTTAATCATAACTCGCAGGACTTGTGGAATGACATATCTTTAAATGAGTGCTATAAAGCCAATTGTGATGTAGTTCATGTATTCATGCTTCTTGTTGGTTATACAGTATTATATAGTTATAGTTGTGTATAATTATAATTTAAGTCATATTCACAACTTAGCATTACCAGGGAATGATCCAAACTATTGGCTCCCATTTACATATAAAAAGATTGCAACTTACATTGGTAGTCAGTTTGTCCTTGATATGGAGGTCTGGGAACATGTCCCAGCCATATAAACTATGCAGCCCTTCAGATCCTCATACTATCACTTCCCTTTGAGCCACTATATCATGGTTAGTGATCTGGTAAAACCCCACCTGCACCCGACCCAAACCTGCCTTACCTCCACCCGTGCCTGCCCGAGCCCGACTTCTGGGTTCCCTTTATAGACCTGCCGATGATGTCACAAAAGGGGCGGGAAGAGCAGGCGCGCGGCTATAAAACCGGAAGCCGGCAGTGTAAGGTGGCGGGCAGGGAGAGCAGGAAGAAGAGCTTGACCCGGACCCACCCTCCACCCACAAATGGGAGTGTGAGGTCGGCCCAAACCCGTCCCACCTGCGGGTAAACCCTGCAGGTCCCTGGGGTATAGAGCCGGCCCGCACATCACTAATCATGGTAATCTCAATATGCTTAATAACAGCAACATGTCCATTGCAACAGCATCATCTGTAATTAACATTAACCCCATTTATTAGGGCTACTTTGAATTATGGAAAGGCCATCTCCCATAGACTACATTTTATCCAAAAAATCCTAATTTTTAAAAAATATTTCCTTGTTCTCTGTATTAATTAAAACTGTACTTTGTACTTGATCCTAACTAAGATACAATTAGAGGGGTGGTTCATGTTTAAGTTAAATATTAGTATGTTATAGAATGACTAATTCTAAACAACTTTTCATTTGGTCTTCATTATTTATTTTATATTGTTTTTTAAGTATTGCCTTCTTCTTCTGAATCTTTCCAGCTTTCAAATAGAGGTAACTGACCCCATCTAAAGACAAATGCTTTGAAAAGCTATAATTGCATTGTTATTGATAATTTTGATTGCTCATCATCTGTTCTGGTCCTCTTCTATTCATATTTCAGTCTCTTGCATAAGTGCTAGGGTAATTTGGACCCTAGCAACCAGATTGCTGAAGATGCACAGTGGAGAGCTGCTGAATAAAAAGCTAAATAACTCAAAACCACAAATAATATAACATGAAAATCAATAGCAAATTATCTCTGAATATCACTCTCTACATCATACTAAAAGTTAATTCAAAGGTGAACAACCCCTTTAATCCCTATTGGAAGCAAAACCAACCTATTGGGTTTATTTAGGGGGTTATTTATTAAAGTCTGAATGCAAAAAACTTGAAAAATTAGAGTTTCATTACTATAAAATCTGAATTTTTAGTGGAAAAAAACCTTGAATCTTTCAAGATTTATTATACCTCTAGGATGCAAAAAGTCAGAATCTGAAATCCAACCTGCCAAGGTTGTATATAAGTAAATGTGAGTGGTCCTTACCTATTTGGAAGTTTCTGTGGTCTAAACTGGAATTATCCCAAAAATCTGAAAAAAACGAGCGATTTGGGAAAAAACACAGAGAAAATCATACTATTCAGATTTTAGCTCGATTTTATCGAGTTTTCCCCGATCCGATTAAATTGTGCTTTCTTAATAAATACAGTCAAATCGTGGATTCTAGTTTGGACGCACTTTTTATTTTAAAAAATCTGAAAAATTCTGATTTTGATATATAGCCCGCTTAATGTTTTCATGATATTCTAGTGGCTTTAAGGCATGAAGAATTACAGAAAGATCTGTTATCCAGAAAATCTTAGGGCCCAAGCATTCTGGATAGCAGGTCCTATAACTGTATTTGTATATTTTCTTTGTCTTTGAATCTTGAAAAGCCTTGTGAAAAAAATCTAGTTTAAGCCAAATATTTTGCTATTTTATCTGCACATGAGCCAATAAACAAGATTTTCATAATTGTATTATCTGAAGTGCCACAGTCCCTAGAATATAGGCATTTCATTTAATTGATGTGATTATTAATGCAAAGCAAACAAACAGAAGCATCTAAACCAAGAATTTTCAGCCCTTTTAGCTTTTATACTTACGGATGAAATAAAGTCCATTATATTTTGTGAAGACTGTTTTCAGATTTCAGTAAGAGAACAATGAACACTGGCCAGTACATTTGCAGCTTCCTTCTGCGAATACTTTGAACATGTTTGGAAAGCATGAATTGAGGGTACTGAAACAAAGCATATTTGGCTTGGTTACCCAGCAACTCCATTTTCAAGGCCTTGTATTATTTGTTGTTGTTTGGAATCTCATTTCCTTCAGACACTTAGGGATTGAGAAAGTACAAAACATTCTCTCAGTGAAGGAGAGAAATATGTATATCATCCCTGCTGTGTGATTAGCTATACTCTGGTAACAGCATAAAGATCCTTGTTCTGTCCAACATCAACACGTTTCTTAATAATTTAATCATCACTTATTTTTTTACGGTAGGAAAGAGGTGATATTTATTTATATTTAGCGCTTGTTTTCTATTTATGTCTATAGAAGTAACTATGTTCAGTAAAACATAGTTGAACTTATTTATGATTGGCTCCCGTGAGTACAGCTAGTGCTACTGGGCTCTGTGCCAATCCAGCACAAGATGCAAAGTACAACACTTGTGGCCCTGACGGTATCTGTCGTCCTGACTGATGAGCAAGTTACAGCGTGTGCTAAGTGATGCCATTTTTTTTTCTGTACACACAGGGGCAGGCAGGAGGACCCACTACCAGGCAGATGTTATTGGCATCAGTAGGTTTAGGTGTGGTGAAGTTTAAGTGAAGACATTGACTGTCCATGCCAAGACTGGCAGAGGGCCAACCTGACAATAGTATGTCAGCACTTTAAAAGATACAGGTCTGCAAGAACCAGTTTCGCAATTCGAGTATGTAATTTTGTTGTCAATCAGTTCACAGTTTGTAAATCACTGATTTTATTGTATTTGTTTCGCTTGTGTATTATCAATGGGTATGGTAGGCATCGGTATACAGCTCCAATAACCCTGATGTGTTGTATCAGTACACTTGACTTTCCTTGTGTGCAGCGTTCATCTTTTTTTCTCATTTTTCCATCAACCAATGGTCCAAGATGTGCAGTTGGCCAAAGGAACATACAGTATAGGGAGAGATTTGGTTGTATGTTTCCACGGTTCCGTAAATGACAGTCAATCTCTAATGTTTATTTTTTTCAGTGTAAAGCATGAAGTGAGTGAATACTCAACAACACAACAACATGCATTGAGTGCAACAAACCACTCAGGTTTTGCACATAATCAAATTTTTACTGGTCACAAAAAGCATAGCAGGGATTTGAAATGATATAAGCTTTTTCCTTTATATTTATCCTCTGTGCTTTCTCTTTTTTTTTTTTAATCATTGGGTATTTCTGGATAAGGTGTCTTTCCTTAATTTAGAGCACCATGCTATAAGACTGATAAAACACAACAACAGTATTGTTTTGCTATCACAACACCATAGCTTTATGATAGCTTCATTAACATCAATAACAAATGCCGTCATTGAGCTGGCGTGACAACAGCTTCAACAAGCCAATTAGATGACAGGGATTATGCAAACTGTAATGTCAGTGTGTCACCAAGTGGAGCAAACATTACCTTTAAGGGCCTACTATGGTCACTGTTTCTAGTTATAGGCCCTCTTGCTATCCATGTGTTCTCACTTGTATTGTATCCTGTTATGCTGGAATTAACCTTAGCCTTTCTTGACTCCAATTGTACAATTGTGGACTTGTACCTTGTTAGCCCCTGTGTTCTAAACTTTGAACTTTTCTCTGCGTTACCTATTAGTAAGCTTATTTTCCTGTCTGTTAACCCTGTTTGTGCCAGTTCTTATCCCCAGCCTAGCTTCTTTACCTGACTGTACTTCAGTATAAGAGCCTACTTTCAGTTAACCCTCACTGTTCCTCAATATTCTTGCTTTCTTCATGCCTGCTTGTCTGCCCGCTCAGCCTCGTTGTAGGTCCTACTCCAAACGCCCCTGAGATACTGCCATAGGCCCAGGTTGACACAAGGCACTAGGGGGTCCGTTTACTAAAGTGCGGTAAATCTGACTTTAAGTTTCCGCATGTTATCGCTGAGAATATTTTTACGCCAGAATATCGCAGCGACTAAGTTTACTAAACAGCGATGCGCTCAGAAGTCATTGCGATCACTTGCGGTAACTACGTTAAGGAACTAGCTTACGTTAGCGGTAATTTTAGCGAGTTGCGAATTTTCTGGCGAAAAATTACGTTTTTGCGAATATTTATGCTATAAAATAGTCTTGTTTTATGGCGGTTATTATGGCAATTTTTACTGTGACATTTATGGCCAGAAATGCATCTTCAAAACTCATAAACTTTATTGACTGATGATTATACCATCCAACAACATCACCAGCGTGACACCAATCAAACATGTATGCATCATATAAACCCTTCTGCCAATAGAATCATAGGAAATGATACCAGTCAATCTCTTTGCTTCATAGAAATGCACAGTTTAATGTAGCCAATCCCAATGAAACCAAAAAAGTGTAGAGGCTGACGAATCCTTGGACTGTGATGCCGCTGCCAATAATACACCTCTGAGCTGAAACTGCTGCTGTTGCACCAGATAGAAGCAGAAGCCAAAACATCCTGTCAGCAATAGCTACAGATCTGTCTCCTGTCAGCAAAGAATGATGGGTAAAAAAAAAAACATTATTATGGGATATTTCCTGCCCCTTGAGAATTTTCTGGCGGAAAAAATACTTTTACGCCACTTCATAGGTGGCGGTAAAAGTTTGCGAATATTCTGGCGTTAATTTTGTCTTTAGCACATTTCGCTGTTTAGTAAACCATGCGTTAATGTGTACGTAGCGTTATTTTCAGCAAATGCGATAACTGGCGAACAATTATTCTTGCGCAAGAAAATTCGCAAATTTATATTTACCGCAGGTTAGTAAACTGGCGATAACATATTTGGCGAAAATTCTGTCTATATATTGTGCGAATATTTTTAACGCACTTTAGTAAACGGACCCCTAGGACTCATTTACTAAAACACCAGATGCAAGTACTGGAGCACTAAGCACTAACTCCAGTTATACAGCAGAGCATAGCTGCACTCTTTACCTTGCACAGGTGTAACACTGGGCCCGGACTGGAAATCTGTGGGTTCTGGCAAATGCCAGAGGGGCTGCTGTATAGTTCAATAGAAATATACCATATAGTGGGCTGGTAGGGGGCTGTTTGGGCTGGTGGGGGGCTGTTTGGGCCTCTGTGTACTTGGAATGGCAGGGCCTATTTTGACTCCCAGTCCAGGCCTGTCAGGACTCCATTACTCCCATTTGTGTTCCATGGCTTGCACCTCTGTACAATGCTCACATTCCACTCCTCGTGAATACAGCACCACTGAACACAGGCAGCATTGTATTCATGTGAAATGTACCATTGTGAATCACACAAACCTTCGCCTATGGCACAGGGTGCAGCGTGCACTCATTATTTCAGTTAGCACTCTGCCCCACCAATTGTGAGCTCCACTGGCTCATAAGTATAGAGAATAAGTTTATTAGTCAGAAATAAATAACTTTTTGTTTAAACAAGACAGAATAACAACACTGAATATCAAAACCTGAAAGTGGACACGTCACCCAGACATAAAAATCTGTATAATAAAAGTCCTTCTTAAATTAAATATGAAATCCAATTTCTTTTTTTTATTAAAGCATTCATAGCTGTTGTAAACTAATTAAAAAATATCAGCTGTCAATCAAATATTGCCTACCCCGCCTCGGCGGGGCAAGCAATTACTTTCACTTTCCATTCAGCACTTCCTAGATGTCACCACTCTCCCTTCATTCCCCCAGCTCTCTTAACGATTTAATTGTGTAACCAGTGCATGGGGATGGACATTGGGTCCCTGTCCCCTGGTGCACAAACAAGATTCTGAAATGATACAAGGCTTGCCTTAATAACAGTGTCCACAAAATGGCTCCTTCCTGGTTGCTATAATTATGAGTTCCCATACTGATGGAAACAATATTAAAATAATTTATACAGTGTAATTAAAATTCATTTTGTTTGACTAACATGATAAAATAGGATTTGGATAATTTTGTTTGGGTCCCCTTTAAAGATTGTCTGATTTCTTAGCCCATCCAAGTATATGTCTATGTTCAAGTAGTGATGTATTTTACAGTTTCATCTATTGATTGTGCTTCCTCAAAAAACTTCCTTGTCATAATGATTATATCTTACTACCAGGATAATTTGAACTTTATTAAAAGGGAGTGGGCATGTGTCGAGATCATCTGACCATTTTTCCAACAATCAGTAACCGATTATGAACAGGACCAGTTCCTTTGGACTGTTGAAACTGTTCCAGTTCTACATTATCAATTTATTGAGCCACACCAGCTTTAGTACAGTTACAGTCCACTGTTTTAGAAACTATTAATGATATGGGCGAATGAAGCCAAATACTAATCCGCTGTAAATGAAATACAACTAAAAGTTTCATTTAATATAGAAATTATTATCTTGTCCCGTGCCATACAAGAAGCATGGTCTTATGTACATCAAAAAGTAAGATTTGTGGGTAATATTATGCAAATCAACCCTTAATGTATTATTTAAATGGAACCTGTTAGTCAAGCAAAATAAAGTTCACTTACATTAAATAAATTATTTGAAGTTTTTTTTTTGTTTTAGTCTTGGTATTCAAAGTCACAGCAAGCAGACAGGCGCCATTTTGTGGACACTGTTATTAAGACAAGTTTTGCATCATCCCAAAATCTTGTTTATATGCCAGAATGGGGTGGTGCTTATGCCCATACACAGGTTACACAATTAGATGGTGAGGATGGAGGGGGAATGTGGGGAGAGCAGTGGCATCTTGGAAGTGCTGAATGGAAAGTGAAGGTAATTGTCTGCCAGCCTCTATGCATAGAGGAGGAGCAGGCAATATATGATTGACAGCTAAGATTTTTAAACAAGTTCAGAACAAGTATGGATGTTTTAATAAAAAAAAAAAAGAATTTGGGTTTTATGTTTAATTTGAAACGGACATTTATTATACAGATCTTTATATCTGGGTGACAGGCCCCTTTAAACAGAAAGTCATAAATTCAGAATCACCTATCCAAATTTACAGACAAAATTTTGATCAATATCTGCAGTCAGGGCCGCCATCAGAAATCGCAGGGCCCCATACGACAAAATTTCCTGGGCCCTCCGCAAGCCCCACCTACAGGTCCACCCCCCACCACACAGTAAAAAAAAAAAACATTGGTGGCTAGGGTTCCCACATGTTTATAAAAAATAAAAAAACATTTGTGGTCAGGGCCCCCCATTAATAAAATGTTTGTGGTCAGGGCCCCCCCATTAATAAAACATTTGCGGTCAGGGCCCCCCTTTAAAAAAACATATGTTGTCAGGGCCCCCCATAAAAAAAATTGTGGTCAGGGCCCCCCCATTAAAAAAATATTTCTGGTCAGGGCCCCCCTTTAAAAAAACATTTGTAGTCATGGCCCCCCATAAAAAAATTGTGTTCAGGGCCCCCCATTAAAAAAAATATTTGTGGACAGGGCTCCCCCCATTGAAAAAAACATTTGTGAACAGGACTCCCCATAAAAAAACATTTGTGGTCAGGGCCCCCCTAAAAAAAATTGTGGCCAGGGACCCCCTTTAAAAAAACATTTGTAGTCAGGGCCCCCCATAAAAAATTGTGGTCAGGGCCCCCCATTAAAAAATATTGGTGGCTAGGACCCCACATGGTAAAAAAGAAAATTGATGGCCAGGGGCCCCTCCCCACACTATAAGAAAATTGGTGGCTAGGGCCCCCCTTAAACGTCCATGTAAAAAAAACTTGTCCCCCCCCCAGAAGTTTAAAAAAAAATTGGTGCCCAGGGCCCCACCACACAACAGGGACCACAAAGGGTTACCTTTAGGGGGGCCCTGCCATGTTGCACTTAATAGATTAGTATGGCCCACTTGCTGTAAGTGAGCTGCCAACTACAGAATGGAGGAGGGGAGCACAGGTGGTTGCATCTTCTTCCCTTATTGGTCACAGAATTTCAAGTCCCGGTAAAGCTGCATGGTGATTGGATGAGCTGGAGGGGATGTTCAAAGCTCAGCTATCCAATCCCCCAGTAGCACAACCGGGACTTAAACTCTGTGACCAATAAGGGAAAGTAATGGAGAGGAGATTCCTCCCCGTGCTCCCACCCTGCCTTCCTGAAGTTGGCAGCTCTCAGAAAGTAGGGGGTCGGCTAATCAAGTAAGTGCGGCGTGGCGGGGCCCCCCTTACCCTCTGGCCCCCTACAACTCTCCCCCCTGTACCCCCCTGATGGCTGCCCTGTCAGCAGTGCACAACTTTTATTATGTTTTGATCTCATTTGTGCAAGATATGGAACATGGACATTGGAAGCTGCCCATACACTTACCAATAATTTTGTAGGAAATGATGTTTCATGCCATTATGGTACATGTATGGTGCCCAACAATCCCGACCAGTATCCACGTACTACAGATAAGGGTCAGTTCAGGCATTGGACAGGTATGACAATTTAATTTAATGCACCAATAGCTAGCAGGCCCGGATTTGTGGGAGGATTTTAGGGGTGGCATGCTGCCCAGCAACATCCATATTGGTTCTGAAGCACTGGGGAAAAGCATGACATTTAGGGGGGAATATAATTTAAGTCGCTAACGGAAAAACTATTCACAATGGGAAAAGTTATGCCTTTGCGTGAACAAATTTTGCTTTGCGCAAATTTAATATACTGTAGCTTTTGTGAGCACGGAAACTGTCAAGCGACCACTTGTGAATTTTATAGTTTGCGACAATGCGCAGTCAATGTAATAAAACGTCTTACTGAAAAAGTCGTTAAGTTTGCTCCAAAAGATTACGACACCTTCAAGCACTTCTTACAATTACAACTCACAATGCAATAACAGTTTAAGGAACAATATTACATCGCGAGATGTGGATTTTTGGTCTTATCGACGCAAATTGTTTTGCGCTTTGCGATTTTAATTACATTCCCCAGTTAATAGTTTATTAAATTTCCTGCAAACCAATCTTCAGTGCTTGAGACCTGGCACGTGGCATGGGGCTAGGGGAGCCCAATATGTAAATCCGGCCCTGTTAGCAAGTTCATGGTGCATCTGCAGATAATGAAATGAAGAGGAGCAGAAACTGAATTGGTGAATTTAATAGAATAGACACATTTAATAGAATAGACACATGAGAGCTGATTTGCTAAAATAGGTGTTCATAGTAAATGACACAAGTGCAGTTGTCAGGAGCAACTAATCAGAAATTAACTTTAGACAGTATATTACACTTTGTTAATGAAAGTGTAGGGATGTGAAAATCTTAGACACCCTTACACTTTACAGACAGGCACATCCCTAGTAATATGGACACCTCAGTGGGACCTTGTGCTTATGTAACCCCTGCAGTTCACACAGTGTACACTAGTGGCACTGTGCCAGAGTATAAAAGGCTTAGGAACCATGTGCTCTGGGTCCATTGCTTTAGCCCAACCAAGCAGGCTGGAAGGGAATGGGTGATGCTGACCCTAGGCGCCTTGGCCCTAGTAATTAGACAGCTATACTCGTTTTATAGATCGCTCTAGGAGTGATAGAGAGGTTAATTAGTTGAGCAGCTCAAGGCTCCGCCGAGGAGATTAGAGGGATTAAGATCCCAGGGTATTACTGACCCAAGTAAGGAACCAAGTGTTGAGATAGGGATGTCAGGAGTTCCCCTAGTCTGCCACTGGAAGATATCCTGAAAACCGGGCAATACCCCTCACATGCTGTCAACTTACTCTATGCTGTATATTCCCTAGCCTGTGTGCCTATACGTGCTGTGAGTATATGCTTCCTTTATGCTGCTGTGTAATTTCTATACTCCATTGTGGATCAATGTGCTAAATGATCTCTGTGCTCTTGTTCAATAAATACTGTTCTTGGTTCAACTGTTAAAGAACTACTGGCGCCCATCATTGTGCTATCGCTTCAGGTTACAGTTACACCACACCCTGCCTCCACCCCGCTGCGAGGGCTTACCCCTGAGAAAGAGAGCTCATCGGTGGTCTCAGCCCACCAAGGAAAGTAGAGTAAACGGCCCTAGCACAAGTCAGTTTACTATAGCGCTACAAAAGCATGAGAAAAGCATATTAGTTGAAGAGATAGCTTCTTCATTGGTATGCTGCACTGCTATGTGTAAATTCGCCCCATACTGCAAGCATAACAGAATGTGTAGGCAATATCAGTCTTACCTAATGTCACATTACTGTAAAAAAACTTGCTTAACAAGATTGTTTCCATTAAACGTGTGTTTGTGTGCTGTTTTCTTGATCATTGGGCAACATAATCCCGTTAAAAACATTCTGCTGCTATTTCATCCAGGTCACTTTGTAATTGTTGGGTGATTGTTACACTTACTGTATGTGACAAGGCAAAAGGCAAACTAATCAGTACAAATAACCTAAAGGGCAAATTGTCCAGTCTGTTAAACAACAACAGGCTTTTTCCTACTATGAAGGGCTGGCCTTGCTTTTCCTGAAAAGGAAAAAAAGAAGAGGTGTGGCGGGGGAGTGAAAGAGGCAGTGTCCTCAGACAGCACAGCTAGATTATAAATAGAGCACTAGAATGACTTTGTAGAGTAGCAGTTACAACACTGAGCCACCGGTCCGGCAGTGAGACAAGCTCAGCTGATCCCAGATCCCGTGCCTAAAAACTTCACAGCTACAGCAGCCGAGATGTGTGAGGAGTACACCAAGGAAAAAATCATGGAAATAAGAAAAAAGCACATTGGGTAAGTATATACTTTTGCTTATACCACAGCATCCATCTATGGCATTTAGATTAAAAAAGAATTTACATAAAAAGGGTAACTATCATTTTTAAGCAGCATCACTGAAAAGGAGCCTGATGGGAAGTCCATTGCTGCATAATGCCTTGTCATCAGAACAGTTATTTCTGAGCTCTGATAGTATCAGTCCCTTCATCTGAATGATACTCCTGCGTATCCTGTTACTTTATTTAGTAAAGTATTTACTTATTCTTTAACTGTCAGCACTGGCCAGATTTATTATGATCATGCAAGTGTTTTTAGCTGCAGGAAGGTCACTCCAATCTCTTACCACTAAAACAGCAGTGGAAAACACTACGTGACTTGTTATCCTATAGAGATAAAGCAATTTGCTGAGTGGCACTTTTTACTGCCCTTCAAATATTATAGATGAATGTTTTCCCTTGCAGACGTTTAGGATTTAAAACAAAGGAAACTCCAATTAAGTATCATTTATTATTAAACAGTGAGAAACACTATAGTGAACCAGGTGACACATTTTATATAACCACCATATTTTCAAGCATTTGCCCGACTTGCTTTCCCTGAAACCAAGAATATTCTATTATAATGTACAAAAATGTAATATGAATGGATTTTCCAGTGGGCAATGGCACACATGCTAGACATATTCCCCTCAAGGCAAGCAGAAAATAATCAGAAATCAAGAATGCAAAACACAAACACACAAAGTAAATAACTTACACGCTGTAACCAGAGTCAGTGCTTAAACATTTGTTTTGAATGAATGTTTCCCCTATTATGGAGGAATGGAGAACAGAAACGAGGCACATCTGCAGCAACGCAGCAGACAGATGGCTGGGGCTCACATACTGGGGCTGAGTTTACGAGAAATCCCTCATTGGGTTAAATTCAAAAGAACGAGAAACACAGACTCCAGGGCTGTTTGTGAAAGGAAACAGCTGTGCAGCCAAAGTACAGCCAATAATTATTACAGCGTAGGTGGAAAATGACTTTGCCATATATGTATTCTTTCCATTCTCAGGCATTTGTTTTTCATTTAGGAAATTCAGTCTTGGATTTTGCTTCCTCTGTAGCGTGCTGCTTTCTTCCAAATGCCACTCATCATCTTTAACCATTTCTACACGACAAAAAATAGTTTATGGTATTTATGGATCGTTGCCCCCAAATATCTGACTTTATATATGTATGTTAGATCTGCCAAACTGGCTTCTTTATTTTCTATACAGCTAATAAAAATAGCGCACCTTGTGGTCACAGATAATCCTCACTCGTTTCTGTAAATGCTTACAGTATATGAAGAGAAGGAATGTCGTATGCAAAGTTTGCACCAAGTACTCTTTATATAGCCTCCATTACATAGGCCAATCACTTGAAAGGTCACAGCCACGTTAAAAAAAGATGTAGAAAAGTAAAGATGAACCGATGAAAACCTTTTGCATTTTGTGGAGTGTGCCCATTTTTGGCAGATGATGTGTGTGCCTTAAGTCTCAAGGAATGGAAAAGAAAGTAGCCCTTTCCTATGCATCTAGCTATTTATTTGCAGTCTTGTCATCTATAAGCAACAAGTGAATAAGCATTATGAATAATATACTGTCAGTCATCGCTATATAAATCAATGCTCTGATTCGGTCAAAGCAAAGCGAGCAAAAAGAGTCACAGCCAGATATAACATCTGCAATCACAAAGGAAAGTTAGCAGTTATAATTTAAATTTGTAGAATGCTGATATTAAAGGGGAACTCTGGCTTCTAAACCAAAATTTGATAAAGAGACTCACATAACACAGAATCCCCTAATTTACCCACCACAGTTACCTGTTTCTTGAAAAACTATGAATAAATGCCATTTTCTAGGCTGCAATCCAGTTGGTTAACAGTTCTTCTCTTTCTGCATCATTTGAAATCCTGGCAGGGAAGGAGGGACTAAACGCTGATGTTACAAATTGTAACAACTTCTCCACAGCTTATAGACAACATGCAGGAACAACATAACCCACAATGCAATGCACTGTGATGTTCCATTCTTTATTGAAATCGCGTGTGCAGGGAATTGTGGGGTTTGGAGGATGCAGGCTGAGGACAGATGGCTGTTTATACAAAGTAACAGTAGTCAACCAGCTCAGCAAAGTAGTCAAACAGATCAACAGGAGAGCAGGGGGCTAGGCTTAGGGGACTGTTCCAAACCATTAAAAATCATGAACAGTCTGCAAATTTTGAATTTTTTTAATTGATGTATATTGCGAAGTTTCTTGAAATGATGTTTACTTTTCAAAAAGCTTAAGTTATGTTTTTGTGGAGTTCCCCTTTAATGAATAGAATCACCAGCTTTGTTTGCAACATTGTTCCCATACTTTGTCTACTGGGCTTCACCCTCCTCCACTAAATGAATATCTGGAAAATAGTTGTATATGACAGTGATTCAGTTGAGCCAACAGAAAGCTTCTGGTTCAATAAACTGAAAGCACAATGAACAACAGCAGGGGGATTTTATAGCACTAGATACGTTTTTAGCTGCAAATGCAGTATTGTGTTAATCTCTGGCTCTACATTATGTATTCAAACCATGTAGGTTTGTGTGGCCCAATATGAACTAAAACACTATATAGTGGACCTATTTTTCGATATAGTAAATGCTAAAGAGGCAGATGATGATAATAAAATAATGATGCTTTTCAAACAGATCTGTGGAACTCTAAAGCAATCTGGTGGCCATGCAACCCTTGACCTTAGAGATCAGTAGTTTAATAAATTGATACCAACACGTTCCAAAGAAAATTCATAGAAATTTGTGTTAGAAATAAATAGCTACAAAGTTCTTTTACGCCAAAGTTGCCACCATTGCACCCCCTGCCCCGTGGTACATATTGCTGACACTGTTGGATTAGAGACCCAGACTGCCACTCACACAGAGACAGTGTGATTCTTCCATATGGTGGGTTATTGTTTACTTTTGTGGCTATTCCAACATGTCACTATCACTTTAATCTCCATGCTATGTGCCATGCTGTCACATGGAAAAAGCCCTCATGCTTACAGTTTTGTCTCCTCTTGCATGGGGCTTTAGGAAAAAATGGAACTCCACTCACAACTTGTTCACCTCTATGCTTTTCAGAAGCATGCAAGTGCCAACAAAGTGTAAAACGGTCTAATCACAATGTGAAAATTCACAATGTGAAATATAGTTATCAAACATAGCTCACTATTAAGGGGTTATTAAGCTGGGCTCACCACTAAGGGGCATATTTACTGAAGATCAAACTTGGGAATCCATAAGGATGTAATGATTTATGAAACTTTTCTGACAGGAACATATTTAATGAATTACGTAGTTAAATAGTTAAGTTGGGTTGAAGAAAAACCAAAAGTCCATCAAGTTCAACCCCCTCCAAATACACACCAGTGCACATCTATACACATACCTTATATTGCTTGTTCAAGAAATCATTCAAGCATTAATAGAATCAGCAATCATTACATCACAATCAACTCGCATTTATATTTTTCTGGAAAAGTGTATAAACTTGCACTTGCACATCAACATTTCTGTAAGATTATACATATGTCAATGCATTTGACTGCTTATAGCAGTGATTCCCAACCAGCGGCTTGTGAGCAACATGTTGCTCACCAACCCATTGGATATTGCTCCCAGTGGCCTCACAGCAGGCGCTTATTTTTATATTCCTGTCTTGGAGGCAAGTTTTGGTTACATACAAAACTGGTGTACTGCCACACAGACTCTCCTGTAAGCTGCCAGTCCACACAGAGGGGTAAATTTATCAAAGAGTGAAGTTCCGCCACTAGAGTGAAATTCCGCAGCTCTCAATTCATTTCTATGGGATTTTGAAAGGCGTATTTATCAATGGGTGAAAGTGAAAGTTCACCCTTTGATAAATACGCCTATAAAAATCCCATAGAAATGAATGAAGAGTGGCGGAATTTCACTCTAGTGGCGGAACTTCACTATTAACTTCACTCTTTGATAAATATACCCAGCGTCTTTCAAATAACCATACCATAGCCCTTATTTGGCACCCCACAGGACTTTTGTCATGCTGGTGTTGCATATGAGCGACCAAACCCATACTCTCCATGCAAGTCACATTTGGGGAGAAAAGATCAAGACAAATAGAATTCAACTGTGACAGTTAGTGATCAAGCAGATCTTATTTGAAAGTGGGTGGGATATGCAGAACCTGCCCATGTTGCCTCTCACAGTGGCCTCCTTACACATTGGTGGGAAACATGAGTTAACCAGAATATGCTTATTTATGGTCTGGAACAATTAACTGTGGCCCAATTTGATTACATGATGTTAGTCTGAAACTTCTTGCTGAAGGATTTAGCAATGAACATCACTGGTCAAACTGTCTGTGCATATCCTTAAGAACTATTGCGAAAATGAAAATTTAATTTTAGCTACAGCATATTTCTTATGAAATAAGAGACTTTCTAAATACAATTAATTAAAAATTCTGTACTGTTTCTGAAATAATCAAGTTTATTTTCACTATTTCTCTCTCAGCATCTGTTTCTCCTCATTCAGGAGTTGGGTGTAATATAATGATCCATTATATCTCATAGGGGGGCTCTCTTTACCTACAAGATGTATTAAAGCTCACTCTATTAAAATACCCAGACATCATGTCTCTCTACATGCAGAATTTATGCAAAAGGCAGTTATTTTGTTCAATTTTATTAGTACTGGAATCAGTTATTTGAGTGAGCTCTAATACATTTGCTAGGAAATGAAGCCCCCCTATAGATACATTGGATCATTCATCTGACACCCAACTGCTGCATGAAGACAGGACGAAGAGAAACAGATGCTGAGAGAGGAATAGTGAATATAAACTTTTATTTCAGAAATAATGCAGAATTTTTAATTGATTGTATTTAGAAATGTTCTTACTTCAGTATGAGGACGCTTATATTAAATTTTCATTTTCACGATAGTTCCCCTTTAATGTAGAACCAGCCAAACAGACTAAACAGAATAAGAAGCAATGTTTGTAGCAGATAACGGTATAGACTGAATAGAATTGTTATTTTTTTTTTGGTAATTAATATCATCACATTTTTCACAGATTAGATGGATTTTCATGTTTGATTAAAAGAGCAAAATATTAATCTTAATGAACTTCAATGAACCTTCAACCCGAATATCTGTAAGCCAATATATCAAGTTGAACATCATATCAAAGAGTATTTGTGAAAGAGAAGTAAAGTGCCAGTAGGAAAGCATGTGACCTGTTATTTAAAGCACCGGCAGATTAAATAACCTGCTGGGAGATATTTTGTACTGACCTTTTAAACTATTCCTGACCAACAAAAGAAAAAAATAAGGATTTAAAGAGAAAACATGCCTTTAGGATTTAGTTTCTCTGAATGTACTTATGTGTTTTCATAGCTACAGAAAATGTTTAAAGAAGTATGATAATGCATATTATTTAAAGTAATCTGCTATGGATGTGGTGATGAACAATACACAAAATATTATATAGTCTGATATTCTGTAACCTTAAAACTGATGGTCTGGAATAAGTAATAGTCTGATGTCCTGTAACTCAAAACTGATGGTCTGGAATAAGTAATTCAATAGTCAGCCTACAGATTAACCTTCGTTCTTTACAAGGCTTCTCAGAATTTTCAGTCTGTGGATGAACAAACAACTTTCTGACTTGCTCTTGACTTTTTCACTTATGATGACCATATGTGCCCAGACCATCTGGGCATATATGCCAGATTGAGGGTTGGTTTGAACAGTCCATCCTGCTACAAGATCTGTCATGTTTGAAAATGTTTTCTGCCAACGACCCATGTTGGCAAGTGGTGCATCAGCAAATGTCCTAACTCCTCTTCACTGCACTTTCCATTACAAGAGGTAAATAAGTTATGAATAATGTTTGACATTTTGTTCAAACCATACCAAGTATTTTTTTCAAAAGCCTACACAGTTATTAGAAAAAACCTAATCCTATGTTCTATCACCTTGTCTTCAATATTGCCAATCTTACAAAATTTTGAGGGCATCAAAACCTACTGAGTTTCTTTCAATGTAAACAGAAAAAACATACGCATATCAATTTAAAAAAACTAGGCAGGGCAGACTTGTCATGTGTGTGACTTTTAAGAGAGATAAACACTAGAACAAATATGTTGTGTAAGAACCTTTTAGAAGGGACTTTGGAGGGAAGGTCCAGGAGTAACAGCAAATTCATCAAATTGTAGTAATTATATGTAGCTGTATAATTAATTCAGTCATTTCTGAGGTTTATTTTACTAATGGGATGAGCAGTACTTTCATTTGTTTGCCGTGAAGATGGCTATCATGATAACTTGGTTGGAATGACATCTGATAAACATTAACAGCGTTAAGAGAATTCCATAGGGAGTATGTTTTTCTGTCTGAAAAAATGTCCACTAATGACCTTTAGGGTAGGGACACACTGGGCGATTTGGGGAGATTTAGTCGCCTGGCGACTAATCGCCGCGACTTTCCACGACCAATCTTCCCCGAATGCCTCCCCTCACTCTGCGCCTGGATAAAATGAAAAATCGCCTGCGCTAATCACACGCGGCGATTTGTTTTCCGAAGTCGCCCGAAGTTTCCTCGTGAGGCAACTTCGGGCGATTTCGGAAAACGAATCGCCGTGTGTGATTAGCGCCGGCGACTTTTCATTTTATCCAGGCGCAGAGTGAGGGGAGGCATTCGGGGAGAAAAGACGCTGCGATTAGTCGCCAGGCGACTAAATCTCCCCAAATCGCCCAGTGTGTCCCTACCCTTAGTGTTATGTCTGTAATACTTTAGTCTTTACAACCAGTCTGAGCTGGTTTAAAGCACAAATGAAAATAAGTCAAAGGCATACCTCCCTGTAGTCAAGAAAAGGTTACATCTTTTTGGCGACATTGTATTGTTCACTTGTCAGAAAGCTTCAACTGTCCTTTAATATTACATATATCATCACACGCAACCAAGTATTTGTGTACATAGCCAGTCACATACAGTATTGGCATACTTCACCCTGCCCAAGGAAAGCATGTGACTAATAAAAAGCATGAATATCCCATTTTAAAATCCATTATAGCAAACTGGGGTTTAATTTAAAAATGCATCATGTTACTTTCTCTGATGATTTGCAAAGTGTTCACACTTTTCGTTGCTTGTTTTTTGTGTTGTAGGCCCTCGTGCAAAGTGTTTTTTGCAAATGACCCAATCAAGATTGTGCATGCAAAAGGACAATACATGTTTGATGAAAAAGGAGAGAGATACTTGGACTGCATAAATAATGTTGCTCATGGTAAGTACATTAATAAATAATACCTTGGAGAAAGCTAATATCCACATACAAAGTGGATTATCTAACATATAATTAGATGGGCTGAGCAGCTTTGTGCAAGTTCCTGACATGATATGATCTAATTGGATGGATATAATAAAGCATTGCTGTTTGTTTTGCAGTTGGCCATAGTCACCCCGAGGTAACAAAGGCTGCTTTAAAACAGATGGAATTGCTAAACACCAATTCCAGGTTTCTACATGACAACCTTGTCCGTTATGCTGAGTGCCTTATATCCACCCTTCCGGAGAAGCTTTCAGTCTGCTATTTTGTTAACTCTGGGTATGTTCTGTTTTTACCCTTATAAATCGGATCCTTAATACCACAATGTATTATTTGTACAATCTTAATCTGTAACAGTCCTGTCATGCAAGTGCCCAAGCACAGGCTATAGAGAGTTTGGAAGGGAAGTGCAGTATTTGAAGTTATTTTAATGACAGATACATAGATAAGGGGATGGCAATATATGACTACAGCTGAGATCTTAAACTATGTTTAGAACAAGTACAAATGTTAAAACACTATTTTGGTTTCATGTTTGATTTGAAAATGGCACACCTTTTTGTTTGGGTGGCAGGTCCCAGTGTCGGACTGGCCCACCGGGATACTAAGAAAAGTCAGTGGGTGTCAGTGGGCCCTCATGCCGCTAAACATTTGGCCTATGTCATGGTCATTCTCTATTTCTATGAGAAAAAGAGGCTAAATATATGGAATAATGGATTATAGTATGTAAAGAAAAAAGACTAGGAGAATAGAGTTTGAGTGAGGAAAGGAAGAATAATAGTACTGAGAGTGGGCCCCTGGTTTAAGGTTTTTTGGTGGGCCCCTGGTCTAAGGTTTTTGGGTGGGCCCCTGGTGTCCCGTCTGACACTGGCAGGTCCCCTTGAAATACTTAAATACCATGATATGGGATAATGACAGAGAGAACTGCGAAATTTAAAAAGGAGTGTTTATCCTGTTTAGCATTCAGGACGCAGAGTCACACTCTTCCAGGACATTGTGTAACATGCACAAGATCAATAGTTTCTCAGACTCATTTGCTTTCCCAAGGTAATGGAAATAAACAGTGTCAAGTCATTCTATGTACAGTACTTGAAAGCAACAGGACACTTTTGCACATTTACTAATGCAAGTGCAGCTTTAAAGTGCAATTTCCGATGCAAATTGGTATCTTTTCTACCCATAATGCAGCATTTTTCCTATAGTTTCAGCTTTATTGCTCCAAGTTATGTCTGCCTTAATCAAACCTAATTAGTAATTGCTCTTGTATACTGACACAAAAACAGTGCAAGTTGCATCTAGCGGTTTTAGACTGGTCATTTGTGTTTGCATTTGATACACTGGACTTCAGTATGGTGCACTTATTGCTGCAACCTGCTGTGGGACCCCTAGAGTTATCACCAGGCCATAGCTGCAGGCTCCCCAGTGTCAATAGGCGCAGCTGCTCACCATTCATCAGAAGAGTCAGAATAGACGCTTTGGCAACCGTGAATTGTGTCTCTGTTGCATCAGTTTTAGAGCACCCACACTAAATAACTCCTATTGCCCATAAGCCGTTTTTTCCTCCATGTGAGCTCTTTTTACACACCATGCGCAAAATGAGGACTTTGTTAATATTCTCATTAAATTATATGATCTGTTATTATTAATTCCAAAGATAATGCACACAGATCAGCTGACAAAGTGCCAGAGAAATCCTGAGAAATATATTTATGCTACATTTTCAGCCCTTTTTTCATGAATGCAGTGGCAACAAAATATTCTTCTTGCACTCCAGAAAATGCATTTCATGTTGTCCTGGTAACTTGTCAAACTGTGTCTTTCAAAAATGATGTTATTATATTTTCCTCTGCAGCTCAGAAGCCAATGACCTTGCACTGCGTCTGGCACGACAGTATACTGGCCATCAGGATGTGATCACTCTAGATCAGTAAGTTAGCAAAGACAATACCATTCTGGCACTTGCAAAATGTCATATAAATGTCTAACAAATTCCACCGTCACCCTTAAATTGGCCATACACCAATGGCGACCAATATCAGCAAAAGCCTTGGATCGCCTTGTCGATCGGACAGGATGGAACATTTTTATTGGGTGCTTTGAAGGCAAGTGAACATCAGGCAAATTTTAATGCTGAATTGTCAGAAAGAGGTAGAATTCTATTGTTTCTACCTGCATACCTGACAATTCAGCTCCTAACGTTTGTAGAGAAAACACATCTTTGCCAAGACCAATGGTTGTGGGAAAGATTGTAATTCTTACGTGTATGGTCACCTTTAGTACCAGCTGTAGAAGAAGCTGTACTGCAAGGCCACAGTGATCAGTGGTGTCCCAAGGCCCAACAGCTCAAGGACCTCAAAAGTCTTCCTGTAGTCCTGGACCCCAAGCAAATGTCAGCTCTGCTGCCTTATTGTTATACCCCTAACACTGAGTTAATTTACAATTTTGGAAGGCTTTTTGAAGTCTACAGAAAGTACATCTGTTAAGAAGCAAACTAGATGTAAAATGTTCATATGTGCACTAAAAGCTATAATACTGATGTAGGGTGGCATATGTCCAGAAAGAAGTGTAGAAGAATAATTATTATTTATTCTAGGCCATTACCCATTAAGAGTTTGCAAAGTGAGCGAACACATTAGGTACTTCTTGAGGGGCCTAACAAATGTATACACCTAGCATATGCTAATAGTAGGTTCATTCCAATGCTGACTTGTCTAGTACAGTCTCAGATTTTGTAGCTAAATCTGAAAATTAAAAAAAATATATATTATTCTAAAGACACAAGTTTGTGTGTGCTAGTGGAAATCTGAAGCAATCTGAATCTATTGCTCTGATGATTGATTTATATGGACACATTTTTAACTTATTGACTTTATTAACAGAGTTTTGCTAAACTTAGAACGTACATGTGTTCAAAGTCTGGAGTTTTTACATTACTGATTATTGGTTTGGGGAATATTCGGTTCACATCTGGTTGTTCATTGTATATTGTGCTATATATTATTTTCATTGCTCATATACTAGTGTATGCAATGCTGATTTGTTGCTTTTGGGTACTAATCCTGGAGCAAAATTTGCCCATGGCAATACATCCTCCCCATTTGTTTCAGATGAGAGATCAATAGTCCAAAAGGTCTAAACCACTAAGAAATATGGGAAGGTCTGAGATAAAAGTGAACAGACTTATTGCAATGAAATATTGACATAGTGTAGGTGTGACAGCACGAGGCTATAAACTGATCATAATTTACCCCTTTGTGCTGGTGAAACTATATAAAGAAATGTATTGTACTGTAAAAATAAAACATTACGATTTGTGTAATGTGCTTTACTAATGGAAAAATTACTTATAGGCTCAAAATGTTAGTGGGCACGAATTGCAGCTGCCACTTCACTGATGGTTTTGCTTACCCTTGCATTATGCCACATAAATGACCCGACATAACCTTTGTACAACACGTTTGTTTTGTTTTAATAACGCCTTGCTATAAAAGTCGTATCTAAGACCCAAGACAAACAATAAAATATATTTCCTGATGTCCTGCCAAGGCTTGTGTGCTAGTTAGACTTTCTGTATTCCAGCTAGGCTGATTCCAAAATTCCAAAATGCATACTAGAGAGCAAAAGCCAAATGATCATCTCTCCTTAAAACTATGAAAATCTGAAAATGTGTTTTTGATTTTTACTTCTTGGAATATGTGTATACAGAATTGAATACAGGTAAAGGATCCCTTATCCGAAAACCCGATATCCAGAAAGCTCCGAATTACGGAATGGATGTCTCCCATAGACTCCATTTTAGCCAAATAATACACATTTTTAAAAATGATTTCCTTTTTCTCTGTAATAATAAAACTGTAGCTTGTACTTGATCCCAACTAAGATATAATTAATCCTTATTGGAAGCAAAACCAGCCTATTGGGTTTATTTAATGTTTACATGAATTTCTAGTAGACTTAAGGCATGAAGACCCAAATTACGGAAAGATCCGTTATCCGGAAAACCCCAGGTCCCGAGCATTCTGGATAACAGGTCCACTACCTGTACTAAACTAGTTCCTGTATTTTTAGCTTTACCTATTTCTAAGAAATGTTAAAGAATACACTGGATGTATATAAACTTTTTTTTCAGAGCAAAATTCTTCAAAACAGCATATCTAAGAAATAATAAAGTGAAAAATGTACCCCCTATTGTAAAATATAAGGATATTATAAGTCACCGAGGAGTTCCATGACCATATACAGGTCATGGAACTCTGAGGTTACTTTTAATATCCTCATATTTTGCAACAAGGGGTACTTTATTAAATATAATACACAAGTTTTAGGAGTTGTTTGACAAAAATGACATCACTACTCACCGTTTATAACTGATGACATCACTAGTCACCGTTTATAAGGATATAATTTACAGGATATTCATGGCTATTATGTATTATATAACGGTATACATTCAATATTATACTTGTCTAATTAATGTCACACGTCACAGAATCAGTAACCTAGAAATATATATTGCAGTGGAATCCCAGGAAAAGTGTAACTAAATAGCAGCTAAACTGTGGCTGTTTGGAGAGGCCATTTTTAAAGGACAGAATACAATGTAAGAAATTGCATTATTAATACCTGAAAATATATATTTGTGCTATTATTTAGTAGCCCTTATAATAATTTTAAGTAAAACTGTTTCTGTTGTCTCTTTTCAAGTGCTTACCATGGCCATGTAACTTCCCTGATTGATATTAGTCCCTATAAATTTCATCAGCTGGGAAAGGATGCACAGAAGGAGTACATACATGTGGTGAGTAATCATTATCAATATACTTTATTGCACTTCCAGATAGACATGCACTGGTGGATTAAACTTTTCAATACTTGGGGCCCTGAGCAGTTTGAAGTAATGGGCATGTTTTAAGTGAGTTTATCAGAATTTGGCTAAAAGAAAGGCAGCTGCAGAGTGATATTTAACCATTAAAGTAAGCAAAAATCTACCATTGGCAACTACAGTTGCTCTGTAGTTTGATCAGAGGCAGATTAGCTTCCGTAATGGACCTGGGTTATGGGCTGCCCCCTCCTCAGGCCTGTCCTAGCTCCAACCATCCTCCCCTCTCCATAAATCAGAACCATCTGGAAACTATGGGCCACGAGTGACTGCCCAGCCCAGATGAAGCCTCTAAATTTGTAGTTAATTCTTAGGAGTATATTTATCAAAGAGTGAAATTCCGCCACTCTCCATTCATTTCGATGGGATTTTGAAAGGCGTATTTATCAAAGGATGAATTTCACTCTAGAGGACTGTGGTGATCTCTAACTTCACTCTTTGATAAATATACCATCAAGTACAAAAAACTTCGAAATTCGAGCATCGAATTAAAAAACGTTGAATTCGAATTTTCAACGTTTTTAGAGATTTTACCTCTAAAGACTTAGAAAATGGTTGTAGAAGGTCCCCATAGGCTAACATAGCACTTTGGCTGGTTTAATTTGGCGAAATATTGAAGTCAAAGTTTTTTTAAAGAGACAGTACTTCGATTATCGAATGGTCGAATATTCGAACGATTTTTACTTCGAATAGAAGTCGAAGTAAATTCGAAGTAAATTCGAAGTCGTAGTATCCTATTCAATGGTTGAAGTATCCAAAAAATTACTTTGAATTTAGAATTTTCGATCCTTAGTAAATCTGCCCTTTAGTGTCGCTAAACCAGCCTTGGGTTACATCTAGGGATGCACTGAATCCAGGATTCGGTACAGGATTCAGCCATTTTCAGCAGGATTTGTATTTGGCAGAATCTTTGTGCCTGGCCAAACTGAAACGGTATCCTAATTTGCATATGCAAATTAGGGACAGGGAGGGAAATAATGTAACTTTTACTCACAAAACAAGGGTTTTTTTTTTCCACTTTTTTCTGTCCATAATCAGCATTTGCAAATAAGAATTCCAATTTGGCCAATCTTTCCTGAAGGATTCAGGGATTCGGCTGAATCCCAAATAGTGGGTTCGGTGCATCTCTAGTTACATCAGACCTATAACCATAATGTGCCTTTCCATTAATGAGTACCCCAGATATCCAGATGTGACCTGTCTAATTTGGTGAATTTGACCCATTACTCAGCAAAAAAAAAAAATCTAGCAAGTTTGAATTACAGTAATAAATAATGAACTTAAATAAATTGTTTTCATTAAATATTTATGTAAGAAAGCAGTCAACAAGTTGTACAAACAAGGGACCAGATGACAACACATCTGTGTTGGTATTTCAGGCTCCTTCTCCTGATACTTACAGAGGAAAATACAGGGAAGATCATCCCGACCCTGCATCAGCTTATGCTAAAGACGTAGAGGACATCATTCAGAAAGCTCATCAGAACAAACGTCAGGTCAGTATTGAAAACAAAAAAATGGTTATTTGGCTTTTATTCACACTTCACTAATGGTTGTTGGATTGCTTTTACCTTTCTTCCTTTATTTATTTTTTCCATGCATGGTGTAGCACAGGACTTGGGTGTACATTTTGTCCTGACTCTACTTTACCAGCAGTTTTAGACTGTGTGTATATTTGTACCTAACCAAAAGAAAGTGTGGTACAAGCACAAGCACCATATGCAAAATTGCACCCAGAAGCATGTAATAGATCAATGCGTTTGTGCCTGCACACCAGTTTCACTCTTGTTTTCACCTGACAATGATGGAACACATCTTTTACTTTCATGAACAAATAATTAAGACCAATTCTGTAGGTGCAAAGATTGGATTCTGACAGGGGCAGTGGAACGAGTCCTATAGTATTTCATTTTTAAATATTAAAAAAATCTGGTCATACATGGTTCTACATTTGCACCCACTATAGACTGAACTGGCATTTTTTTGTTATGTATGTGTCCATGTGATAACCTCCTGGATTTAAATGGGCCTTGCTTAGATATCAGTTGGAAATGCCAGGAAAAAGGAATTAGCCTAACAGAACAGTATACTTTTCACACCCCTTTGATCTTTTTTTCATTAGGGATTGTGTCTGTAACTCAATGTATCTTCCACTGCAATAGACACGAAACCCAGAATGTTTCCATTGAGAAATTTTTCCACCTTCTATTTCAGGATCTAAGACTAGTAGATGACTGTTCTTACTGTTGATGTATAGGGCAGGGTTTATGCAAATGTTAAATAAATACAGAGTAAGCAGTAAGGATATCCTGCCTTGTGACCTGACTAAGTCCAGTAAAAACAGACAGAGCTCCTGCCTGACTTTGATCCTACAAAACCTCACGTGCTGTTTCCTAGAACAAACATAAAGGCCATATTCATTTTATCTAATGTAAACGTCAGCCAATGGGTACATTTAGACATAAACCGAAACATTATACAGACTTTTCTAACTGTACTGCATCTGACCCAAAACCTAATTATCAGTAACAATTGCCTCGTTTTTAGTTAAAGGAGCTGTTCAACTTTATATTAACTTTTAGTATGATGTAGAGCAGTGATCCCCAACCAGTGGCTCATGAGCAACATGTTGCTCACCAATTCCTTGGATGCTGCTCCCAGTGGCCTCAAAACAGATGCATATTTTTGAATTCTAGGCTTGGAGGCAAGTTTTGGTTGCATAAAAACCAAGTGTACGGCCAAACAGACTCCTGTAGACTGCCAGTTCACACAGAGGATACCAAATAGCTAATCACAGCACCCCCTGGAAATTTTCATCTAAATGTTGCTCACAGTTAAAAAAAAAAGTTTGGGGACCCCTGATGTAGAGAGTGATATTCTGAGACAATTTGCCATTGGCTTTCATTATTTATGGTCATTTGTTTTTTAGATGAGGTCAGTGACCCCATTTAAAAGCTGGAAAAGATCAGAAAAATAAGTCAAATAATTAAAAGCGATTTAAAAAAAGATTAAAAAAAGAAGACCAATTGAAAAGTTGCTTAGAATTAGCTTAGAATTAGCCATTCTATAGCATACTAAAATTAGCTTAAAGGTGAACCATCCTTATTATTTATGGTCATTTCTTTTTTTTTAGATGAGGTCAGTGACCCCATTTAAAAGCTGGAAAGGATCAGAAAAATAAGGCAAATAATTAAAAGCTATTTAAAAAAAAATTTAAAAAAAGACCAATTGAAAAGTTGCTTAGAATTAGCCGTTCTATAGCATACTAAAAGTTAGTTTAAAGGTGAACCACCCACATCTTTAAGTAAAAGCCTTATGTACATTTACATATAATATTTACTTACTCTGCAGCTTAAAAATTTCCGAAATATATAGAATTTTTTTGTTGAAAGACTTATTTAGGTTTAGGTCTGGGCTTGTCGGCCAGTTCATAAATATGTAACATCTAAAGTTTCATTGTGCTCAAATAACCAGTCGGAATTTTCTTTACAAAACATATAAAACATGACTGAACACAGCAAAACTGGCCACCTGCAATAAAACACGTGCAGGTACTTCAAAGCTATGTTTTTTTGCAGTACGGGATAAAAATAACTTGTAAAACAATTCCAATGAATAATATTCACCTTATAGAGCTACTGGCCTTTATTCATGCCATTTTCCTTCCGAAAGACCGTAAAAAGACCGTTAATAGTAACCAAATATTTTGACATTGAAATAAGAATTGTGACTATTCCCAATGCATTTTAAAAAAAAAAAAATGCATGCGTATTTTGTTGACAATTCTAATCTTTTGAGACTCAATCTTGCCAAGCAACATAATTCTTTTAGTCCAAAGGATTAGATGGATCAATGACCTGTCTTTCACAAATCTTTTAAAACCTCTTTCACTAATGGGCAGTTTTTATTTTTTTTTTCCTCTTCTCCTTTTTACTTACTTTAGGTTTTGCTGACGTTGCCCTGTTGCAGAACAAGCTGTGCTAACCCCACCCACTTTGGAAAGTGCCATGATGTTACACTCTAGTGCATCTCTTCGAATATAGTGTATATATAAATATATATGTTTCTTTTCTCAGTCTTTACTCAAATTTGGTATTAATTATACAGTGATGCCTGATCCTGCATAAAAAACTTTTTTATTGAATTAAATTCAAATTTATTTATTTTATAAACATAAAGATGTGATTTGTCACATTTGTCCCTAATAATATAATATTTATATTTAAGGGTTTTTTTCTTTAATGACATAGGCCCATTTATTACTTGTTACATGTTATCTATAAATAATATCATGAGAGTCAGAACTCCTTCCTTTCCTCAAGTTCAGGGCCAGCTTACTTGGAGAACACGAGTCAGCGTTACAAGGAATACATTTATGTATTATGCAAGGTGAAAGTGAATATGCGTTGCCATGCGAAGCCATAGAGACTTATGAAGAGTTTATTTTATCATTTAAAAATATAAAGTGGAAATTCTTTCCACAGTTCTCAATTATTTCAAAATTGTTTTCATATTTTGCATTTCATTTTTTGCTGTTTTTCATGCGGAATTCTATTGGAGCACAAACACGTCAATGCTTGTTTTACTGTGGTTGTCAGACCTGGATAAATGACTTTCTTCCATTACAGAATGAATAGTACACTGGTGTTTCTAAGTGAAAATTGTTTTCATAAATAAATTCATGTAGAGGTATGGCACCTTTTATCTGGAAATGCTTATGCAGAAAGCTTCACATGACGGGAAAGCCATTACCCTTAGACTTCATTTTAAGCAATTCTAATTTTTAAAAATAATAACAAAACACTACCTTGTACTTGATCCTAATCAAGCCACATTACTCTATATTGGTAGCAAAACAGTTTTATTGGGTTTATTTAATGTTTAAATGAATTTTAGCTCATTTAAGGCATGGTGATCAAAATAACAGAAATACTCCTTTTCTAGAAAAACCCAAGCATTCCGGATAATGTATTCTATACCTGTCGTGTATTTATTTTTCAAAGTATAGATTTCAATGCTATTGTATATAAAACTCTTTAACCAGGGTAAAAGGTATTGATTGATGTATTTGCTTTATAATACCAAAATGTTAACAAAACATTCTCTTAATTATCATAATTCTGCACTTGTACAAATGGAACAGTTAACTGATGCATCTGGAGAGCAAAGCACACACACACAGTGGTTCTCTGCCCCAAATGCTTCATTAATGTCTGCTCCATCAGTTTGTTCATAGCTACCTTTTGGCACAAGTCATTGTTTTAGCATCTGCATATTTAACAAATATATTATTCTGTAATAAGATTATTTATGTATTATATGGATACCATTTTTTATTATAGACAATTATGTTTTGTCCTTTATTCACAGAAATGTTCTCTATAAATAATTTCAATTTTTTTTTCCAGCTAGCTAAAGTGAAATTCTTTTGTACTGATGACAAGAGGATAAACTTAGATCTGATATCTTCTTTTATATAGATTGCTGCTTTTATTGCTGAGTCCATGCAGAGTTGTGGAGGTCAAATTATCCCACCAGCAGGCTACTTCCAGAAAGTGTCAGAGTATGTACATAGCCTACGAGAAATAATGGCTTATATCAGTTCAACTAATCTAGCTTTTCTGTCCTATAGCACACGAAAATGCATATAGCCCATGCAATTACAAAACATAAAACATAAAAATCACTGATTTACTAATAAAGGTGCTAAACTGCAGCAGAGCAGTTGCAAATCGCAGCAAATCAGCAATTTGTTTTGATTGGTCTGTTACAAAATTGGAATATGAACATAAAGGCCTGGTGAAATGTAGCTTTGTTAGTAAATCAGCCCAATAATTGTAAGCCTAAGAACAATGATACTATTCCTACAAGACGCAACCTTGGTGTAGACATTCACTGTATACAAGCACAATCTTAAGAAGAAACTTTCAAATAATTAATTGTGAGTTTTTTTTCTCACTTTTACCTTCATTCTCTTTTTTTCCCCCAACCTTTACAAACTTCATATCTTTCCTTTCCCTCTGTTTTTTTCATCATCTATTTTGTCTAGAGTAAGTCTGCAAAGTTCATTGACTTCTATTGGCAGACACCATGCAAGTCTAGTAAAAGTGGGTATTTACACAATTTTACAACAGCTTGTGTGCAGCTTTCTTTAAAGATGCTACCTTGCTGAATATGCCAAATTTAAGGCAATTGGATGGGTGAAAAGTTACTCTTTATAAATCTGAGCTGAGCATTATTTGTCACAGCTACACTTACCAGTGACACATAAGTTTTACTATTCCTCTTGTAGAGTTATTTCCCACTAGCTTTACCAATAACCAATGTCATCCCAAATGCAGTATCCTGTGATGACATCTTTTTCCAAAATACTTGTTTTTGGTGGTACAGCCATCTGACATTTCTGTTGCTACTCACTTTAGAAATAGGGTTTGCAGTGCACTTCCATAGTGGAAACATCCAGCAGCCACATTTTCAGGGCTCCTTTGTTATTTTGCCATATTTGTTGGTTTCCATTTATACCCTTCTATGAGATAAAACAATTACAATTAAGAAATGTAGCTGCCCATACAGTCTTTGTCTTTTGCTGCAAAGTCCTTTTGCTTTCAGGTTTGTCCATAAAGCAGGGGGAGTCTTCATAGCAGATGAAGTTCAAGTTGGCTTTGGAAGAGTCGGCAAACATTTTTGGAGTTTCCAACTACAAGGAGAAGATTTTCTACCAGATATTGTCACCATGGGAAAGCCAATAGGCAATGGGCACCCAATGTCTTGTGTTGTAACAACAAAAGAAATTGCAGAAGCCTTTGGAGCAACTGGAATGGAATATTTTAATACGGTATGCTATTAAATATTGGTGAACTATTTTCATATTAATGAACATGGTATGTTAGGAAAACTGGACAAGTAGAATGTATGGAATTATTGTCCTGGAATATGTGACATGAAGTGCAGCATGGTGACTCAGTGTGTAGCCCTTCTGCCTTGCAGTGCTGGTTTCCCAAGTTCAATTCCAGAATTACTTACAAGGAGTTTTGCTACACGGGTTTCCTTCCACACCCAGAAATATACAGGCAGATTAAATGGCTATTTATAATTCGCCTTAATGTGTGTGAATGTAATAGGGACTATAAGGTCCACTGGTACAGTAAATAATATATAATCTCTGTACAACCCTTTGGAAAATGTAGGCACTATATAAATAATTAATAATGAGGAAGGTGCTGCAATTTTGATTGGTTTATAGTGACATCAGTCAAAGGCCCATTATACCTTGTGCAGCTGCCTCTCTCCCTATCCTCATAATTATATATTAATAGATATAATGAAAACAGTTTACTTATATATTATAGTAAACAAGCACTTCCTTGTTAATATACTTTGCTGTATATTTTCCAAATTGTTTATCATAAAAATCATCCAACACAAAATGAAAACAAATTGATTCTTTCCGTTTTTAGGTTCCCGTCTGCTATGAAGAACAGGTTGGGATAGAAAACGTTTTCTTTACTCAAAGTTAATTTCCTTTAGTAATACAAGAGAGATGTGTTGGACTGGCATATACCATTTTGCATTATATTATATTATGATAAAATAGAGTGATATGTAGGGGTATAGTAGAAATGTGTTGGTTATGTGTTATCTATACAGTTTGGAGGAAACCCTGTATCCTGTGCAATTGGACTGGCTGTGCTGGATATTATTGAAAAAGAAGATCTCAGAGGGAATGCTACCACGGTGGGGAATTATTTAACTGAGCTATTGAATGAGCAAAAACAAAAGCATCCTTTAATAGGAGACATCAGGTAATTCATTTGATTTTAATGAGGCCATTTAACAATTAATGAACATGCAATAACTTTTAAAGATAATTGTAAACTCATAGGGGTTATTTACTAAACTCGGTTTTTATGGGCAAGGTTATTTTGGGCAAAAACTAGAATTTTTAGAGGAAGAAAAACTTGATTTTTTTCAAGATGTATTATACTCCAAAGCTGCAAACAGTCTAATTCTGTAGCTAATAGCTGCCATCTCAATGGGAGTTGTCCCTTTTACAATTTGAAGATATTGTGATCTGTGCTGAGTTTCGTCCTGGGTTTTCGGGGGAATAACCCGAAAAGACAGATCGATTTGGACGTCAAATCAATACAATTTGAGTTTGATTTTTTAGCCATAATTTTTCTTTGTGCCGCCACTAATAAATGAGCCCTGTGTTTAATAAGAATCGATTTCTCAGTGCAGACTCCATAATTCAGACTCAATGTATGCTTTGTGTGTTAATCATGTCTTACTTGGAGTAACTGATTTTCCAAAATATATTTTTCTATTTATAGAGGAGTTGGCTTGTTTGTCGGAGTGGATTTGGTTAAGGACAGGTTGTTTAGAACTCCTGCAACGGCTGAGGCCCAGCATATAATATATAAGTAAGTGCACTCTAATTTGTTTAAAAGCGAAGATAATAAGGATTATTTGCTGACAATGATATGATACAGTATAACCACATTTTCGTAGGTTACAGAGATCTTAAAGGAGAAGGAAAGGTACTGAAGCAGTTTATTGTCAATAGATTAGCCACAATAGTGCAAGCTATAACACTATATTTATTCTTCAGAATACTTTACCATACCTGAGTAAACAGCTCTAGAAGCTCTCTCTGTTTGTTTAGGATAGCAGCTGCCATATTCACTTGGTGTGACATCACATCTGGCTTGAGTTTCCCTGCTCACTTATAGCTCTGGGATCAGATTACAGCAGGGAGGGGAGAAGGGACAGGGTGAGGAGCAAACTGAGCATGCTCAAGCCCTAGTCCTGGAGGTTTAAGCTGAAAACAGGAAGTCTGATACAGAAGCCCATGTGTACACAATAGAAGGAAAGAAATGTTGTGTTTCTTTTGACAAAGGACTCAGAGCAGCATTACTTTGAGGGTTTACTGGTGTATTTATATAGACCTTTCTGATATAGCATACTTAATTTTAGACTTTCCTTCTCCTTTAAATCAGTAGGGAACTCACTGGTCATTATTTACAAATTAAAAATAGTTCATAATCATTTGTGTAGCTGATATAGATGCAAACTTAGTCTGGTTAATGCTCCTTGGAGCGAACAGTTGTAAAAAAAATTGCCTCCATGTTTTCAAAGTTTTTTGCTTATAACATATAATCCATACAATGCATTTTATTTGTGAAGAGCACATATCTGTAAATGACAAAGCAGATTCTAATAAAGTTGGTCTGTCTGAGCAGTCTGTGTCCTGATGAAACACGTCTGGCACCATGACAGGCTGCTTCAAGGCAGGGTGGAATAAACAGCATGGGTGGAATAATCATAGCAACTTGGTTTATTATATTATTGCTGGGAGCAGTGGGCTGGCAACACAAATGCAAAGAATTAATGACAGAATAGAACTGGCACTAGTAATTATATCATTCTGTAAGTACATTACAATATAAACTGTACACTATACATCTTTGATTGAAGTCAATTTCACATTTCAAATGGTCCCACTCGTTATTTAAACTACACAAAGGGATATTCAGCTTTGTATGAAATAATAATAAAAGTATTTACCAATAGTGTGAGACAAATAGTACTATCCTGGCTGTGTGACAACTAAGAATATGGGAGATGTGGCCGGGAGAAATGGACAACATTCTAGATTGTGATTTTCTACCAAGGCAAACTGCACTCATCTCTCATCTAAGTAAAATTGTCACAAATGACGGAGGCTGTCACATATGATACAATTTCCCTTCTCAACTTGCAATTTTGTACGTATGGCACTGGCTGCTCATTAAATCAGAGTGAATCAGGATGAGCTTTTGTGTCTGACTCCTCGTGATTGCAGGAATAAAATATATGTGGCATAATGCTGAGAACAATTTAAAATGGGCCTAGACTGTCCTATATAATGTAACCTGCTCTAGGGAGAAGGTTGCTGTTTATATTAGAGAGAATGCAGAGATATGCTGTAGCTTCAGGCTGTCACAGCTGATTTCCTAGTAACATTCCATGTCACATGTTATACTATAATCTCATTGTGCTGCATATTATCTAGTCCAGCCAACATTCAGTCTTGGCCCATAGCCATTAAGACTGATGCTTAAAGTGGACCCGTCACCCAAAAAAATTATTTCAAATCCTATTTTATCATGTTAGTCAAGCAAAATAAACTTTAATTACACTTTATAAATTATTTGAATCTTGTTCCCATCAGTCTGGGACTGATAGCAAGCAGGCAGGAGCCATTTTGTGGACACTGTTATTAAGACAAGCCTTGTATCATCTCAGAATCTTGTTTGTGCACCAGAATGAGGGACCTGATGTCCATCCCCATGCACTGGCTACACAATTAAATGGTTAAGAGAACTGGGGGAATGTGGGGAGAGCAGTGACATCTAGGAAGTGCTGAATGGAAAGTGAAAGTAATTGCTTGCCCCGCCTCTATGCCTAGGCATAGAGGAGGGGCAGGCAATATTTGATTGACAGCTGATATTTTTAAATGAGTTTACAACAGCTATGAATGCTTTAATAAAAAAAAGAAATTGGATTTCATATTTAATTTGAAAAGGACTTTTATCATACAGATTTTTATGTCTGGGTGACGGGTCCACTTTAAAGGCAGGGTCGGAGGGGGGGGGGGCGGGCCCACCGGGACTGCAGTCCAAGGCCCCTTACTGTGACGTGCCATACGGTGCCCCATCGGCACGAGCATCGGGAGAGGGGGTCTGGCCCAGCGGGAGCCCATGAGGGTCGGGGCCCATCGGGTTTTTTCCCGGTGTCCCGCTGGGCCAGTCCGACACTGCTTAAAGGGGTAGTTCACCTTTAACTTAATTTTAGTGGAAATTCTAAGCAACTTTTCAATTGCCCTTCATTTTTTATAACAATTTTTTAATTATTTGCCTTTTTCTTCTGACTCTTTCTGGGTCACTGACCCCATCTAAAAAAAAAAATGCTCTGTAAGGCTACACATTTATTGTTATTGCTACTTTTTATTACTCATCTTTCTATTTAGACCCTCTCCTATTCATATTCCAGTCTCTTATTCATATTGATGCATGTTTGCTAATAAATAAATAATAAAAATCGAAAACCATTTGCAAATAATCTCAGATTATCACTCTCTACATCATACCAAGGGGCAAATTCACTAAGATCCGAAATTGCGCCAGCGACAGCTTCACCGCACCTCGCCAGGCGTAGCTTTGCTAGCGCTACGCAAATTCATTAAAATGCGAATTTGCACTCAGGGAGGCGAACGATAGCGAAGTTGCGCTACCGTTACTTCATCAGGCAAAGCGAAGTTACGCTAATGATGCCTAATTTGCATACGGCGCGAAGTTAAAATAGAATGGACATATATGCTGCAGCAACTACATTGCACTACACAAGCCCAAGAAACCTTTAAAAATTTAAATAAAGGTGTTCTATTGCCTTACACATGTGCCCACTGTATCGTTGAGTTGCCATATGTTAGGAAATGTAGGGGGGAAGGAGGGTACCCCCCAAAAAAAATCGCTATTTTTCATACTATCACCCTTAAAAAATAAAAGACGGCAGCGTTTTTTGGGACTTAGAAAAAATGTCAACTATTTTTGGACAAAGTCTTATCTATTGTATTGAACTTCGCCTGGTCTGACCTGGTGAAGTAAAGTCTGGCACAACAGGTAACGTTCAGTAAAATTCAGTAAAAGTTAGTGAATTAGCGTAGTTACGTCCCTTTGCCATAGCGCAACTTCGTCTGGCGTAAGAGTGCGAAGTAGCGCTAGAGTAGGTCCACTTCGCTAGCGAATTTACGCCAGAACCTGTTAGTAAATCAGCGAAGTAAGGAAATGTCGTCACGCTGATGAATTTGCTCTAGCCTTAGCCGCTTCAGTGAATTTGCCCCCAAATGTTAATTTAAAGGCGAACAACCCCTTTAAGTATTTTATTTGGAATATTCCATTCAGCACCGTATTTTTGGTGCTACATGTGCATACGATGACAGGCTGGCTTCAAACAGGCAGCTTCTTTGCCAAGCATTTTAAATAACAAACTAAGGTTTCATAGAAGCCACTGGTAGCAAAAACATGAATGTATTACTGTGCCCATTAAGCAATACAAAGAAAACAGTTAAAAAAGAGTCTGTGGTCTTTTTAAAATGAGAAAACATTTATTATTAGATATCAAACCAGTATCTGAGATACTTCCAGTCCACTGCAATGTTTTTATAAAATGTCTGTCACTGGATTGATATCACTTCCTCTTCTAATTTTTAATAACATGTGATCTGTTCCTTTAAAGGCTAAAAGAAAAACGAATCTTACTGAGTGCTGATGGCCCTTACAGAAATGTCCTGAAATTCAAGCCTCCAATGTGCTTTAACAAAGAGGATGCTAAACTGGTTGTAGATGAAATTGATCAATGTCTTACAGGTAATAGCTGTACTGTACTTTAATTTTCGATGACATATTTCGATGATCTGTTTCTCAGAATGGGTCCAGCCTTGTACTTATTGTCTTTCATAGGGCAGATGACAAGTACAGGGTCTCATTGTGGATTGTGCTGTATTAATGGGGAGGCAGCAGGTCTCTGTGATCTGAATTCTTTACTAAAAAATCACATTCATTTCAGTACAGGTATAAAATCTGGAAATCCATTATCCAGAAAGCTCCGAATTACGGGATGGCCATCTCCCATAGACTCCATTCTATCCAAATAATCAAAATTTTAAAAAATGATTTCCTTTTTCTCTGTTATACTAAAATAGTACATTGTACTTGATCCAGACTAAAGGTGGCCATACACGGGCCGATAAAAGCTGCCGACAGACCGCGTCGGCATCTTATTGGCCCGTGTATGGGGCCCCCCGACGGGCTTCACCGATCGAGATCTGGCCGAAAGTCGGGCAGATCTCGATCGGATGGGACAGAAAATCCCGTCGGATCGCAGTCGCATCTATTCGTTGATGCGGTCCCGCGATCTGACCGCCCGTTTGGGCATCGTTAGGATCCGATCGTTGGGCCCTAGGGCCCACGATCGGATCAGCCCGATATTGCCCACCTTGAGGTGGGCATATCGGAGGGAGATCCGCTCGTTTGGCGACATCGCCAAACGAGCGGATCTCTCCATGTATGGCCACCTTAAGATATAATTAATCCTTATTGGAGGCAAAGCCAATCTATTGGATTTATTTAATGTTTAAATTATTTTCTAGCAGACTTAAGGTACAAAGAACCAAATTATGGAAAGATCCATAGTTAAAATTATTTATTGACTATATATGTTGCTCTCTGTCTGATACAAAATTAAAGTTTTATGCTGGTTTCTTTATATTTACAGCTCTTGAAAAAGCAATAGGAATCCAATCAAATGCAGGTTTACATGAAAAAACTTCAGCCAAGAGAAAGGTGAGCAGTTATACACATCATCATCATTCATATATAGGCCAATATCCAGTGTCCAGTGTATTCATAGATGTTACTTTACTGCAGGTGCATAATGAAAATTCAGGGGATACTAACGCAAAAGAAAAGGAAACCTGTTCCAGCAACTCACAAGAAAGAAACCCAAATGACCATGCCTACAGACAAAGCAATGGGCTGCACCCTGAGAGCCCCACATTTACACGCAAAAGAATAAGAACATAGAAAAGGCAGAAATATTATGAGTCGCGCATCTTCAAACTGTTGCTGCCTTTATATGCTCACAACTCTCCGTTTTGGCTGCTGGGGGGAATTGTGGGAGTTTATGTTGTGCACACAGTTTGTTTTTTATTCTGTATTTGCAATTTCAGTATATCATATTGAAATTATAACTTTTCTAATTGCTTAGATTTAATATGCAGGTTAAAAGATTTTAGTGTGCTGAATGTACTGGCCCTGCTATATACAAGAACAAAATGTGATTTCAACGGTTCGGATACATTATTCTGCACGAGGGTTCCCTATGCTAATACACAAATCTGAGATCCCTGTGTACATGATTCTTATATCCCTTTTACTTGAATATGAACACTATAAGCGATAGCATTGGGGGCAGCGGCGATTTTCTTACTGCCTATAGTATTTCTTTTATCATCAAGTTGCTATACAGTTTTATATTTCTATAATGAAGCCATTCAGAGGTTTTCTTAAATTGCAGAATATGGACTATGCGCATAAAACTGAGAAAACATAAGCAAGTTCCATTAATTGAAGTGTCAGAACATTTCAGATACAACACAGCACTTGACAGCCATGACTATAAAATAGTGCCAGATAAGCAGATTCCCATAATCGTATTATAGCAGAGTACACTTTACTGCTTTGTTAAATCCATTCATATGTATATCACTTGTTCCCTTTGTACTCGATTTAAAACATAATAAATAGAAGCTTATTTGTTAAATATTGTGCATCAAACGAATAAACGTATATTTGTTTCTGTATGTTTCCAATATTTTCCCCAGCTTTGTTTTGTTTTATTTATTTATTTTTGAACAGTAAATCTAGGTTTGCAACAGAAAAATGGTGGAACAGAAAGTCACAAATCAGGAGTGTTTCAGTCATGAGTCTCAAATGCCAGACAACAGAAATCGATGTCAGGCATTAATAGCAATATGTTATATCAAGTGAAATGGAAATAAAACCAAGCACGTTTGTATGCCTATGCTGACATAGGGTCATAAGGCATGCATCATTTAACATAATTAGCACTAATGCATCACAAGGAATAATTTGCAATAAAAGAAGAGACGAAACCTGCCTCAAAGAACTAACACTCTTATTGAGAGGCAATAGGGATTAAATTAAGCAGAGATGAGTCTGCCTGATGTTCATCTGCTGCTAGCACCAGTGCAAAGTGAATGCAAGGTGCCATGTTTTTAACCACATTTAGCATTTTCCCCAAAAATTCAGTTTAATAGAAGTCACCCACATTTTACAGTTTACTGCAACTTGTAACCAGTTTTTTGTAACACTTGTGCAAATTGCAACATCACTTTTTATACTCATTTTGAACTGTTGGACACTTTATCCAAACAGTAGTTAGCATACAATATTCTAGGTCAGTTGTGCATTTACATGCAACATATAAAGGGAACACAGTAAGTAAAAGGCCCTGTGCACTCAACCCATTGTCAATATATTTAGGATTTGAAGACATTTTGTCCCCCCCTTTTAAACAAAACAGGGGTTGTTTGTTCATATATTGCATAACCATATGTTGCATAACATGGAGCAGGCCACTGCATCTGTACAAAATGTAGAAAAAAAGGGGGGGGTTATGCTCACCATTACATTTTAAACAATGAGGTGGGGGTGAAATGACGCTGTGACCACAAAATTCATATAGATAAAAGGTCCTTTGCACTCAACCAATTATCAATATATTAAACACGTTTAATAACAGTAAGTAGCACAGTCTCAAGGCACATTAGGGATGTCGCGGACTGTTCGCCGGCGAACTTGTTCGCGCGAACATCGGCTGTTCGCGCTCGCCGAATGTTCGCGAACGTCGCGCCACGTTCGCCATTTTGGGTTCGCCTTACCTGGCGCTTTTTTTTGACCTCTCACCCCAGACCAGCAGATACATGGCAGCCAATCAGGAAGCTCTCCCTCCTGGACCACCCCCACACCCCCTGGACCACTCCCCTTCCATATATAAACTGAAGCCCTGCAGCGTTTTTTCATTCTGCCTGTGTGTGCTTGCAAGAGCTAGTGTAGGGAGAGAGCTGCTATTGATTTCACTGATTTGAGGGACAGTTGATAGTAAGTTTGCTGGCTAGTAATCTACTTGATACTGCTCTGTATTGGAGGGACAGAAGTCTGCAGGGATTTGAGGGACATTTTAGGGTAGCTTTGCTGGCTAGTAATCTACCTTCTACTGCAGTGCTCTGTATGTAGCTGCCTGCTGTGGGCACTGATCTCTTCTGATCTCATCTGCTGACTGCTGTAATAACCCAATAGTCCTTGTAAGGACTGCTTTTATTTTCTTTTTTGTTGTTTTACTTTGCTACTTTAACAGCCAAGTGCTATTAGTCTAGCTGTGTTGGGGAGTGGGACTGGTGTGCTACTGTGCTGCTCCTAGTAGTTCAGCAGCACCAACCCGAGAATATTTTTTTTTTTAATATACATATAATTTTTTTTTTTATTTTACTTATCTTACTGTTCTTTAAGGTGTCCAGTGCTGTTTGCTGTTCTTCATAGTAGTGCACCAATAGTAGTGCACTTGCAGGCATTATTTGCCCAGTGGCCATCTAGCTGTGTGAGCTTGTTCACATTCTGTCTAAATATCAATAATAATACCGTCTCCAGAAACACCACCTGAGTGACGTTTTTCAAGCAGCAATAATATATTCCGTATCCACCACTGCTGTAGTGTATACGTTGACCTTGTAGGCATTTTTTGCCCAGTGTGTTCTTCTTTTCAAACCACTGCCACTTAGCTGTGTGAGCTTGTTCACATTCTGTCTAAATATCAATAATAATACCGTCTCCAGAAACACCACCTGAGTGACGTTTTTCAAGCAGCAATAATATATTCCGTATCCACCACTGCTGTAGTGTATACGTTGACCTTGTAGGCATTATTTGCCCAGTGTGTTCTTCTTTTTCAAACCACTGCCACTTAGCTGTGTGAGCTTGTTCACATTCTGTCTAAATATCAATAATAATACCGTCTCCAGAAACACCACCTGAGTGACGTTTTTCAAGCAGCAATAATATATTCCGTATCCACCACTGCTGTAGTGTATACGTTGACCTTGTAGGCATTATTTGCCCAGTGTGTTCTTCATTTTCAAACCACTGCCACTTAGCTGTGTGAGCTTGTTCACATTCTGTCTAAATATCAATAATAATACCGTCTCCAGAAACACCACCTGAGTGACGTTTTTCAAGCAGCAATAATATATTCCGTATCCACCACTGCTGTAGTGTATACGTTGACCTTGTAGGCATTATTTGCCCAGTGTGTTCTTCATTTTCAAACCACTGCCACTTGCTGTGTGAGCTTGTTCACATTCTGTCTAAATATCAATAATAATACCGTCTCCAGAAACACCACCTGAGTGACGTTTTTCAAGCAGCAATAATATATTCCGTATCCACCACTGCTGTAGTGTATACGTTGACCTTGTAGGCATTATTTGCCCAGTGTGTTCTTCATTTTCAAACCACTGCCACTTAGCTGTGTGAGCTTGTTCACATTCTGTCTAAAATATCAATAATAATACCGTCTCCAGAAACACCACCTGAGTGACGTTTTTCAAGCAGCAATAATATATTCCGTATCCACCACTGCTGTAGTGTATACGTTGACCTTGTAGGCATTATTTGCCCAGTGTGTTCTTCTTTTTCAAACCACTGCCACTTAGCTGTGTGAGCTTGTTCACATTCTGTCTAAATATCAATAATAATACCGTCTCCAGAAACACCACCTGAGTGACGTTTTTCAAGCAGCAATAATATATTCCGTATCCACCACTGCTGTAGTGTATACGTTGACCTTGTAGGCATTATTTGCCCAGTGTGTTCTTCTTTTTCAAACCACTGCCACTTAGCTGTGTGAGCTTGTTCACATTCTGTCTAAATATCAATAATAATACCGTCTCCAGAAACACCACCTGAGTGACGTTTTTCAAGCAGCAATAATATATTCCGTATCCACCACTGCTGTAGTGTATACGTTGACCTTGTAGGCATTATTTGCCCAGTGTGTTCTTCATTTTCAAACCACTGCCACTTAGCTGTGTGAGCTTGTTCACATTCTGTCTAAATATCAATTATAATACCGTCTCCAGAAACACCACCTGAGTGACGTTTTTCAAGCAGCAATAATATATTCCGTATCCACCACTGCTGTAGTGTATACGTTGACCTTGTAGGCATTATTTGCCCAGTGTGTTCTTCTTTTTCAAACCACTGCCACTTAGCTGTGTGAGCTTGTTCACATTCTGTCTAAATATCAATAATAATACCGTCTCCAGAAACACCACCTGAGTGACGTTTTTCAAGCAGCAATAATATATTCCGTATCCACCACTGCTGTAGTGTATACGTTGACCTTGTAGGCATTATTTGCCCAGTGTGTTCTTCATTTTCAAACCACTGCCACTTAGCTGTGTGAGCTTGTTCACATTCTGTCTAAATATCAATAATAATACCGTCTCCAGAAACACCACCTGAGTGACGTTTTTCAAGCAGCAATAATATATTCCGTATCCACCACTGCTGTAGTGTATACGTTGACCTTGTAGGCATTATTTGCCCAGTGTGTTCTTCATTTTCAAACCACTGCCACTTAGCTGTGTGAGCTTGTTCACATTCTGTCTAAATATCAATAATAATACCGTCTCCAGAAACACCACCTGAGTGACGTTTTTCAAGCAGCAATAATATATTCCGTATCCACCACTGCTGTAGTGTATACGTTGACCTTGTAGGCATTATTTGCCCAGTGTGTTCTTCTTTTTCAAACCACTGCCACTTAGCTGTGTGAGCTTGTTCACATTCTGTCTAAATATCAATAATAATACCGTCTCCAGAAACACCACCTGAGTGACGTTTTTCAAGCAGCAATAATATATTCCGTATCCACCACTGCTGTAGTGTATACGTTGACCTTGTAGGCATTATTTGCCCAGTGTGTTCTTCATTTTCAAACCACTGCCACTTAGCTGTGTGAGCTTGTTCACATTCTGTCTAAATATCAATTATAATACCGTCTCCAGAAACACCACCTGAGTGACGTTTTTCAAGCAGCAATAATATATTCCGTATCCACCACTGCTGTAGTGTATACGTTGACCTTGTAGGCATTATTTGCCCAGTGTGTTCTTCTTTTTCAAACCACTGCCACTTAGCTGTGTGAGCTTGTTCACATTCTGTCTAAATATCAATAATAATACCGTCTCCAGAAACACCACCTGAGTGACGTTTTTCAAGCAGCAATAATATATTCCGTATCCACCACTGCTGTAGTGTATACGTTGACCTTGTAGGCATTATTTGCCCAGTGTGTTCTTCATTTTCAAACCACTGCCACTTAGCTGTGTGAGCTTGTTCACATTCTGTCTAAATATCAATAATAATACCGTCTCCAGAAACACCACCTGAGTGACGTTTTTCAAGCAGCAATAATATATTCCGTATCCACCACTGCTGTAGTGTATACGTTGACCTTGTAGGCATTATTTGCCCAGTGTGTTCTTCATTTTCAAACCACTGCCACTTAGCTGTGTGAGCTTGTTCACATTCTGTCTAAATATCAATAATAATACCGTCTCCAGAAACACCACCTGAGTGACGTTTTTCAAGCAGCAATAATATATTCCGTATCCACCACTGCTGTAGTGTATACGTTGACCTTGTAGGCATTATTTGCCCAGTGTGTTCTTCATTTTCAAACCACTGCCACTTAGCTGTGTGAGCTTGTTCACATTCTGTCTAAATATCAATAATAATACCGTCTCCAGAAACACCACCTGAGTTTAGCTGTGTGAGCTTGTTCACATTCTGTCTAAATATCAATAATAATACCGTCTCCAGAAACACCACCTGAGTGACGTTTTTTCAAGCAGCAATAATATATTCCGTATCCACCACTGCTGTAGTGTATACGTTGACCTTGTAGGCATTATTTGCCCCAGTGTGTTCTTCATTTTCAAACCACTGCCACTTAGCTGTGTGAGCTTGTTCACATTCTGTCTAAATATCAATAATAATACCGTCTCCAGAAACACCACCTGAGTGACGTTTTTCAAGCAGCAATAATATATTCCGTATCCACCACTGCTGTAGTGTATACGTTGACCTTGTAGGCATTATTTGCCCAGTGTGTTCTTCATTTTCAAACCACTGCCACTTAGCTGTGTGAGCTTGTTCACATTCTGTCTAAATATCAATAATAATACCGTCTCCAGAAACACCACCTGAGTGACGTTTTTCAAGCAGCAATAATATATTCCGTATCCACCACTGCTGTAGTGTATACGTTGACCTTGTAGGCATTATTTGCCCAGTGTGTTCTTCTTTTTCAAACCACTGCCACTTAGCTGTGTGAGCTTGTTCACATTCTGTCTAAATATCAATAATAATACCGTCTCCAGAAACACCACCTGAGTGACGTTTTTCAAGCAGCAATAATATATTCCGTATCCACCACTGCTGTAGTGTAAACGTTGACCTTGTAGGCATTATTTGCCCAGTGTGTTCTTCTTTTTCAAACCACTGCCACTTAGCTGTGTGAGCTTGTTCACATTCTGTCTAAATATCAATAATAATACCGTCTCCAGAAACACCACCTGAGTGACGTTTTTCAAGCAGCAATAATATATTCCGTATCCACCACTGCTGTAGTGTATACGTTGACCTTGTAGGCATTATTTGCCCAGTGTGTTCTTCATTTTCAAACCACTGCCACTTAGCTGTGTGAGCTTGTTCACATTCTGTCTAAATATCAATTATAATACCGTCTCCAGAAACACCACCTGAGTGACGTTTTTCAAGCAGCAATAATATATTCCGTATCCACCACTGCTGTAGTGTATACGTTGACCTTGTAGGCATTATTTGCCCAGTGTGTTCTTCTTTTTCAAAACCACTGCCACTTAGCTGTGTGAGCTTGTTCACATTCTGTCTAAATATCAATAATAATACCGTCTCCAGAAACACCACCTGAGTGACGTTTTTCAAGCAGCAATAATATATTCCGTATCCACCACTGCTGTAGTGTATACGTTGACCTTGTAGGCATTATTTGCCCAGTGTGTTCTTCTTTTTCAAACCACTGCCACTTAGCTGTGTGAGCTTGTTCACATTCTGTCTAAATATCAATAATAATACCGTCTCCAGAAACACCACCTGAGTGACGTTTTTCAAGCAGCAATAATATATTCCGTATCCACCACTGCTGTAGTGTATACGTTGACCTTGTAGGCATTATTTGCCCAGTGTGTTCTTCTTTTTCAAACCACTGCCACTTAGCTGTGTGAGCTTGTTCACATTCTGTCTAAATATCAATAATAATACCGTCTCCAGAAACACCACCTGAGTGAAGTTTTTCAAGCAGCAATAATATATTCCGTATCCACCACTGCTGTAGTGTATACGTTGACCTTGTAGGCATTATTTGCCCAGTGTGTTCTTCATTTTCAAACCACTGCCATCTAGCTGTGTGAGCTTGTTCACATTCTGTCTAAATATCAATAATAATACCGTCTCCAGAAACACCACCTGAGTTGTTGTTGTTTTTGTTTTAAAAATAATGCCAGGCAAAGGCAGGCCGCCACGCAGAGGCACTAGGGGCCGTGCTGCTATGCTATCCTGTGGCCCTAGGAAATTGCCCAGTTTTAAAAAGGCAATGACCCTGAACTCCCAAAATGCTGAAGAGGTAGTTGACTGGCTTACACAGCACACCCCATCCTCTACCGTTTCTAACTTTACCACAACATCCTCATCCTCCACTGCTATGGGCACCCCACGTAACACTTCCTCCACCACCGGCGCCCCTTCTTCACTGGAGTCAGAGGAGTTATTTTCACATGAGTTTCTTGAACTGAGTGATGCGCAACCATTATTGGCAGAAGAAGATGAAGGAGATGAGGACGTTACACCAGATTTAATTCTGGCAGAGAACACAACAGAGATGGACATAATGAGTGATGACGAGGAGGTCCCCGCTGCTGCTTCCTTCTGTGAGCTGTTAGAAGAAATTGATGCATCTGAGGAGAATGATGATGAGGAGATTGATGTTTTGTGGGTGCCCAGTAGAAGAGAGCAAGAGGAGGATAGTTCAGATGGAGAGACGGAGAGTCAGAGAGGCAGGAGGAGAATAAGACTTAGAAGAAGCAGGGAGGACAGCTCGCAGGGAACAGTAGGGCAACAACATGTATCGGCACCTGTGGTCAGCCGGCCAACGCACCCGCCATTGCCGCCAACGCCGCCGACTTCTACTTTTACCGCCAGATTGCCAGCCTCAAAAAGGTCAGCCTTTTGCCTCTGACAAAAGCGTTGTAATTTGCAATGAGTGCAGTCAGAAACTGAGTCTTGGGAAGCCCAACAGCCACATAGGTACAACTTCTATGCGAAGGCACATGAACGGCAAGCACAAAGCACTTTGGGAGCAACACCTCAAAGGCAACAGGCAAACTAAAAGCCACCCTCCTTCTGGTCCAGCATCTTACTGCTCTACCTCTGCTGTCCTTGACCCGTCTGAACCACCCTCCACTCCGCCTTCCACCTTGACCACCAGTTCCCATTCCCAGTCATCTGCCCCCAGCCAAGTTTCTGTGAGGGCCATGTTTGAGCGTAAGAAGCCAATGTCTGCGAGTCACCCCCTTGCCCGGCGTCTGACAGCTGGCTTGTCCGCACTCTTAGCCCGCCAGCTTTTACCATACCAGCTGGTGGACTCTGAGGCCTTACGCAAATTTGTAGCAATTGGGACACCGCAGTGGAAGGTACCCAGCCGCAATTTTTTTTCAAAAAAGGGAATACCACACCTGTACCACCATGTGCAGAGCCAAGTCACCGCATCTCTGTCACTTAGTGTTGGGCCAAAGGTCCATATGACTACTGACGCATGGTCCTCCAAGCATGGTCAGGGCAGGTATGTCACCTACACTGCCCACTGGGTGAACTTGGTCATGGCTGGGAAGCAGGAAATGTGTGGCTCAACAACGACAGTGGAGTTGGTGTCACCGCCACGGATTGCACGCGGTTCTGCCACCACCTCTACTCCTCCTTCGCTCTCTACCTCGTCTTCTTCCTCTTCTTCGTCCTCTGCTGCTGGGTCCTCCTCCTCCACACCTGTGCACCCCCAGCTCCCCTAGGCTATTCGACGTGCCAGGTACGCCGTTGTCATGCTGTCTTGGGGATGACGTGCCTGGAAAGCAAAAACCATACTGGATCTGTACTCCTGTCATCTCTGCAGTCACAGGCCAATCGGTGGCTGACCCCACACCAACTGAAGATCGGAAAAGTGGTGTGTGACAATGGAAGCAATCTGTTGGCAGCACTGAGACTGGGCAATTTAACACATGTGCCCTGCATGGCACATGTTCTGAATTTAATAGTACAACGTTTTGTCTCAAAGTACCCAGGATTCCAGGACGTTCTCAGGCAGTCCAGGAAGGTGTCGGCCCATTTCAGACGTTCCTATACAGCCATGGCACGCCTTGCTGACATTCAGCAGCGGTACAACATGCCAGTCAGGCGTTTGATTTGCGACAGCCAGACTCGCTGGAATTCAACGCTCCTCATGTTGGAACGTCTGCTGCAACAACAAAGAGCCGTCAACGAATACCTGTTTGAACTGGGTGGTAGGACTGGATCTGCAGAGCTGGGGATTTTTTTCCCCCGTTACTGGGTGCTTATGCGCGATGCCTGCAGGCTCATGCGCCCTTTTGAAGAGGTTACAAATATGGTCAGTCGCACCGAAGGCACCATCAGCGACCTAATACCCTTTGCTTTCTTCCTGGAGCGTGCCGTGCGACGAGTGACAGATGAGGCTGTAGACCAGCGTGACGAGGAGCAGGAAGCGCACGATTTCTGGTCGGAATCACCAGAACGAACCCAGGCACCTGCTGCAACGCAGGGAGAGGTGTCAGAAGTGGAGTCAGAGGAGGAAGGTGGCTTTGTGGAGGAGGAGGACCAACAGGAGCAGGCTTCCCAGGGGGCTAGTGGTGACCTTTTGGGGACCCCTGGTCTTGTACGTGGCTGGGGGGAGGAGACCGTGGATGATGCAGTCCTTGATAACGAGGAAGCGGAGATGGATACCTCTGCATCCAACCTTGTGAGAATGGGGTCTTTCATGCTGTCATGCCTGTTGAAGGACCCCCGTATCAAGAGGCTTAAGGAGAAGGACCTGTACTGGGTCGCGACTCTACTAGACCCTCGGTACAAGCATAAAGTGGCAGAAATGTTACCAACATACCACAAGTCTGAAAGGATGCTGCATTTACAAACCAGCCTGCAAAACATGTTGTACAATGCTTTTAAGGGTGATGTCACTTCAGGAACTCATCAACATTCCAGGGGCAGAGGTGCCAGTAATCCTGCCACGAGCGCACCTGCAAGGACAAAGCACTTTGGCCACTCTGTAACGTCAGACATGCAAATGTTTTTCAGTCCAAGGCAGCGGCAGAACCCTTCGGGATCCACCCTCAAAGAACGCCTCGACCGGCAGGTAGCGGACTACCTGGCATTAACTGCAGATATCGACACTCTGAGGAGCGATGAACCCCTGGACTACTGGGTGCACAGGCTTGATCTGTGGCCAGAGCTGTCACAATTTGCCATGAACCTCTTGTCTTGCCCCGCCTCAAGTGTCCTCTCAGAAAGGACCTTCAGTGCAGCAGGAGGGATTGTAACTGAGAAGAGAACTCGCCTAGGTCACAAAAGTGTGGATTACCTGACCTTTATTAAAATGAATGAGGGGTGGATCTCGGAGGGTTACTGCACGCCGGAAGACTTGTTCTGAGTTTCTGATTCTGACTCCCCATGCAGCTGTCCTTCTCTGCACGCCTCATGACTCCACATACAGCTGTCCTTTAGCGTCCTCCTCCCTCCACCACCGTTACAAACTAGGGTGCAAACCCTACTGGTTTAATTTGAATCCAGGTAAATCCTGAGTTTTTCTGGCGTCTGTGCTTCAGTGGCTGCGACCAAAAAAAACAGAATATTTTCAGCATTTATATGGCATATTTTTTCTGGCCTCTGTGCTTCAGTGGCTGTGACAAAAAAAATGAATATTTTCAGCATTTATATGGCATATTGTTTCGGCCTCTGTGCTTCAGTGGCTGCGACAAAAATAAATGAATATTTTCAGCATTTATATGGCATATTTTTTCTGGCCTCTGTGCTTCAGTGGCTGTGACAAAAAAATGAATATTTTCAGCATTTATATGGCATATTTTTTCTGGCCTCTGTGCTTCAGTGGCTGCGACCAAAAAAAACAGAATATTTTCAGCATTTATATGGCATATTTTTCCTGGCCTCTGTGCTTCAGTGGCTGCGACCAAAAAAATTTAATATTTTCAGCATTTATATGGCATATTTTTTCTGGCCTCTGTGCTTCAGTGGCTGCGACAAAAATAAATGAATATTTTCAGCATTTATATGGCATATTTTTTCTGGCCTCTGTGCTTCAGTGGCTGTGACAAAAAAATGAATATTTTCAGCATTTATATGGCATATTTTTTCTGGCCTCTGTGCTTCAGTGGCTGCGACCAAAAAAAACAGAATATTTTCAGCATTTATATGGCATATTTTTCCTGGCCTCTGTGCTTCAGTGGCTGCGACCAAAAAAATTTAATATTTTCAGCATTTATATGGCATATTTTTTCTGGCCTCTGTGCTTCAGTGGCTGCGACAAAAATAAATGAATATTTTCAGCATTTATATGGCATATTTTTTCTGGCCTCTGTGCTTCAGTGGCTGCGACCAAAAAAAACAGAATATTTTCAGCATTTATATGGCATATTTTTTCTGGCCTCTGTGCTTCAGTGGCTGTGACAAAAAAATGAATATTTTCAGCATTTATATGGCATATTTTTTCTGGCCTCTGTGCTTCAGTGGCTGTGACAAAAAAATGAATATTTTCAGCATTTATATGGCATATTGTTTCGGCCTCTGTGCTTCAGTGGCTGCGACCAAAAAAATGGAATATTTTCAGCATTTATATGGCATATTTTTTCTGGCCTCTGTGCTTCAGTGTCTGCGACAAAAAAAATTTATATTGTTAGCATTTATATGGCATATTTTTCCTGGCCTCTGTGCTGCAGTGGCTGCGACAAAAAAATTTTTTATATTGTTTGCATTTATATGGCATATTTTTTCTGGCCTCTGTGCTGCAGTGGCTGCGACAAAAAAAAATTAATATTGTTTGCATTTATATGGCATATTTTTTCTGGCCTCTGTGCTGCAGTGGCTGCCACAAAAAAAAATTAATATTTTCAGCATTTATATGGCATATTGTTTCTGGACTTCTGGTTCAGTGGCTGCGACAAAAAAAACATAATTTTTCAGGAAAGTACACATGCCTAATTTTTCAGGGTTCTGCAACAGTGGCAAAATCGCATCTTTTATGGTCACCGCAGGTGATCAATAAAGTAGACCAAAACTGGGCCCACACTGCAGAATCAGTGTTTTTTGGTTCACTTCACTGTACATTGAATTACCTCTGCCTGACCGTGCACGTGCGCACAAGCACGGTGACTGCTAAACACACCACTACAGAAATATTGCCACCAACAGGACGAACATCCTGGAGGTGACAAGCAACTAGTAATTAAAAACTATTATTTGCTCACTTGACGGTATCATTCATTAAAGCTCTTTGCGTCTTTTAGCGTTGCAGTAAGCACCGCGTTTCGTCTTTGCGTGTGAACAGGCTGTAACTTTTACACGACTTGATTGGCATGTAGACGCCGGACGTTTTAAAGCATTTTATTACACAGGTTTAGAAATGTAGTGTGATTTCTGCCCTTTACAGCACAAAACGCAGCGCTGTGTCAACAATGGATTTTTCAGATACATTTTTGCCCTTGATCCCCCTCTGGCATGCCACTGTCCAGGTTGTTGCACCCTTTAAACAACTTTAAAATCATTTTTCTGGCCAGAAATGTCTTTTCTAGCTTTTAAAATTCGCCTTCCCATTGAAGTCTATGGTGTTCGCGACGTTCGCGAACCGTTCGCATTTTTGACGCAAGTTCGCGAATATGTTCGCGAACTTTTTTTCCGACGTTCGCTACATCCCTAAGGCACATGTTTACCCTGTTCTTTGCACCTTATTTGCTACTTAAAGGAGAACAAAACCCTATCCATACACAGGCTCTCCATCACCTCCCCCCCTCCAAGCTCCCTCCCTGCACAAGCTTTTCTGCTCAGAGGTCTCTCTGTCTGTAATAAATCTGCAGAGTTGCACAGCGTCTGCCTTCTAACCTCTTCTTTCAGTTGCCAATACAGATCTTGTGGGAGCCTGTGTAGTAGAAGCTGATTCAGGACATAGATAGACTCTTTGAACTTCGCTGCTGCAACTCTGCATATTTAATGCAGGTCAGCAGACAGGCAGACTTCTAAAAAAAAAAATAGAGGCTCTGGAAAAATGTGTGCACTAGGTGAAAGCTAGTCAAAGAGTCAGCAAGTGCATGTCCATGAGCCAACAAAAAAAAAAACAGAAGAGTAATTTGATAGAAACAGTATTTACGCAAAACTCACAAGTCAATGAACAAGCGAGCAATAAAACCAGAAAAGTAATTTAATAGAAACAGTATTTAGGCAAAAGTCACATCCAAATTAGAGTAGTAAATACACACAACGACAAGAAGATCTACACATGGACATTAGCAACACAACTGTCTGCCATTAAATTACATATTTGGTGCACTTGAACTAGTACAAATGATGCGTCATTTCTGCTTTTAAACACAGGGGAAGATAATCCCACCCCTAACAATACTATTAAAAATCAGACATGCATTATGACCACAAAACAGATGGTAAACCACAAAGAGAAATCACAAGAAGTACCCAGAAGTCAAGTAGAACACAAAAAACATATGGGGGAATGTAATAAAAGTCGCAAAGAGCAAAACAAATGGGAATAAAAAGTCTCATTTCGCAATGTAATACTGTTCCTTAAACTGTTACATTTGCGAATTTTAATTGTGCATTGCCCACTTTTAAGAAGTGCTTGAAGGTGTCGTAATCTTTTGGAGCAAACATAACAACTTTTTCAGTAAGAAGTTTTATAACATTCACTGAGCACTGGCGCTAACTATAAAATTCGCAAACCTTCGCTCACTGTCAGAAGTGGTCACTAACAGTTTCCGGGTTCGCAAAAGCTATATTAAATTCGCCCAAAGGGAAATTTGTTCGCACAGAGGCATAACTTTTCGCATTGCGAATATTTTTTCCGTTACCGACTTTTATTACATTCCCCCAATAGTGTATAAACAATGTAGGTGACATTTAAACCACTCACTTTGCCACTCAGAGTGACAAAGGAAATATTTATGAATAGATTGTGTGTGGGGTTCAACAAATCCTTTATAAATGGAGGCGCAGAGGGTACAGGCTGCTCTAGAGGGTACAGGCTGCTCTAGAGGGTACAGGCTGCTCTAGAGGGTACATACTGATAAGATTGCATCTCTGGAGTGAGTACATGATGGATAGTCTCCTGCAGACCTAGAGGAGATTCAGCAGACCTAGTTATCATTATTCCATGGCTTAAATCAATATAAAGCGATGTCATCTTTTCTAGTGTCATCATCTCTTATTGTGCTGAAGTTGTCATCCTCCCTAATCTGACTGTCCCAAGTCACAGTCTCAGTGGGACCATAACCTCCACTTGTGTATCATCACATCCAAATTACAGTCACAGACCACAGTTAGTGTGGCTTAGTTTTGACTAAAGGATAGATACCTCTATATGGTTGAAGTTTAAGAATTTATATTCTTGGGTGTTTTGCTCATTGTATTTTAAGTACAAATTGATACCTCAACATTTTGGGGCAGATTTATCAAGGGTAGAATTTCGAAGTGCTAAAACTTCGAAATTCGACCATCGAATTGAAAAATTCGATAGTCAAAGTTTTTTTTTGTTTAAATGTAGCTGTTTGCGATCGAATTACAACCGTTCGATCGATCGTAGAAATTGTTGAATCAAACGATTGAACGATTCGAACTATTGGATCGATTGAGCGATTTTCAAAAAAAACCTTTAACTTCTAAAAACTTAGCCAAATGTTGGCTATAGGTTCTAGGAGGTTCCCATAAGCTAACATAGCAATTCGGCAGGTTTAAGGTGGCAGAGTGTCGAAGTCGAAGTTTTTTAAAGAGACAGTACTTCGATTTTCGAATGGTCGAATATTCAAAGTTTTTTCAATTCAATCGAATTTTGGCCTATTCGATGGTCGAAGTACCCAAAAATTACTTTGAAATTCGAAGTTTTTGAATTGGAAAATTCACTTCGACCTTTGATAAATCTGCCCCTTTATATAAATGTATGTTCCATGCCTTACACCTCTTTCCATGCCTCTTCTATAAAGAGTTTGTTGCCCTCTGGTTTGTTCTTCTTTGGCTATTCCTGTGTATTACAGAGAATGATCAATACCTTATCACACTCTCAATAGAACGCATGTGCCAGTGGCAGGTGGAATACTAGCATAACACATCCCAATGAGTGCATGATTTAACACAATTAACTGCTTACAGTCATGTGCCATGGTGATTAAGTCAGCATATGAAATAATTCAATAAAAAAGCAAACTCAGAATGTTTTCACAGATCTGATTCTGCTGCAGCTGTTTTCAGTTTTTGTTCAGATATGATTTTCCTTATCCAAAGTACACCTTGTACTGCAAGAAATTTGACCTATAGTGATACTGGGGAGAATCTTATTAGGTCATATAGTGAAAGTGAACAACAATAAATAGATACTAATGGATTTAACAGACACTGAATGATCATTCTCAGATACTATTGGCAAAAGTCTTTAGACAAATAGGACAACCTTAAATAAAACAAAGATTGCCATACAACTTATACATTAACTGTAGCATTCATAAAATTGTATTAAAATGTTTTTGTTTTTTTCAAAAAGCGAATCAACCACAGGCATACGGGTTAAGTTAAATTAGTAAGCCAGAGCAGGCCTGAACAACTACAGTGAAACTAAAAGTATCCAACCAAGATGTAAGCCCAGTGAGGCAGCATTCTCAATGAAGAATTCTCCACTCCTTGACCTCAAAGAACTTGAATCTGCAATGGGAGAGCACACTATGACAAGGAAAACATATTTTTGTAATATTGCAATTCATGGGGAACCAAAAGACATTAAAAGAACTATTGTAGTTCCTCAATCATATGTCTACTTAAAGCAGTGATGTCTGTTATATTCCTTATTTAATGTGTCATACAAACAGGTCTGCGGATCTCGTGGACATGCTGGGGGTCATACACATCTCTAGAGCAACACATCCAGCCCAAGGGCCTCAAGTATAAGATGTGTACAGAACTTCATAATATCACACAGCCATCCATGCAGCATGAGCCATGCCTTTATTAAACCTATAAAAACCATTACACTTTTTATAACCCCCTTAGTCCTGTAGAGCATATGCAATGTAGATATGGTCACAAAACAATCCAAAAGTCCAACAGTAAACAAGACTGAAATAATTAATACATTACATTTACATTTGGAGCATTATGGCCAAAGGTGTATATTAATTCCTACTACTCTCTAGCACTGTTACATTAGTCTCTGTCTCTCTCAGTCCACTTCACAGTATAGTGAAGGGGAAGGATCTTCAGGCAGAAGTAGATACACAAAGAATTGGGTAGCAGTGGTTCTTAAACAGAAAGTAGCTTTATTTAACAGTATAATAAATATATGAACAGTACTTGCTTTGTACATTGAATAGTCACAGTAGCTTTATATTAATCTCACTCTTACTTTAGAGTTTGCCCCGGCATATTAGAATCTCTCAGTATTGCCTCAGAGATTTATTAAATAACCTTAACCCCTAACCACTGAGGTCCCAGTAGTCTAGGGCTCATTTATAAACAATGGGCAAAAATCTCCATGGCAGTAACCCATAGCAACAAATTAATGACTGTCTTTTTCCTACTGTCAGGCTCTGCTGGGATTTGAGCCAGGACCCTTTGGGTTTCTGGTTCTGCACCTTAACCACTGGGCCAGGTGAACAGTCTGAAGGGTTGCTCACTATATATTAGCTGGCTGTTGCAGCCCCAGCCCAGCAGCAGCCTGATTGGTTGCAGTCAGGGCTGACTCTGCTCTCTTTAAGGCCAGCCCTCTGAACACTCCTTGCTGGAGCATTATTGGCCTTCCTAGTACTGTGGCAGCGCCCCCTAGCTAGGTTGTTCCAGCTTTTGCCCTTTTCCTTGTGAATCTTCCTTGCCTTGATCTGCCTTGTACTTCCATGTCTTGCCTTGCCTTACCTTGTCTAAACCATTCCTTGTCTTGTCCCGCCTTGCCCTGAACTTTGTCTTATTTACCTTGCCCTGATCTGCCTTGCCTTCCCCTTACGGTTCTGCTCCAGTCCTGCTTTTAACCTTGTCTCGACCTTGCCCTGCCCAGCTTTCCTTGCTATTATGTATCTTGCCCTGCTTCTCACTCCAAACCTTTCCCTGCCTTGACCTTGAACCAACCTTGCATTGCCTGTTCCTGATTCTTGCTTCTTGACCCTGCCTTGTACCTCCTCATCTCTTTCTGTATCTTGCTCTGCCTTTTCCTCCCTCTTCTGCTATCCGCTTCAGTCCTCTCCTGCTATACGCTCCAGTCCTCTTCTGCTCCAGGTTTCTTGCTACTCTGTCCCCAGTCTGATCTGATCTTCGCCCGCACCATCCTTTCAGTCAGCTCCCAATCTACACCCGCACCGCCCTGGCCATTCAGTCTGTTCCCATCCTGATCTTCGCCCTCTCCGTCCTGTTCTGCTCTGTATGGTCATGTACTCGGTAGTAGATTTCCATGTATATTTGTGATTGCTCTAAAATGCACTTTTCTAATAATGTATTCAGTTGACATATGTAAAATGTGTCATTGTATTGCATTATCTTGTATATAATGGAACATTTTCCAAATAGAGGGCCAATGCCATGTTCCTGTGTAAACTGGAATGACTGCCCGTGCCTTTGCTGAGGGAATATTATAAGGACACCCGAGGTTAAGAGAAGTATTGCTTGGTATTTAAGTATGTTTCTCTAAGACCAAAAGTACAAATCTAAAAAACCGCTGCAGAATTCCTTAGGCAAGTTGCTTACTTTGTGTGGGAAGACTTACTGAGTCATTTCCCTTACTGAACATGACAAGGTGGGAGTCTAGTCCAGGAATATTATTTGGGCCCCTCAGTTAAAAATGTTGTTCCTTTTCTGCTGAGCAAAGGGTATACATGTGGTTTTTTATGTAAGAAAGTTAATTCACATACTATACAAAGTTTTGAAAAACAGAAAAAACAGAAAAATATGTTCATTAGCATAAATGAAATATGCAGATTTTTAACGCTAACAAAAAATTAACTGGGGCTGATTAAAAAAACAAATGTTCAAATTAACTCCCATGCATAGCACCTATCTGCCACTTCTGTTTCATTAGTGGAGGACAATTATTAAGATGACCACTATGAAACTGGTAAAGTAGGTGGGTCAGGGAAGAGTCAATGCAACTATTTAGGGAATGCTGAGTGCATGGCCAAATCAAAACCAAACCATTACTATCATATGACTTTAAAGCCTTGTACAACTATGGGTGATTTTTTAATTTGAATGATACAATTTTTGAGAATGTTTATCAAATTTGTATATGCAAATTCAAATTCAGAATCATTTTGCATTTGGTCAAATCTATAGCTAAATTATGGACTTGGTGATATAACAGGCATAGCAAAAGTTTATTTTTTGTACAACATGAACATATTCCCTTTTATTTGGCCTTCAGAACTGTACCATGTATAACAGGCAAAGAATTCAGCCACATAAAGGAGAACTAAACCCCCTGCGATGTTAAGTCCCCACTGGCCCCCCTCTCTGCCTCCCCCCAGCACAGTCTTACCCCAGAATTTTGTCCCCTTGAAATAGTGACCGCACATGCACATTGAGCGCAGGGGAGCTTATGGGCGCCATTCTATTTCAAGAGGGGACAGTATTCAGTTCAGCTATCACCCAAGATGCCGCCAAAATTCTAATTCACTCTCTCTCATCATATCACATCTAGACTACTGTAACTCTCTTTTAATGGGTCTTCCCTGCCAAAGATTGTCACCTCTCCAGACCATAATGAACACTGCCGCCAGGATCTGCCGTCAGCATCCACTCCTCCACTCTGCCAATCCCTACACTGGCTTCCACTACCTTTCAGAATAAAATGAAAATGAATGACCCTGACATTAAAAGGACTTCAAAACTCTGCCAAAAAAAACCTGGTGAGTCCCCGCCAGCCCAGATCATACCCTGCACTTCTTCTTTTCTTCTGCCATTGTAAAAACACAGTGCATGATGCGCGCGCTAGCGCACATGTGCGGCGGGGGCCCTGAGGAAGCAGCCCCAGTCCGACCCTGACTCTGCCCCACCCTACATCTCTGAACTCATCTCTATATATTCACCCAGCCGCTTACTATGCTCCTCTACTGACCTGCTACTCAACTCTTCTCTCATTACCTCCTCACATGCTTGCATTCAAGACTTTGCAAGGGCTGCACCTCTCCTCTGGATTTTTCTCCCACTGTCTGTTTGACTTTCTCCCAACCTTTCTGCTTTCAAAAGATCTCTTAAAAAACACTTTTTTAGAGATGCCTACCCTCACTCTGCTTAACTACCAAATGCAATACCACATACTGCATCTCTCATCCACTTAATTCTGATCTTGCCAACTCCCACACCTTGTGTCCTATTTCCTACCCTTTAGATTGTAAGCTCTTTTGCACAGGGCCTCCCTCACCTTTTGTACCGGTATTAGTTGTGATGTATGTAAATCCATATGTTCGAAGTATGTAATTCATATGATTTAGCTGTATAAACACATTTACTTTACAGCGCTGCGCAAAATGTTGGCGCTCTATAAATACATGTTAATAATAATAATTTCTTCCCACGGTGAAACCGTCAAAAACATAAAAAGGATTTTGGTTGTTATTTGGAAAAATATATGTATAGATCGCGCTAAATGCATTCCTTTATATTATAAACCATTTGCTGTGTTTGTTATTATCTAGTATTTTATTACCTGGGCCAAGAAATGTTTACCACAGTATTTTGTTTTTTTAATGTATGTCTGCGTTACACTAGCACTGACATCAGCTACTTGTTCTTTGAACTTTTGCAAATACTTAATAACAAACCAGTTCAGTCTGGTTCCCTTAGCGAAAAGTATGTTTATTTAATGTTAGGTTTATTGTAATTTTTTTTTAAAATAGAGCTGATATGTTACACACCACCTTATGTTCATAAATAAACCCCAGTATAAATAAAGATGCATGTTTAGTGATTTAAGTGGCAGTATTCTGGTACTTTGCCTCACAATAACTAAGCTGGTGCCCAACACTAAGGGCCTCACATCTGTGTCCGAAGTATCTTGGTCACCCTACATTAAAAACACGGAAAAGCTTTTTTGTACTAATATTATTATTAATAATAATAAAGACATAGAAATGTAATACATCCTCAGATGAGGCTGCCTCTTTATGGGTTGCAGTGGCTGTAAAAAATGCTGAAGGAGTATATGCTTCTAGAGACTGGTAAGTAAAAGTTTCTTTTTGCTTGAAGCCAAAGGCTTAAGCAGCATTAAGGGTGTTGGACAAAGTCTGCTAGCTGAGCAAATCTTTATCCCCCTGGGAAATCCATGAATAGATGCTGGCACTGCACGCAGGCCATCTAAGGTCCTACTGGCCACGATACAGGAGAGACCTGGCCTGGAAACAAGAAATAAAGTGTTGATTATTTACTCTTTCTGTCCCGATAGGCAGTTACTGTGCATCTAAAATTACTCATCACTTAAACACCAGATACACTGGATCCTGATAAAAACAGTAACTTTATTCAGAAGTAAGCATAATACCATGAGTGAATAATACTGGAAAAGGTACAGCCTGACGGGTTTAGGCTTAATGTCCTTAATGATAGACAAGCATTGATGAGGTCACACTGAGCTGAATATTATAGCACACAGCACCCTCTATAGACGTTCCCTATTATATCAATATAGGAAGATAGCAAAATTAAATATATCTAGCGACGACATCAGGTATGAAATGCAGGGTGCTGCTGAGGCCAGTCTGATGCACCCATGGTTTTATTAATACTGCCAAACAAAGTTATTGATTTCATCCAGACCCAGTATTGTGAATAAAGCAGTTTGTGTTAAAAGGCTGGAGAAGTGCTGTAGAGCTTGTGCCTACATGTTTAATACAGATCTTCACTAGGCATAACTAGGGATATTTAGCAATAAGATTAATACAAATGGCCAATATGCATATGTAATAAACATAATATCTTGCTTGTTAGCAGTTCTTTCTCCTGGGCATAATACATCTGGAGCATAGTTCAAAGTCTTAAAATAAGGCTTGCCACAGATTATCACCAGATTTGACAGCTCTTTTTTTATTCATATTTTCTATCAAAGTATAAAAATACATTGATTGAACTCTATGATAAATACGTTCATAAAAATCCTATACAAGCGAAGAGCGAGTTGGGGAGTTACCGCTGGTGAACTGTGATGATCTCTTTCTTCTCTCTTGAATCAGGTGCATCAGCTTAAGCCTGTTTGTGTTTTGCATATTCATTTCTCTCAGCTTTCCACCTTACTGGACTTAAATTTGAAAAATGATTCAACTATTATTATTAAGAGATTGATTCATAAAAATTAAAAATTTACTTACCTGGTTTTGGCTGCAGCTCGTATTTCCATTTTCTTATGTTGGAAAAAAGAAGATTCACCTAACATGAGTAATATTTTTTCTTATTAAGGGTTAGTTCACACGATGAGATTCGGGGGGATTTTGTCGCCTGGCGACTAATCGCCTCGTCTTCTGAGCGACAATCTCCCCGAACTGCCTCATCGTGTTTTCCCATAGGCTATAATGAAAAGTCGCCTGCGCTAAAGCACACGCGGCGATGCGTTTTCCGAAGTTGCCCGAAGTTTCCTACGCGAGGCAACTTCGGCGATTTGTTCCATTCCAGATTTTTTCCATTCCATTTTTTTATTAAATTAGAAACTATTCCAGTTAAGGTCTAAAAAACTATAAAATTCAACCTTTGATAAATAACCCCCGTAGTGTATTATTTGTTAATACCTATAGTTATAAGGTAATGTTTCTCATTTTGTTTCATTTTGATATTTGGTGCTATACTTACTTTATGGTTTATCTGAGATATTGTACCACATTTTCTCATGTTAGATTATTCTATGTTGTTAATTATCTCTTGGTATATGCAAGTTTGTACAAGCAATATAACCAAGCATGCCTCTGTTTTATTAAAGTGGCAGTTCCCCTTCAAATTGACTGTATGATATAGACAGTGATCTTCATTTTTTGTGAATTTTGAATTATTCAACTTTCTGTTCAGCAGTTCTCCAGTTGTTTTTTTAACACTTATATACTGTAGCTTAGCATTCCAAAATTTTCCAGAGTTTTTATTCATGTAAGTATTACCTACATAAAATGTGCTATGCTTGGCTTCAGTTATTCTTGCAAGACTAGGGTTCTCACCTATGCTTTACAATCCAGATATATACATTTGGCATATCTCAAGCCTTACTACTCAAAATTTAATAGAAGATGTTGATCATAGGGATAAAATAATGGTTTTGGATCGGGCCTAGTCTATGGAGGGAAGCCATTCTTGGCCTCACCAAAGAATAATGGGAGGAAGCCACATACTCAACGTATAACTTTCTGATCTCTATAAGTGACAGACATATATTACAAACTCCTCCACCAAATCTACATAACCTCCCTTAAGCTCAATGGCTAAGAAACAGAATGACATGTCCCGGTTGCAAACCTCCAGGAGCCAAATTCATTCACATGGTGTGGGATTGCCCCATACAGGAATTCTGGGAAACCATAATGGAGACCATGGCTGCCGACTTGGGAAAATCACATGTTGTTGACCCAGTGGTCAATCTCCTTGGGGTGATAGATTACTTAATACCCAGTAATGCAACTAGCCTGCTTTTGCACCGTTTTACACTAGGAAAACAATAATTATGCACTGGATAGGGCAAATACTACTGTCACTCACCTTCTGGAGATGGCTGACCGACTGGTTCCTCCTGCTAATCATACTTAACTATTAAACAAAGGGGTCAATTGAAAAGTTTGAGACGGTCAGGGGAGCTTGGTGCGACTGAAAACTCCTAGAACTGTAACCTTATGATGTAGCTCATCTGAGTACTACCCCGGTTACTACATGCCCCTGCCAATTACAGGCAAAGCCAGAAATGTAATACACTTCTCTGTTATGTGAACATACACTGCTATGAACACCAACTCAAACTGCTGTGATTGATGTTGTATGTTCTTTATTGTGTTAAAAAACAAATAAAAACATACTTTAAAAATGGTTTTGGAGTATGACCACTGGAGCACTTCATGGTTAGAATGTGGGTGCATTGGTTCTAAATGATAGGGTGACAGTCACAGGTACATTTTTATTTATTGTTATCCTTTTTTCAAACAAGCCAAAGCCTAAACAAATGTTGGCTTGCATGAAGGCTCTGTAACATAAATAGTCTAGAAACATCTGCTGCAAAAATGTTCTACAGAAAAAAATGAGTAATAACATTAATGAATGCATTTTGCATTTGCTCTCATTGCTTTACTGACTATGTAAATGAATGCGATCTCTGCTTCCCCCTCTTTAGTATTTTTAAGTTGACAATACACAATGCCAAGGGGCAAGTGTAGGGTTTATTTTCATGATATTTGCTACAATACTGACACCTGGTGTTCTGTTCCCAATTCAATATTACCTACTTTATTTGCATTTTGTTATGTTTGTGTTTCTATTGATTAATAAATGACTGAATGCATTCTTGCCCAGGAGTATGTACATTACACATACACAATTAGTAACAGCATTCCTATTGTAATCCAGACAATAATTGCATACTCAATTCCTCTAAGATTTAGAAGTGAAGTAATTTTACTTGGGGGGGGGGTCGATTTTGGTAATTTAAAAGGGAGTTTCTACACATTTTAGGCTCTATGTGGAGTGAAATGGGTAGTTCTGTATTTTTTTTTCTCCAGGGAATTTGCACCAAACATCACTTTGGCCAGTGCCAAAAGGCAGTTTCCATTCCAGACAATGAGGAGTGGCATAGGTTATTTTGAGTTGCATCTCAGTTACCTTAACACCTGGCCTAATATTAACCCAAGGTTTTTTAAGGTTAGATATGTATTCTCAATGATAATGAGTTTTCAGGTGCTCTGATGTATACAACTTTAAGTAGTTTGGGGATATTTCCAATATATGATCACCCAAGATACCAGCAAAATACCGTTTCACTGTCTCTTCATATCACATGCACATTAACCACTAGAACTCTGTTAATAGCCCTTCAGAGACTGTATGCGGCCAGGCTCATACACCTCAGCAACTGGACCTCGTCTGCCATGCTACTTTGCCAGTCTCTAGACTGGCTTCTGTTACCATTTAGAATTTATACTAATTAACCTGATTCCCTCCTAAGGTGCTGGCTAATAGAGTTCATGCTCCTGTTATGGGAAATAATATTATTTTGCACCAAAACATCATCATTTATGCACATTTGTCTGCCATCACATGCGTGTGTATAGAATGATTCTCTCATGCGCATGTGTCACCAAATGTAGGCCAATATAGTATGGTTTCCTTCACTGGAGTTTGAGCTTCTAATCTGTCATTTTTACACTACTGGAGGGAAGCCACTTTATCCCTCCAACATCTAACAAAATAGAATGATAACCAGGAAGTGGTACATGCTAAATAGAGACAAGTCTAATGAGAAGTCTTTAGTAATTAATTAACCCATTGTCTGCCAAAACCACATATCTCTAAGAGCTCAAATAGCACAGGACACACTTAAGTCTATTTAATGTTATTTGAGTCCCATATCTCATTTAAGGATAAGGAGCTGTGCCAGCACAACTCTAAGCATCAGAGTGCTTTGCCCTTGAAAAATTATAGAGAACATGGTAGATATTTCAGAGACAAAAACAAAAATGCAAGTGACCTTAAAAAACCAAAACATTATAATATACCCTATAGTCTAATACTGTGTGTCAGAAAGGAATACTTTTACACAAAAACAGCATCACTCAGTGTTTGGGGTCATGTATTGATCAGTTTAGCTGAATTCCAACATGATGACATGGGGAGTGAATGCCAAAATGAAAAACGTGTTGGCCAGCATCAGCTCAAGTTAGAATTCATCAGGAATTAGATGAGGCTACATTCTTAGAAGAATTCAGTTGACTGTCCCTTGAATTGAACAAGTGTCATTTAACATTATGGATTTGTCAGAAGATTTTACAGTAATCATCTTCAGGGCCTCTGGTCTGGAAAACTTAAATTACTGGAAGTAAAATGTGGCCTAGTTTTTTTAGTTGTTTTAATAACTTGGAACAAAGACAATGATTATAGCATAGAAACTTACTATATGTAACAAAATTGTGTTTTATTTTGAACTAAATAAGGACACACTAAAGCAGTGAAAACAATTTATAAAAATATTTTGTGACTGGCAAGTGATGTCCATGGAGGAAAATCCATTCTCAGTACTTAACATCCATATTAAAGTGCTGCTTCCCTTGAAAGGAATGCCAACTGCTTCTTCTTCTATCATTACTGCTCATAAGGTGTGAATATTTTAGATGGAAACATGTAAAGGATTCATCCCATCAGGTATCCTCTGCCATTAAAGAAAAGCAAAAACATTTTAATTAAGTAAAAATCGAAAATGCATGTTAATGGTAATTTACAAACACAAGTCAACAATACAACAATGCTGCAATTCCCAAAATTCTAGTATTATAGACAGCTGTATGTTCTAGCACTCACCCTGTGGCCTTGATAGCTACATTTGCTACAGTTTTTTTCCCTATTTTACCTTCTGAATAGGCCACCTCTCACAGCCTAGTCACAGGCTCAATTTTGTTGTTTGCTATGCCATAAAGATGTCCGCACATGTGCAAACTATTCTCCGCCCACTCTGCGTCCTAGATTCTTGTGAGATACTGCTAAATGAGTAATATGCTCACTCGAGATTAGAATTAATGCACATGGTCTGTGGTCTTAATCACAGTGCAGGAGAGATGGATTATGGGAGTTGTTTTTTTTTTTTAGTTGGAAATATTTTCATAAAGCTGACTGTAAGATAAATTAGAATGTTTAACATAATTTCCATGGCCTTTAAATTGATGAAGAATCAGCAAAATACGCAGAATCAAAATGCCAGATTGGAACAGTTAAAGCCACAGTAGTTTTACATTGAAGAAATGTTATAACATGAAAAGTAGAAAAGAATCAAATTCAGGATTTGCATGAGCATTATTAGATGACTGCAAGAACCTTGTATAGTTACATTTCAATGAATCATTATTGAACTGAACCAAAATCCTTAAATATTATGTATCTTACTATCTTATACTATCTTATTATGTATCTAACGATGAAACTGTAGCTATGGAACTATTTTTCTGATTTCTCTAATTTCTATAAGCAAATTATTGCTTGCATTTTTTGATTTGGTGGAATGAAAATGGATTTAGTGCCCACCTAATCCAATGGTTTTTCATGCTTAAAATAAAAAAAATAAAAAACTGGGATTTTTAAGCAATGGTATCTTTTACCTACGACATTGAAGGTCATTACTAAGTAAACACTTTTAGGCATATTTATAAAAAAGGTGAACGTTCGCCTTATCCAGCATCAACAAACCTTGCCTCAGTTCATCAGGTGTAGGTTGACAATGACATTGCATATTTACTTAAAATCATAAGTACCCTGTTGTGGATGGAAATGTGACTTTAGAGAAAATATGCCATAAAGAATTACTTATGAGGAATAGAAGCATGGAGGAGATGACATAGATAATGAGAGTGGCTGCTCTAGCCTGAACCTATCACATGGAAGGTCATTACTAAATAAACTCTTTCAGGCATATTAATGAAAACGGTGAACCTGACAAATTTCTCCTGGTGAGAAAAACCAGAGATCGCCAATCCTAAGAGAATACTCACCAAAACTTGTTGAACTCTCCCGTTAGGAAACTGGCGATGTTGTGCTGAATTTCCATTTTGGGAGAAAATACTCCAGATTTTATGTTTTGCCCTTAAGTAAATATGCCCAATGTGTCTTTTTCTGGATGTAACTGCAGGTGTTTTGTGCTGGAGTATGAAGTGCTTAAGAAGTGTGGGAAAAACTTTATCTTGCTGTCTCAATATATAGTTATCTATGACTTCCTAACAGACTATGCAGTTAGTTCAAGTACAAAATACCAATTAGCCTACGCACTTTGATATCCCTTTCCATTAATTATATAGCTTTACTGTGTATGCACTGATAAGTAATTGACATCAGTGGTAAACATTATAATTAACTTACGGAAGCTTCATTCGCATGAAAACTCTGGCCATGAAAAAGCTCAGCAGAACACAGACAAAGCCAATGAAGAGCAGGAGGAACCTGTTTAGCTTTGGGATGTTTGGTGTATTTGAACGATCTAAGATTATAAATCCAAGACCTCCCATTGTGAAGAGGAAGCTGGAAGCCAGGCCTTCCATAATGTACTGTCCATTCACTCTGCAAAGAGGCAGAAAAAGCAAATATAAGAAGAGATGCTCCTTTGTGGATTGATCCTCAAATAAATACAACTTTGTTTCATAAAAAACAGATCAACAACATTTTCTTACATAATGTAATTCTAAGCAACTTTGCAATTTGAAAAGGAAATTGCTATTTAAAAAAGAAGGAAAGCTACTAAGGCAAATTATTGCCAATAGATTAGCCACATTAGTGCAAGCTATAATGATATATTTATTCTAGGGATGCACCAAATCCAGGATTCGGTTCGGGATTTGGCCTTTTCAGCAGGATTCGGCTGAATCCTTCCGCCCGGCCGAACCCTAGTTTGCATATGCAAATTAGGGACAGGGAGGGAAATCGCGTGACTTTTTGTCACAAAACAAGGAAGTACATTTTCCCCCACCCCTAATCTGCATATGCAAATTAGGATTCGGTTCGGTATTTAGCCGAATCTCTCGCGTAGGATTCGGCCGAATCCAATATAGTGGATTCGGTGCATCCCTAATATATTCTGTATAATGCTTTACCATATCTGAATAAACAGCTCTAGAGACTTTCTCTGTTTTAGGCTAGCAGCTGCCATATTAGCTTGGTGAGACATCCTGTCTGAATCTCTCCCAGCTCACTAATAGTTCTGGACTCAGGTTACAGCAGGGAGGGGAGGAGCAAACTAAGCATGCTCAAGCCCTGCCCTGGAGGTTTATGCTGAAAGAAGGAAGTGTGATACAAAGCTGTACAAAATAGAAGGAAAGAAATGCTGTGTTTCTTTTGACAGAGGACTCAGAGCAGCATTACTTTGATGACTACTTGCTTAGTTTTAGCCTTTCCTTATCCTTTAAACCAGTATTTGCCTGGCTGACAAATAACCAATGGTACATGGATATTGGTAGGGATCTTTGGGCCACCACACATATACTATAAATCGGGTGACTTTATATGTACCTCTGTGGTTTGCTTTATGGAATATGCTTACAAACAAAAAGAATAAAATAAAACACTGTACCTGTAGGCTAGAAAAGCCACTGGCCTCTGATGCCCATGTTCATCGGTCATAGAGCCCACACTCGGTGGTTCCACAATCACATCATATATTATTCCTAAATCCACAAAGACAAGAAGGTCACCACAATAGCACAGGGATATTGTTGTTTATATTTTGTTGTATATGGTAACTGAATATTTACCAGTATTGCAAATGGTCTGTTAAGAATATGGCATGTAAAAAAGGTTAACATATATGATAAGGATCCAGTGCTAAAATCAATAGCCTTATGTAATAGCAGCAGTAGATGGCTGCCTGCCTCTGCTTTACTGCTGCCCTCATGTGGGTAAGGAACTCATAATACATATTTTAAAGCAAAAAGGATCTATAGATTTAAGTTAATTCATTCAATTCTATTTAACCACGAGTCTTTATTAACTAATCATCAACTATCAAATTCATATATGTATACTACATGCAATGCAAATTAATATAACAATTCATGTGCAATAGATTAATTAATTATAATAGTCATATATAAATTCATAATCGGTTACTGATATAAATAGTAAAGTTCCCTTCAATTTGGATTAAAATTAACATAGTTAACATAGTAGGGGAATTGCCTATGCCAAAGTTTGAGTCATTCAAACTTTTACCTCCTCCTGCAGTATTTTTATTAGTAAACTGGTGTACAGCACAATGGATTTTAATCTGGCTCGTGTATGACTATTATAATTAATCTATTGCACATGAATGGTTATATCAATGAATTGTTATATTCATTTGCATTGAATGTAGTATACATATATGAATTTGATAGTTGATGATTAGTTAATAAAGACTCGCGGTTAAATAAAATTTAATGAATTAACTTCAATCTATAGAGTGCGAATTGAGATAAATATATTATATCTTTTTCTCATGCACCGTCAGCTATTGCAGACTAAATAGATCATTATTTAAGCAACAGTGTGCACAGACATTTTTAAATAAATATAATACATAATGGCCTTTCTGGCACTTTTCTGCCACTTCTTTATGGTACTACAAGGTGTATTGATGAGTGAATCTGTTTTACATCGCTGGAAAATTTGCAAAACATTTGAGAAACGCATGGAAGTCAATGAGCGGCAAAAATTATTTTATGCACAACAATTTGTTACGTGTGGGCCATTTTTTCTCGCTCTAAATTGATCATTACTGGGGGTTTTTCCTGTGGCAAATTTTTATTTGTCTCTGCGACTTTTTTGTCCAAATACATTAAAGTCAATGGGTGTTTTTTCTTATGGCAACTTTTTTGTCTTGGCAACATTTTTGCCGCTATTTCACAAAATAATTTGCAGATGGTGAAATGCATAATTTTTCCGTGAATCCATGGCTGGCAAAAAAATTCCCTCATCACTAGTAGGAGTTTCATTGTCTGTATCCCATTCAAGATGGACCCGCTTCATATTTTTACTCAGATGGACCCGATAATTTATCATCATCATTTCTACCCACCACAAGTGAGATTATCTTAAAACCTTTATCTGGGCAGAAGTGGGGGTAAGGCTTTCTACCCAGTAGCAAAATAAACACACTGTAAGGAAAGGAAGAGAAGACATTGGTCCCTTTGTGTTCAGTTCTGTGCAATTTGCTCATTCTGTAATCTAAGGTTTACAGATCAATTGTAAAATCAGGTACACTTCTAATAAATGCACACTGAGGGGCTGCACTAATTGTATTGATATTAAGCCCTGCTAGCTGGGTTTTCTTGAAGCACCCCTAATTTTTGAAAATTCTGCACTTTCAGCACAAGGCTGAGCCACACCAAGATTTGGATTGTGGGTCGTGGATATAGAAACAAACTTTTTGAATAGTAAAGCTATGTGGTACAAGTTGCATTATCCAGTTGTGTACCAAAATCGGAGCTCATTATAAAAATCTTTTCCGTTTTATGAGTGATTCCTAATGATCTCATGCACATTCAGAGCATTGTGAAGTAGGAGATTGCGTATGAATGAGCTGTTGGGTGCAATGGCAGCAGCAGAATGTACACAGTCATTACCTCCAGTTATGAGGAAATAGGACACAACCACCATGGCGTATACTGTCATTGCAGATGGCATGTGCAGCCAGGAGGGCTTCTTTAGCTTGAGGTTGGGGCATTCCAACACAGTAAATGGAACCCGGTAGAGGCTCTCCATCCTGAAGTCTTACAGCTCCCCTCCTGCAATAAAGGGACAGTCAGTCATTGGTGAAATGGGGTATCCATTTGCCCTGCAGCTGACACACACAAACACACACACAGTGACACCTCAGATGACCAATACCTTATTGACAACAAAACTCCCCCAAAATATCTTGCAATTAAATGTACTGCCCCCAATATCCTCCTAACCATACAACTCCCAGCATTCCTGCCATTTCAATGTACTGCCCACCAATACCTTTCTGACCATATAACTCCCAGCATCCCACCAGTTAATGTACTGTCCCCAATACCCTCCTGACATAGACCTTTCCTTCCAATTGAATATTCTGCTCACCAATACCTTCCTGACCATATATATATTCAATATACTGACCCAATAGCCACCTGACCAGTATGCATACCAGTTCAATGTACTGACCCAATACTCACAGAACCATATAACTCCCAGTATCCCTGCCAATTCAATGTACTGCTCACCAATACCCTCTTGGCCCTACAACTCCCTGCATCCCTGTCATTATAAAGTACTGCCACCAACACCTTCTCGACTAAATAACTCCCAGCATCCCTTCATATATGACGTGTTAATCCCTGCGCTGACTCCTTAGTCTACTAATTAGGGGGCCCTCAAATCATCAGTAGCTTAAAAGTTTAAGAATTGCATATAGCCCTTCTGTACTGATACTAGAAAACCAATTTTCAATCGTACTTTGTATTGAATTGGAGCCCAGCATAGCAGTGCACTTACTTAGCCCCCGGAAGAAACGTTGCAATGAGCTGCGCTGCTCCTAGCAAACCGGAACTGAGCACAGTGAGCAGGCCTGACGTGGCGATGCAGCCAGCGAGGGGAGGGCTTAGGAAGGGAAGGCGGGGCTAAGACGCGTTCGGGTGGGAAAGAAATAGGTAGCGTAGCCGGAAGTCTGGTGTTCGTGCAGATCATTCTAGTCATGGAATTTACACGGGCAGTACAGAGATTAATCTCATTGCAAATAGCAGTACAGGGTCCGCCTTTGCTCTATCTTCTAAACATAGACGTGCGGAGATCGGTTGCTTACGAGGCCAGTGTAGGCCGAATCGTTAGCAATCTATGGGGATCGAAACTATTCCATGAGTAATAAATCAATGTATGATCGTAGCTGGGTAATATGGCGGGCGGTGGCCATTGTAGCGGATCTGCATTTATTAGTTACTCTCTGCCACGAAGGGTGGAAGTGCGGGTTCGTCAGTCGATAACGTTGGGCCAAATCCAAAGCTAAAGACGCACGGCCTAATGGGATGCGCGGGAATGGGCAGAGGGAAGGATTGGGGTTGATGGACGGACATGTTGGAAGGGAACGGGGCAGAGCGGTTAGCCGAGATGGGGGATGAATGTTGTGAGAGGTCAAGAGTAGAGTCATTGAGCTAACTAGGCAAGGTGTACGCATTAGAATACTTGTGCTGTGAGGTGGGCGGGAGACGGTGGCACCTCAGGTGCAAGTGACTGGACTGCAGGGTAGGCTCTCTATACCCAGTAGTGCTGAGCTAATAGGGCAGCTGTGTGTGCCAGGGACAATGTGGCTACATCTGCCAGTGGCCCTTGGGGACCCAGATCACCTGGTGTATGTGCATTAACAATTAAAGTGCCTGTCAATTCATAATAAGAAACATTACAGACAGGGCTGGATTTACCTTTCTTGCCCCCCCCTAGGCCCAGCTGCAGTGCCGCCGCCCCAATCTACTGGAAGCAAACTACTGATCCCTCCCTGAATACTTGAACAATACTGGGGCTGAAGCAGCTAGCCAAATTCACATGACCGCCTCTGTTGTGCACAGCTCTGTGGCAGCCTCTGATGAGAACTAGCGCTTCATCTGACCCAGTGACGTCACGAGGTTGCGAGCACACAATAACATGCGCAGTCACTGCCTGAAGAAGATACAAGGCACTGCTTTCCACTCCTTTTTTCAGAAGCGAATAAAGTACCGGATTCTGGGTCAAGGTGGCTACGTGGGGGTGCCAATGCTTTAAAAAAAATAAATGGCACAGTTTTTAAAGAGTCACAGAGCTGAGCAAGTGGTCCATTTTGGCTTATCCTGTAAGAAATATAGATGTTAGAGGTGCCTGCATGCCGCCCCTAAACATCTTGCCGCCCGGGCCTAGGCAGCCTCTCCCCAAATCCGGGCCTGATTACAGACTCTGGCAGAGCAGAATACCTGCTAGACCCACTATCATGGATTAATCTTTGGCACATAAAATGCTAGAATTGCTTTTTTCAAATTTAAATGAAAAGCAGGGGTGGATACCCTTGATTATCTACTTATAATCTTATCCAATTGTTACTACAGGGGTCTGAACCATGTCAGTATCGATTGGACAATTATTATATCTTGCCTTGAGAAAGCTAATATATAGCGATATGTGCATTGGTGATTCTTTGCCCTGAGCATTGGTTTTTAAACTTGGGATCATTTTTAGCAATTTGTATTTATTCGATCCGGATTGGTCGTGAGCGGTTGGTGAATAGGTGACCTATTGCTCAAACTTGTACTTCCTTTCTCCTTCTCCATACTTTATTCATTTCCAAGGGGGCCGATGATTTGTGTGTTTTTAGACTAAGATCTCCTACAGATTAGGGCAAGGTAAAATACAAGAACACAGTCTCGGTTAGTCTGTCTTCTCCTACTTTGTGATGTCCCAGGAATAGAAAATAATAGGCAGCAGCATTTGGGACAACTCCACCATCCTACATTTCCTTTTCACTCTAATACTACATGAATTTGAGCATAACGGTTTTATATCCTTATATTTTTTATCCTTATTAGTGGTCACAGAAATGTGTTCATAAATCATACTTAATTGAAAAATTAATTTATTGCACTGCACTTTAAATCAAATATATACTTAAATAAGTTAATGAATTGTGAATGAATTGACACATGCACTTTATGGTTGAATTAATTAATTATTTCTCAATCAGTACTTTAAGGTTAGGTTCTCATTTAAATGAATCAATTAAATGATTGCACTGCACTTTAGAGATACATTTTTATTTTAAGTTTATCTGAAATGTATTTATCAACTAGATGGGATACTTTTAGATGTTGCACAGTTGAGTAAGTGGTTTAATAAACTCATTTGTGACCATAGGTATATGATAATTGGCTACAATGGGGTTCCTTAATCTTTTTTATAATCATTTTTCAAATTTGTGATACACCAATTAATATACTCCCACCCCCCATGTTTTTTTCCTGAAAGACATTGCACTCCTTGTTTAGCTTCTCTTTATCTACCCCTGCAGCAGTCATACCAGTATTGGACCTAAGTCCCAAGTGTGTCAAAGGCAGAAGGCACATTAAATACACACTGGGTGGTGCAGATCTGTCAACAACCTTCTGTTAAAGCAGGATAGAGAGAAATAACATATATGCAGGGATATTAAACATTCAGTACTCCAACTGTAAACTAACTCCAGCAAGGAAAATGTAGCAAAACCAAACTGTTATGGTTTGATAGAAGCATTTGTGTTGAGTTTGGTAAGTAAGAAATGTTTATTGAAGCATTCAAGTTAGATGGGACAGCTGGAGGTCAGTAAATCATAAAAAAAGCTAAAATAGAGAATGAAAAGGAGCAAGGAGTAAAATTTAAATTTATTCTTTAAAAATAAATAGTAAGATGCAAGTACGGATGGGGCCATCAGTGAGATATTGATTCATGAGAATGGGGAAAATGAGATATTTGAACTGTTATTTGTTGTCTCGTTACACAACTAAGGAGCTACCTATTGGTTTCCTTTTTAATATATCCAATTCTAATTATTAAATCAGTGATAACTGGTAGACTCAGAAGGAAGTTTGAAAAAAGAGACTAAAACATGCAAAAGTAAACCAAAGTCCAGACCTGAATGGTATTCACCCCAGAGACATAAAATAACTAACCTCTGTTATTGGCAAACCACTTTTGTAAATTTCCAAGATTCTTAAAGGTCTGGCACAGTGTCAAGAGATAAGCAAATTGCTAATAATATCATTGTTCAAAATGGGATCCTGTTCTCAGCCTGAAAAATATAGGCCTGTTTGTTTGACGTCAGTGTTAGGCAAGCTTTGGGAGGGTGAAATTAGAGTCATGATGCTGGAATTACTTTTTATAGCATTTTATACAGTACCACACGGGTTACTGATAAAATTAACATTGGCCTGGAACATAATATATGTACTTGGATAGAGATATGGCTGAAGGATAAATTACAAAGAGTGGTGATAAATGGAACATGTAACTAGGCAAGTGTTGTTAGTGGGATCTGTCCTTGGTTCTTTGCTTTTTAAATTGTTTATGACACTGAGGTGGGTTGAAAGAATTGCCTTTATTTTTAGAACTATATGAATGTTACAAAGTGATTTGACCAAATAAGAGAACTTTGCAGCAAATGAGGTTTATTACTTATTTATAAAAATAAGGACCATCTATCCTGTTACCGCAGACTTCACAAACATATACCAATGGCTCGTGAATTCTAATTGTCTTAGTCCTTGTAGGTGCAGCACACAAAATGACACCCTATCACCGTTACCACAGTAAGTGGCACAAAGCTGAATCATCGTTTGGCTAGAATCAGTATTTGTATTTTGTACACAATAGATAAGCAGTTATTAATGCCCCCATCCAGTCATATATATAACCCCTACATTGACATCTTTTGTCAGAACTACATTGTGGATTCATGTTGGCTAAGTGCTTGTGCACCTAAACTACAAGCAATAGACAACTATAGATTGCAATTTACACAGTTGTGGGAAGACACTGGGTCCAATCTGGTTAATATATATAAAAAATTTATAACCTCACCTGCCTCAATATTAGTTTGCAGTGGACGCTTGGTAAAACTGTTAAGAAACAGGTGAATTATGAGTTCTTTCACTGGACACAGAAATATCAACACAGAAGAAGTGGGAGTGGAAACCTGGGCTGAAGATGAACAAGAACATTGCATCATAAAAAGCATCATCAGCAGGGTATTTTCTGGCATTTGCAGCCGCGATAAAAATTTGCGACAAGTAGCACTGTGTATTATTGCCCTAAGGGGGATTATCTTGTATATAGTTAAGTAAAAGTGATGTTTTAAAGGTTGTATGTGACTCCTAATATACAGCTTTTAGCCTCACTTGTAAGTTGTATTTAAATATGGAATCATACCTCTGCAGTCGTTACACTTTCCCCACTGTAAACATTTTAATGGAATATTACATTATTTAAAAACTAGGTTCTGATTTCTAGAAATATTAAAACTAGGAGTCAAAATGCAGAGTCTATAGCACGAAAATACAATTGTAGTAATGGCAAATGTTATTTTAGACAACAGGCTGGAGAAAAAAAACATTTTTTTAATCCCCAGACACAAGACATTGTTTTTTTCCTTGAGAGATAGCTCACCTGACTTAGAAATTAAATTTGGCTCTCAACATCATGGGAGGAATTGATAAACTGTCAATATGGGCTTAGTTGATATTAAGATTTATTATTAATTATTAAGATAAAGATTTTTCTAAGGGTTTTTTCTTCCATGTGATTTTACAGGTGTCTAGAAGACTGCGGGAAAAGACGTTTCACCTTTAGCATACAAGGGGTTTCATTTTGATGAAGAAAGTCAATTTAATTATACAATTAATTTACGTGAGCCATTGATTTCTTTCTTTTGTTTATATGTAGTTTGGATGCTTCTGTAGGGTGAAAAATACTGCTTTCTCTTGTATCCTGAATTGGTTTGGTCATCAAAGAATTTCGCTATTTATATGAAGCTCACCACGCCATTAGAATAATAAGGGACCTGGTTTGATCACTAACTCTTAAATGCCAGCCAACTCTTGCAAAACATTGACGAAGCCCCTCATGTACTGCCAGCTACATTTGTAAAAAAATCACAGTGCATTTTAAATCTATTGCATTTTAAACCTTCTCCAGAGATATACCAGAACTTACCAGATCTCTTACATATTACACAAGATTTGATACAAATTAAGGGTATTCACATGAAGCACCCAGACAGTAGTTCTTGGGGGGGCAGAAGTTTAGAAGACCTGGTGTGGGGAACATAGGGAACTTTGTAGATAAATAATGTTTTACTGGCAGCATATACTACTCCAAGGTCAACACTCCCATATACATATCAAGACTTAGGATTCTCCATTTAGTTAAGATGATAACTAAGCTGCTGAATAAGTGCTTAGGGATGCCTGCGTCTTGATCAGTATGAAAAGTAACATGGCATTTTACACCTCACCACTTTTATTACAAAACACAAAGAATGGGATGATTGCAAAGTGAAACATACAGCTATTTTTGCCTAAATACACAAATATTTGTTTCTTCTACCAGAACTCATCATGTACTATAGTTTGTCATATTATAAATAAAAGTATGCAAACAAAAATTTTGATTTATTTATTTCCAGTATGAAAAGGTAATTTTGACTTTTAATACAGGGGTGTTGGGTGCAGTAGTTAAACCACACCCAAGCCCACAAAAATGTGAAGGAGCCAAGGCACTAAAATAACATACATGGGGCTGAACATTAGAATAAGGGGACTGAGTAGGTTGACGCAAATCAGATAATGTTTTATTACAGTATAACTTATAAGAAGGCCCTGGATATAACACAGTTCTAGGACACACTTTGAGGGCTAAAGCAAGAAAGTACCACCTACTCACCATTATGTTTAAAATGTCATTAGTTAATTATGGGTTTGATCAGTGCTTCAGAAGGAAAAGATGGCAATATTTTTTCATTCTAAAAAGTACATTTCTGTTGAAACAGGGTCCCTGTAATATGTGTAAAGTGGCATACCTATATGAAAATATTTTTTATTGAAGAGAAATACTTTTCCAAAGGAACATGGTAGGGCCTATTATCTGAATGTCCTTGCAACCTTGCTATAAAGAATAGTGTGGCAAAAATAAAGGGACATTACATTCACAAGTTATAGATGAGGAAACATCATACATATTCAGGAATAGTCCTTGCAACTACAGAAAGACCACCTCCCATAGAGTTGTAAGCAGATAATTTTTGAAATGATTTCCTTTTTCTCTGTAATAATAAGAGTACCTTCTACTTGATCTTAACATAACTTGAACTAATTGCATAAATCCATATTGGGGGCGAAACAATTCTATAGGGTTTATGTAATGTTTAAGGGGCAGATTTATTTTTTCCACGAAAATTCGAGTTTTCGAGTTGTCTTTTTTGGTCAAAACTCACATTTTCGTTTTTTTTTTTAAAAAAACGCGAATATATTATGCCCCGACTCTGAAAATAGCTTGAATCTGAAAATACACAATCTACACCCCGTCGAAGTTATGTAGTTAATAGCAGAGGTCCCTTGAACCAATTGAAGAGGTTAACAGCCTGTGTGATGTTCAAGTTTTTTTGGAGGGTTTTTGAGTGATTCAAGTTTTTTTTCGCTGAATACTCGATTAAATTGAGTTTTCAGGTTGGGGGACTCGCATATTTGGGTTTTTGCCAATCAAGTTTTTTTCTTAAATAAGATACCATTTAAATTTCGAGTTCATCATGCCATCTAACCAACAGCTCTTTTTCTCTTATGTGAATCACTTGCATTCATGTTTCCCTTTTTCCCTTTATTTTTTACTCCCTTTCCCTTTTGGTTGACAATTTGATGGATATGCTTTCTTGTTTACCTTATGTATGTATCAGTAATATCTGTGACAATGAAAACTGTGCCCCGGGATGTTCCCGGTCAGCACACACGAATGATGTCAACCTTCACTTTGAAAATAAAAATATATAAATAAAATAAAAAATTTCGAGTTCATTCGAGGTAAAAAAAACTAACACTCGACCTTTGATAAATAACCCCCTAAATGTTTTTTAGTACCAGGTATGATGACCCAAAAGCAAATACCTGTTTTGGTGATGTTTTAGCCACTGCAGGGCAATGTTTAATTTTGTATAACATTTCCTTATGAGAGTAAATGTGTGCTCCAGCTCATATGGCTGAATCCAAATATGCAAAATAAGGCTTCCTGGCAGTTCCGGACTGAGAATAAAAATAGGCCCTGGCATTTCAGTTACACAGAGGCCTAAATAGGCCCTGGCATTTCAGTTACACAGAGGCCTAAACAGCCCCCAGCAGCCCACTAAATACTGACTTTCTATGGCACCTTATAGCAGCCACTCTGGCATTTGCCAGAACCCACAGATTGCCAGTCCGGGCCTGCTTCCTGGGCATAACTATGAATATTTAAAAATAACACCTTTTCCTGAGAACATTCCACAATTTTTTGTGGTGACCCACTCAAACGTTGACATTAAGATGGAGGATTTTTTAAATATACCATGTGCACACTTTGGGGCACATTTACTAAGCTCGAGCGAAGGATTCGAAGTAAAAAAACGTTGAATTTCAAAGTATTTTTTTGGGTACTTCGACCATTGACTACGATTCGAACTAAAAATCGTTCGACTATCCGACCATTCGATAGTCTCTTTAAAAAAAACTTTGACTAACTACTTCGGCAGTTTAGACCTACTGAGGTACAATGTTAGCCTATGGGGACCTTCCCCATCAGTTTTCGACCCCCATCCTTTGTTCGATTCGAAGGATTTCATTCTTTTTTTTTACCCACACATCACTAGTACAAAGGGTCTCCATCCTGTAATCCCTGGAAAATCATGTTAGAGCCTTAAAGTGGTTGTTCACCTTTAAATTAACTTTTAGTATGACGTAGTCATATACTGAGTAGTGATAGGCGAATTTGTGGCGTTTCGCTGAAAGATTCGCGCACATTTGTCGACAAAAATGCGCCGGCGTCCATTTTTTTTCCGCCGGTGAATTTTTGCTGCGGTTTCGCAAATTTATTCGCCAGTGGCGAATCGGGGGAATTCGCCACAAATTCGCGCCTGGCGAATAAATTCGCCCATCACTTATTCTAAGACAATTTGAAATTGTTTATATTATTTATGGTTTTTGAGTTATTTAGATTTTTATTCAGCAGCTCTCCATTTGCAATGTCAGCTATCTGGTTGCTAGGGTCCAAATTACCCCAGCAACTATGCATTGATTCGAATAAGATACTGGAATATGAACAGGACAGGGCCTTAATAGAAAGATGAGTAATAAAAAGAAGCAATAACAATAAATGTGTAGCCTTCCAAAGAATATGTTTTTTAGAAGTGACCCCTGTTTAAAAGCTGGAAAGAGTCAGAAGAAGAAGGCAAATAATTAAAAAAAATATAAAAAATAAATAATGAAGACCAATTGAAAAGTGGCTTAGAATTAGCCATTCTATAACATATTAAAAGTAAACATAAAGGTGACCCAGTCCAGAACATTTTTCAAACGAACTAAGCTGAGGAAGTAGGAGCTATGGGACAGCTCTCTGTTATGATTCTCCTGGTTTGCTCTGTATTTTCTGCGATGCAGTTAATGCATGGAATACATTTTATAACAAGTCTGCGTGAAGGACATTTTCATTTTAGTAACAAATTAAATATTGGGACAGATTCCATTCCATGAGAAAATAGTGTTTCACATGAACACTTAGGAGCTAGATTCAATTTGAGGAGAAAAATGTTGCTCCTAATTCATTTCCAGTTTTTCCCCATAGAGTTTTCATGTGGTAACCAGTGAGATATGTTTTTGACATTGATTTGCACCTGGCTGTATTGAATTAGACAATAAGATTTTATCATCAAGCTGAATCTGGCCCATTATGTCTTTAAAAGTGGTTCCTGCTAAAATGAAGATGTCACTCATAAACATCTTACAATATATTTTTACAGGTTCTTGTCCTTCAAATACTGATTTTTATATGTATAAGTATTTAATGGCACATGACTTGATTTTAGCAATGCTAATTGAAATTGTTGCAGAATACAGCGCATTGGAAATAAAGCAATTTTGCATATCTGGCATAGGGAAGTTGTACAATATGTGGATGGATCTGTTATTACTATTGGCTCCTAACATTTAAAATGATATTTACCATCACATGCTTTATTTCTACTTCTGATATAGGTGTTGGCTGCTGTGGTGTCATGGCCGCCTTGTATACACACAGAAAGCTGCCATCTTGTGAATGGCAAAGTAACAGTTGGGTGCTACCACTACTGGTCAACTCAGAGCGGTTGAGCTTCTTATGAGAGACTCAGTGCTTTTTGTTGCCCTTGCGATTTTAGTGCGATTTATTGAGATTTTTGTGAGATTTTGCCTTTCAGAGAGATTTCTTGTGCTTTCTTTGAATACCCCTTGCTGCGTAGAGGAAAGTGCTTTTAAGCATATTCTCTACTGCAAGCATGGTGTCTGTATCCAAGAAAAGACGAAGAGAAGAAGAGAAGACTACAGATGAAGAAATGATGACGAAGAAGATCAAACTTGAGGATAACATCAGTATTGCTGCCAATGACCATCATGTGAATATAGAAAGCAGCAGAAAGAGATCAAGGAGCAGTGAAGACAGTGCCACTGTAGAAGGTAAGGAAACTGTTCACAAACAAATGTGATGGCATTTAATATTTACATATTTATATTTTATAACACTAGTACTGGGGCTGATTTTTTAATACTGGTTTGTATTTCAATTCAAACACTGGGTGTTGTAAGTTATTAACAAATTCCACTGTCTGTATTTTATATCTCACCATGCTGAGTATATATACCAATCCAAGTGAAGTAAGGACAGTTGTAAACCATTGCCTTTCCTCTGCCCTCTATTTAAACAGCATAGAAAGAAAACCTGCATATAAAACAGCAACTGTTTTTAAGGGTATATTGGTGGGTGTATGACCCTCTATATCTGCATTTACAGTATCTCCATAGGAGTTGGCAGCTGACCGTGTAATCATTAGTAATCTAGTACAGGTATGGGATCTGTTATCCGGAAACCCATTATCCAGAAAGCTCTGAATTTCGGAATGTCCATCTCCCATAGACTCCATTTTATCCAAATAATCTATATTTTTTAAAATGATTTCCTTTTTCTCTGTAATAATAAACCAGTAGTTTGTACTTGATCCCAACTAAGATATAATTAATCCCTATTGAAAGCAAAACCAGCCTGTTGGGTTTATTTCATGTTTAAATGACTTTTTAGTAGTCTTAAGTTATGGCCCATAGTATTAGATCCATTATCTGGAAAACTCCAGGCCCCTAGCATTCTGGATAACAGGTCCCTTACCTGTACTATGATTGACTACATATAGCTTTTCTGCCATGCTCACTTCAAATATTCAAATACAGAGTTCAAAATGGTTGTAGAATTTTTTTTATTTTGGTATTCTATGTATTAAATACTGTACATTGAACATGGTAAGAACTGTCACTGAATGAAAACAAAATGCAGAACAAGAGTTATTTAGCTTTTTATTCAATAGCTCTCCAGTTTGCAATTTTTTGCAAAAATCTGGTTGCTATGGTCCAAATTACCTTAGCAACTATGCATTGATTTAATAAGAGACTGAAATATGAACAGGATAGGGCCTAAATAGAACGAGTAGCAATAACAGAAAGGGTTTTTTTTTTTTATCAAAATCCAAATACATATCATTATTTTCTGAAATATACTCTGACCAAATCCGCACATTATTTCACCTATCAATTCATGTTTTCAAAAAATTCCAGTGCTGGGAAAAAACGAAAAAATCTGGAAAATTGTATGAAAATTCAAATTGTATAAATTTTTGGGATTTTCCACCCGAAAACTCTGAATTTTGCCCGAAAAACACGACAACCTTGGATTATTGCATGAAACACAGGGCAGATCAGGATATTTTCGGGACATCTCCCATTTACTTATATACAATCTCTGCAGATCTAAAATGTCAGATTTTCTGATTCTGACTTTTTCCGAATAATAAATCCCGAAAAGTTCAAATGTCTTTTTCACAAATAATTTCCATTTCATAATAAAAAAAATCGAATTCTTTGAGTTTTTGGCATTCAAAATAACCCCCCAAATGTGAAGCCTTACAGAGCATTTGTTGGAAAGAGTGAAATGAAGAAGCCAAATAATTCCATAACTGTAAAAAAGAAAAAATTAAATACAATTGAAAAATTGCTTAGAATTGACCATTCTATAACATACTATAAATTATTGTAAGGATAAACCACCCCTTAAAAGGTTGAGTTGTTTTTTCCCATGAAAAATTTGTATTTTTGAGTAAAAAAGATTTATTATACCCCATCCCTGGAAATAGCTTGCATCCAAAAATCCACCATTGAAAACCCGTCGGTCATGTAGAAATCAATGGCAGAGGTCCCTTGAACCATTTAAAGATGTTAATAACCTTCATGATGTTAAAGTTTTTTGGTGGATTTCGCTCAAAAACTATCAATTCGAGTGACTCAAGTTTTTTCCTGCTGAAAACTAGGTCAATTCGAGTTTTCAGGGTTGTTTTTTACATTTGAGTTTTTTCTTAAATTAGAAACCATTCAAATTCTTTAGAGGTCTAGGCTCACATAGCTCTAAAATTCAACCTTTGGTATATAACCCCCTAAATGTTTAGGATGTAGAACTCTTTCTCCCATATGCTATAAAAGGCACTAAGTTTGCCCTGGAGCAGTAACCCAGCAACCAATAGGATCTTTACTTTTAAACAGGTGGCCAGTAAATGATACCTTCTGATTGGTTGCTATGGGTTACTGCTCCTGGGCAACTTAGTGCCTTTTATTACATAACCCCCTTTGTGTTCTGGCAAATGCCAAAGGGACTGATGTAGATGCCATAGGCAGTCACTTTATAGTGGGCCTGTGGGGGACTGTTCGGGCCTCTGTGTACTTGAAATGCCAGGATTTATTTTGAATACTAGTACAAACCTATGAGCCTTGCACAATAAAAAAAAAAGTAGTTAAATCCAGTATAATTTTGCCTATTGCATTGCCAGGTTCGGCGCATTTCCCATAAGTAATAAAAGTAGTTTCTGTTTAGTTATATTTTTTAAAAATCATATTTTTTAAAATCAAGATAAGGACTGGCTGTTTAGATGAATATTTATAAACACCATAAGATTCTTTTGACCTATTTGTATCTATACACACCACCCCCATGACCCTCCAGATTTTACTGTGTCCTGGTGGAAGGTCTGCCTGATATCCAACACTAAAAAAATTGGACATGTAATCTAACCATATAATGAAACTTTAAATCTTAACTGCTTGTGGTACTTATATGAATTTCCACTTTTTTTTTCTCACTCAAGAAAGAAACAGCCAGAAGCGACGGCGTATTGAAGCTGAAAGTTTGCCGGAACACATGCTAACCAACTACAAGTTCCACTGGGGTCTCGGCCGAGGCTCATTTGGCAAAGTAAGTGACCTCTGTATTATCTACAATAATAGAGGAAAAGAGTGAGAAATGTGGGGTTGTGGGTGTTAACAGTTGTAGCTACTATTCTAACATAAGGATAAGGGCTAGGGCTTGACATATAGATAGGCAGCACAATTACTAAAAATTAATGGGTATTATTTTAAATATGTATGTTGTGCTATGTACTCCAGTACAATATATGAGCAGCTCAACAGACCAGCTAGTTTTTCCTTACCCTTCTTGTATAACCTGGTTTAAGTCCACTGCCAACTCTTCCAAACATGGAAAATGTAACAGAAGCTCCTTGGCCCAGCTCAAATAAGAGTTAAAGAGAATTCTTCTAAAGGTGGGTCCAGTGGTAGATTCCATGGTACCATGGCAGCCCAGCCAACCAGAATAGCTGATATGTAGAATAGATTCAGTCCCTTGAATTAACTCAAGATATGGGCTATGGTACCAATGACATGCTCTGCAGGTGAGCTGCAAGGTAAAATACTCTTGAGAACAACCACATAACTAAAAAATATTCTATGTCCAGTAAGGGCTGGTATTTAGCAACTTGTAAATGTGAAGGTGCACAGAGCAATTAATAAATTAATTCATCAATTAACCTTCTATTGTTTTTATTTTGCATTTTAGGTGTTTTTGGCTTCTACGCAAATGAAAAAAGAACGTGTGGCTGTAAAAGTTATCAGGAAGACACCCAAGGAAGAGCAGAAGGATATGATCCAGAAGGAGGCCAGAATCCTGAAGGTTACTTCCGGCAGTCCATTCTTGTGCCATGGCTATGCAGCCTTCCAAACCAACGTATGTTACTTCCAATGCTGCCATACAGTTTGTTCACTAGTTGCCAGTTTCACTAGTTCACTAGTTGCCAGTTCCCCAAAGCTCAGCTACATACCTTTAACCATATAGCTAATGCAGTTAGACATAAACATTCTTAGTTATATGGGCAACAAAAGCCATATAAGAGGCCCCTTTGTTTGCTGTTATTACATGCACTTTACATTTACTCATGACTATGTTCACTATAAGCCTAATTAAGCATATTTCCTGATTAGTAAATAATTATTCTTCTGTATTTAGTTATGTTGAGGGACATGCCTGCATTACACTTGATAGTTTTGTGCTTCTAGTTCCTGTGTTTCACTCTCTTCCCTTTTATCTCTTCACTCAGCAATACGCCTTCCTCGTCATGGAGTATGCAGGGGGAGGCAGCCTCAGTAATCTTCTGTCCATCAAGCATCATCTGAAAAAAAGACACATCATGTAAGTAACTATGTACTAGTGACAGCATCAAAAGGAATTGATGCTACAGATATATAACAATGTGAGAGTGAAAAGGCATCAGATAAACGGAGTTAGGAGGTAGCTGAGGTAACACTGTCAAAACTGAAAAAAAAAAGGGCATACAATGTTGTATAAGTGACACATTCATGAGAGTTCAGTGGACTTCAATACACTTATAGTTAGATACAGTGGGTTATGAAACATTTATGAGACACAAAAACAGGGGGCAAACTGCCATGTTTTTGCATGTTTACAACCCCCCCACACACACACACGTTGCACCACAGACACAGGTATTTGAGCTCTAGAAATGGATTAAGATATCTATGTACCCCATAAATAAATTGCTGCTGGCCTTTGGCAGTGCTATAGTCATGAGGGGAGGCTGGGAGAGGAACATGGGCCTGTCTGTTTCATTTCTACTCATGCAGTGTAAGGAAACATTATTGCGTATTCAGTGTAGCTATTAATTTGAGTCTTTTTTTTCAGCTTTTACTCAGCAGAACTGATTTGTGGACTTCAGTATCTCCATTCTCTAGGCATCATCCATCGGTAAGTATACGCTTGATATTCTTGTGTCTGCATATTTTATATTGTTAAGATAATATATGTTTTGGCCCTATATTCCTGTAGCTGTGGTCTTTGGGTGTGGGCAGATGTTATATGTAGGCTGAAATCTGAATGAAGAAAGTACAAAAGGGAGGGTCACATTACATATGCAGATGCGCCTGCAGAATACTGATACTTGTACCAATGCATGCAGATTAGAAATTATTTTCTGTAACACTTCATAAGGGGACTTTGGAGATCACTGAGCTTAGAGGAAGGGGTTGGCTAGGAAGCAAGAACAGAATGAGTATATGGAGTGAGGGTACTGGTCAATTAGATTTGTTGAGGGAATGAGTGAGCAGGACTGGACTGGCAATCTGTAGATTCTGGCAAATGCCAGCAGGGATGCCATAGACAGTCACTATTTATTGGGCCTGTGAGGGGTTGTTTGGGCCTCTGTGTGCTTGAAATGCCAGGGCCTATTTTGGATCCCAGTTCCAGACATGTGAGTGGATATGAATCAAGTGGGGCTGAATTGGTATGGCTATAGACTGGAAGAACACTAAAAAATCATGGAAGGATAACTGTGAGTGCCTGAGGGGCTTTGAAGTGAGAATAAAGTAATTAAGCAGTCATAGAATATGAACATCGTAACTGAGCAGTTATGGAGTGAGCGAAGGGAACTAAAATGGATGTGACACTATGATAGAAGGGCTACAGTTTATCATTTACTAACAGCCACTAAATGAATTCATTCTCTCTCTCTCTCTTGCAGTGACCTAAAGCCTGGAAACATCCTGCTTACCTGTGAAGGACACATGAAGATTGCTGATTTTGGAGTTGCAGCCGAAGGAGTTTTTGATGACAATACCATCGGTGAAAAAACAGGAACAAGCTGGTACATGGCCCCAGAGGTAGGAAACTGTTCAGTATATTTAAAACATCTATTCACTTCAGAGGGAAATACAGGATTGCTGAAAGAAAACTATTTACTAGACTTGAAAAGGTAAAAAAGTGAGCATTAGCTTTACCAACATGGATGCTAATTTGCCATCCTTTTGCTTAATCACCCATAAGGAGCATTCATGTTTTTCTTCAGCTGTTCACAATGCTGGCATGTAATGCTGGTTGGGTGCAACTGAGCTGTGTGCAAAAGGTGCAACACCAAAGGGATCCCTATACAGTAACACCTCCTCAATGCTCTTTTTTGTCTGTTAACATTGCACCTTTTTCTGCAAAGCAGATGCAACTGGCACAAAATATAAGTATAGAGGACTATCCATGCCACCAGTATCTTTGTAAATGGCATTTTGATTATTGCAGTTTTGCCTATTGCACTAGTAAATGAGCTCTTACTGATTATGTGTAAGTGAATAAAGCAGCATTATATCTTACTAATATTAATGTGATATATTTGTAAGGCTACATCTCTGCTGGACCTATGGCATATATGCCGTGTCTTTATGCCTTCCACAACTGCACAAAGGTTGTTTATCTTTATTGCCTGTACCAGCAGTGCCAACCTTGCCTGCCTTGTTTGTTACCAGCATTGCCTTTTGTACCTGTCCTGTCTGAATTCAATACAAGCATTGCCCTATATCTGTTCCCTAGTACCTGTTTTCTCAGTCCTTACTAAACTTCTCCCTGCGACCACCAGCCCTTACACTAATCTCAGGTCCTTATAGGCTGCCAACTCTTACAATGTATTTAAATTTTGCAAAGTATCTTTCTATTTTTTTTTCCTTGAGCTATCACTATTTTTTTCTTGGCTCATACAGTATATAAGAAATACATCAGATGTTAAAAATAATTTATTTAGCAATTTGGTAACATCTTTTCTTTATATTTCAGATGCTAGCTAATAAGAAGTACAATGCAGCAATAGACTGGTGGTCATTTGGGATAATACTCAGCGAAATGGCCACTGGAAGATCCCCTTTTGAGGACGACAGCTGCAAACATGATGTGAAAAGTTCCATCCTCACTGAGAAGCCGGTGTTTCCTGAATGGATGAGTGCAACATTGCAAGATCTCCTTCAGAAGGTGGGTTTGGGCAATTAGTTCATTGGCCACACAAACTGCAAGGATTTTCTGTTTTCACAACTCTCAGGGGTCACTCACCATTGGTGTACCACAATAGCAACTTGGACAGCAATCCAAAATCTTCAGATGTAACTTGCTGGAACCATGTACAGTCAATAAATGATGATAATGATAATAAAAAGTCTTTCTTATCAGAACATGGACACAGGCCAGTTTTATGATGTAGTGACAACATGAAAGATCCCTGTGCATTGGATGTGCCTGTTACTGGAGCATTTTTTTTTTTATTGTAGAGGCTTTTTAATTGAAAGGTTAATTTGTCACCTCTGTAACAGATATCACAAACTAATACGAATGTGAAAAAACAACAGATACATATTGTGTGTTTTCTCCAACAACTATTTGGAAGGAAAAACCTGTTAGTACCTGCTCTATAGAACAGAATACATGTGCCCTTTTCTCTGTAGTAGTTGGTCAGTTATGGTTATCTTGCATATTTTATTCTGGTGTTACTGATGGGAGAATTATTATTAAAGAAGAAAGGTAAATCAGTAACAAAAAACAATGGTCACATTTTGGACTTTTCTGAATAATTTGATTCTTGCAAAAAGACATTCCCAATATGCTATTTCTGTAATTACGGGTGATGTGATGCTGGGAATATTATAATATATATGTTATATTAATGAACGCAAAAAGCAGTAATGCAGTAATGATTCCCAGAGACTCAAACATAAAGACATTTTAAAAATTAAAACATGCAAGAATTTCAGCTAGTAGTTTGGAATTAACTGTGACCAATAATTCAGGTAATAGCTCACTGTGTTTAGCAAAATCCTCCTTGTTGTTCCGCTAGTGGAGGAAATTTCATGTGTACCATAGACCTAATAGCCCAACATAAAAATGTGGTATTTTGTGCCATACACCTAATCTACTCTGGCCACAGCTATGTACGGGAAAGTGGAGTAGTATGCTATGTAAACAACTGTGTAACAACAATTTTTTTCTTTCTTAGCTTCTCAAAAAAAGACCACACAAACGTCTTGGAGTGAATGGAAATATAAGGGAACATCCACTTTATAAGAATATCAATTGGGAGGATGTTGAACGTCAAAGGATTCCACCACCAATCCGACTGGAAGATGTGAGTTAATGATTATGGGATGTACTTCTCCTTTCTGTTTAGACTTTATTGGCTCTTCCTCAGCACTGTGTATGTTTGCAGCAGTAGGGCAAGTTATTAAAGTATATTCATACAACTAGATGGTACATAAAAGTGAGTATTAAGAAGCCAAACAAGCCAAATGTTACCAATATGAGCATTGGCTTTCAACAACATTTTTATAATCTCTGCATATTCATAATTTGGAGAATGGATCTTGCAGCCCTAGAAACAATAATATTAATATTTGTATCTTAAATACTCCATTCACTATTTTCTGATTTGAGGTGGGTTAAGCTCATCCAGCATTTATATATATTTCACATTTTCCCTGGGATTTAACAGCCTTGTGATTAATTGGTAACTAGAGGTGTGGGATTTCCTAGGAAATACTGATGTAAAGCAGTTTCTTCCTGTAGTGTGTTCTGTATAGCAACAATTGCACTAACAATTTATATTTATCTTTCAGAATCACCCTGAATCTACAACTGCCAACCTGCCATTCCTCAAATGCAACACCACTAAAGATTCAGATGACACCATCCTCAAATGCTTTACATATCTGAATCCCAGCTGGTAGGAGTGAGTAAGTCTGTGATGTCTTGGCTTAGCTACTAACATCCTATGCCAACTTTGTATCTACTCATTCCTATGCCTGCTGACTTGGTACCTGTAAGTCATCCATTGGTATAACTAGCTGCACATACAGCTCACTTTCCATCATTACCACCACAAGCAACACTATTTGTTTATTGAATAATGTGCTATTTATGCTGATATTTTAAGGTTTTGTGCAGTTGTCCCCCTACTTCTGATGAGGGGTCATGTCCTTGGTAAGCCTATGGGATCTGAGGCAATTTTAAGTGGTTTGCATAAGAATCCTAAGACATCATCTAAATAGGATGGATCAAGTTCCTGCCCCTCTTTCCCCTAACCTGATCACAAATGAGGAGGTAGGGAAAGGGAGTCAAAACCCCACCACAGTTAGGAATTAAGACAACCTCTATGCAAGCCTTTATTTTAAAATTACCCCTTATACCATTGGCCATAGGGTAGGGTTTGGGTGGGCCAAGGACATAGCCACTCATTCAGATTTGGGTTTGAGAGACAATGTACAGTTTTAGAATGTAACAAATGCAACACCTATAGTAATAATCTGTTGTCCAGGGAGTTAAAGATCCTTAATCTTAATCAAAGGTTTATCTATATTTCCAAGTTCTTATGTACAGGTGGTAGTATGTTCAGCCTAGTAAATGCTGGGTCAAATGCAGCAAGCAGGGCCAGGTGGTGAAAGTTATGGTACAGCAATTTGAAGCTGGTATTATTATGGTAAGCATTTGCCACACTTCAGTGTTGTAGCCATGCAAATTCTGTAGAGGTTCTGGATAAAACAGGCTCAAAAACCGCAGATACTTTGCTGCAAGGTTTATTCGAAACAACTTGCAGCAAAGTATCTGCAGTTTTTGAGCCTGTTTTGTCCTCAACCTCTACAGAATTTTCATTTGCAGTAGCTACTAAGTGGGACAGAAGCAGTGGCACAGGCAAGTTATCGTGTAACTGGTACCAACCCTTATTATTTGTGTTGTAGCCATGGATATTACATCTGATATAACATCTATTGTACAGTGGCTAAGGAGATCTGCTTCATGGCTATACAAACCTTTCATATAGCTATACCACCAATGGAGCTAGATTTCCTGTTAAAATGGTTATATAGATAATATAAATATATTGTAACCCCCTACATCTTTTTTAATAGTAGCTTTCCTTTTTACATGACTTTCGTGGAGGGTAAATTCCCATGTAATATAAATAATTTGCCAGGGCTGTTCAGAAAAAGTGCCTTTTCTTAATATATTCTTAATATATTAATTATTCATTGCTACAGTAGTTATAACCACAATGTTCCTTTTAGGAAAGGGTAGAAATATATTATTAGGGAAATTCTGGCAAGGTAATGTTAGAACTGGGGCTTGGGGAAGAGGGAAGGGTGTAAAGTGGAGTTTATGGATATTTTATGGGATAATGTTTGTCTGGGGTGTCCCTGGAGCTCACAATGACATGGTTGAAGTTGGTGAGTATAACTGTGGGAATATGAAGGGGACCTTCATGATGTTTTAGCGGATGATGTCATCTGGAGTGTTCCTGAAACTCACAATGACATGGATGAAGTTGAAGATGGTGAGTATAACATTTTACTTATGTACATTTATTTATACATCGTTGTGTGTGTACTTTAAATTAATGTTATAATTTTTTTTTTTCATACGCTACCCATGAGGGATTACAAGATCACAGTTGAGATGGAGCTTCTTCATGTGACAGAACTGACCACGGTATACATATATTTTAAATATATATACTGTATATAGGATAATGTAACTCCTATTTATCAGAAAACCTATGGGCCAAATGGATTCACAGCATACGAATCTCCATAAATGTACATGACCCCTTTTCAATTCCATTTTTTTTAGGATGAAAGTGAATAGAGGCTCCTAATGGTCTCACGTGGAATGCATATTTTCTAACATTATATATATATATATATATATATTCAGATGATTACCGCCACTCACAAAAAAGAGGTGCCTGGGTGCGATCCTCTGGTTAACTGTATGGAGATATCGTGATGAAGACGCACTCACAGGTCTTACAGTAAAATAAAAAACATTTTTATTGTGAGTGCTCCGCTGAAAAAGAGGCAATTAAGAGTCTCAGAGACAATAATGACATTATCATAAAGAATGCGGACAGAGGAGGGGCTTTGGTTATAATGGACTATTCTTACTATAGGATGGAGATTATGTCACAGCTCTCCAATACTGACAATTATGGTAAATTAACGTCTGATCCAACTGACAAATTTAAGGGTGAATTAAAAGCCCTTATAGACATGGGAATATCCCAAGGCTGGCTTTCTAGGGAATTGGGGGGTTAATTAATACCCAAATACCCAGTGTTGCCCGTAATTTACACTTTGCCCAAAATTCATAAACACCCCAAAAGACCACCAGGGCGCCCCATAATTTCTTCAACAGGCTCATTGAATTAAAAGATTGCACAATATTTAGACATTCTGTTGCAACCCTGTATAAGTTCTACAAGTAGTTATCTAAAAGATACGACTGATTTTTTAAATATGGTAGAGAGTATTGATCTGCCTATAGAGAATTTAATAATGGTCACTATGGACGTCCAAAGCTTGTACACATGCATTCCACACACAATGGGGATCGAAGCAGTGCGAAAATTGATAACACAAAATCCCACATACAAGGGTCCATGCATAGAATACACACTTGAGCTACTTGAATTTGTGTTTCAAAAGAATTATTTCAAGTTCGAGACCAACTTTTACATCCAGCGGACGGGCAACGCAATGGGCTCGAAAGTAGCTCCTGTGTATGCTAACGCATTTATGAGTGCTTATGAGGATCAATATATATATGGACATGAGCTTTTCAAGAAATATGGCAGTTTTTATAGACGCTATATAGATGACCTCTTTTTTATATGGTCGGGCCCAATAGACACACTGGAAGGATATATTAATAGCCTGAATACCCTAAATACAGCAGTCAGGTTAACGTTAAACTACAGTCTGCAACAGATCAATTTTTTGGATGTTGAAATATACAAGTACAAAGGGAGACTACAAACTCGCATATATACCAAAGCAACAGATAGAAACACGTTGTTGCATTATAGCAGCCATCACCCCAGGCACCTCGTAAATTCTTTACCAAAGTCCCAAATGATAAGGGTGGTCAGAATAGACAGTGATCCAGAACAATGCCTAAAGGACCTAAAAAAGATGGGAGATAAATTCCTGGAAAGGGGGTACCCTAAACAATTAATTACGGATACAATTAATACGGTCCAAGCACTTGAACGCAAGCAATTGTTGCAGAATAAACCACAAAAGACAAGGAGGGATAACAACAATGATCTTTATTACATAAGTAAATACAACCCCCAGAGTAAAGACACTAAGGAAATCATACTTAAATATTGGGAAGTTGTAGCCAGGGACGACAGTCTGAGCTCTAAAATCCCCAAAAGGCCTAGATTCAGTTATGCCAGGAACACAAACCTTAAGGAGCATCTGAGTCCATCCGATCCTGTAAAGAAATACATGCTCCCTAAAGCACAACATTTTTTAACCCCCTGCCCAGGTGTATACAGGTGTACGGGTTGCGTAATATGTAACACATTAATTCTGGGGAAAGAATTTAGGCACCCAAGAACGGGCAAAAGATATGTCATAAAACAGAGATTAACGTGCACCTCAACAGGAGTTATTTACATTATAAAGTGCCCATGTGGGTTAGTCTATTGTGGAAAAACCACTTGACAGTTAAAAGAAAGAGTAAATATGCACAGAGCCAGTATTAGGGCAGCGTTGAATACAGAAAGAAAGGTTGAGCCAGGTAAACAGGACATAGCCCAGCAGCCAGTGGCGAAACACTGGAAGGAGGCTAGGCACGATCCTTCAGCATTTAAATGTATGCCAATCGATCAGATATTAAAACCACCAAGAGGTGGTGACATTGACAATATGTTATTGAAACGAGAAGCGTTTTGGATACATGAGCTAGATTGTGTCACTCCAAAGGCATTGAATGGACAGCTCCAACTAAATTGCTTTTTAACATAATGATTGTGTTCTTGAAGCATAATACAGTTATATCCCTTTATTTCACAGGAAAATATATACATAATAGCAATACGATACTTGATGTGAATGACTCCTGCAATCTGTGAGTAACATGTTACAAATGTTTCAAGGTGATAATTTTGTTATTAATTTTGTTACTGTTTTTAGCAAAAAGATTACTATGTAACAAGTATCCATAATATGTTGATTATGATTTCACTGGAGAATGTAACACTGACACCTTGTGGACCAAAAAGGTTATGACACATTGGAACAAAGAAAGAAAGAGGACTTTTTTTGGAAGCAGCATTCTGTATATGGACACATGACGTCATAAGGGCGCCAAATTCAATAATTGGGGGTGGGTATTTAAGCTTTTAAATGTATGTACACACCATCCTTGAAAAAGGTCCCCAAGTGGGACCAAAAAGTCGGCTCTAATGTTGTGTATTCAATAAAACAACACTTCATTCACTAAACTAATGGGAGAGTGCTGATCCTTCACACCATTATATATATATAACTATTATAAGTTTCCATAAAAATTACGCTGAGTTGGAAAAATATGTTTTGTTTAAATGCAATGAAATGTAATTATTTATAAATTGTACAACCTACAGAGGATGAGGACCAGTTTTTACTCTTCATTTGGAGCAAAAGAAGAAACAATAAGAAGACACAGAGGAGCAGTCAGAGAACAGTTTGGAAGACCTTCAGTATCAGCAGCAAATAGGAAATACACAGCTGGAAGGGCCATCAAGACTTTAACAAATGTAACTTTAACAAATTTACATGATCAGATTGTACTTGAAATAAAATACTTTTTTTCAAAATGTTTTGGTGTAGTTGTGGTCAATATAATTCCATATAATTTTAGAAAGAATTTCTGAAAAGATTTCTCTATCTAATCCTGAGAAGATAAGAGAATGACTTTGCCTGATGTCTTGATTTTAAAGGGATTGTTTGAGTAGACTTTTAGTAAGATGTAGTAATATTCTAAGGCAATTTGCAGTTGGTTTTTATTGTATAATTTGAAGTGTGGAGTTATTAGTTTTTATTTAGCAGGCGGTTTGCAATTTCAGAAATCAGGTTGCTAGGATCCAAATTACCCTAGCAACCATGCATTGAGTTGAATAAGAGACTGGAATATGAAAAGAACAGGGGCCTGAGTAATAAAAAGCAGCATTAATAGTACAAATGTAATCTTATAGAGCATCTGTTTTTAGAAAGGGCCAGTGATCTCCATTTGAAAGCTGGGAAGAGTCAAAAGAAAAGCAAATAACTGAAATATTTTAAAAAAATAATGAAGACCAGTCAGTAAGTTGTTTAGAGGTGGCCATTCTATAACATACTATAACATACTAAAATTGAACTTGAAGGTGAACCACCCTACAGTAAATAAAATCAGTGCAGGAGCACTATTAATTGATGGTTCAAGCACACCATGTTTTCCCATGACTGTATCTGTTTAAAGGAGAAAGACAATCTCTGACAGATACAGGCATTTTATTTGCACATAACAGGGCAGCAGTGTATGTATGTGCTGAGGTCAGGTATGGGAACTGTTATCCAGAATGCTCAGGACCTGGGGTTTTCTGGATAAGAGATCTTTCCGTAATTTGGATCTTCATATCTTACGTCTGTAAACATTAAATAAACCCAATAGGTTGGTTTTGCTTCCAATAAAGATTTATTGTATCTTAGTTGGGATCAAGTACAAGCTAGTTTTATTATTACAGGAAAAACTGAAATATTTTTTAAAATTTGGATTATTTGTATAAAAGAGTCTATGGGAGACAGCCGTTCTGTAATTCGGAGCTCTCTGAATAACAGGTTTCTGGATAACGTGTCCAATACCTGTACAAGATTATTAGAACAATACAGGGCAAATGTGAGAGAAGGCTGCTGAAATAAACAAGGAAAAAACAGGGACCCTAGGCTGTAAGCTCCACTGCAGCTGGGAATAATGTTATTGATAGACACCATCTGCTAAAACCTGTGTTACATTCCAGCACTATAATAATAATAAAGGTATGTTGAATAACATCACATTTAGGGGTTTATTAATCAAAGTCCGAATTTATCTCAATATTTTCGGAAAAAAACTCAGACCAAATCCGCATGATTTTTTTAGGACTTCTTAATTAATACACTTTCCTGAAAATTTTGTTTGCGGAAAAAAATCCTGAAATATCCGTGAAATATCGAGTTTTTTTGGATCTTTCATCCGATTTTTACAATTTTTTTGATTTTTCACCTGAAAAATCAGAATTTTGCCCGAAAACTTTGGGGTATTGCAAAAAACCAGCCCACATCAAGAAATCATTGGGACTTCTCCCATTCACTTATATGGAACCTCGACAGGTCTGAGATGCCGGATTTTCAGATTCTGACTTTTCCATCTTCTGGGTTTAATAAATTCCGAAAAATAGTGAATTTATTAAAAGTCAGATTTTATTTAAAAAAAATCACACATTTTTCGTGATTTTTGCATTCGGAGTTTAGTAAATAACCCCCTTAAAGTAGAAATTGCTCTTTGTCTTATAACCTCTACAAGATTATCTGTGCCTAATACATGTAACCTGCAACATTTAACACCTTATTGGTTACTGTACCTGAGCAAAGTTTGTGCTGTACATTATCACATATGGGGTATGAGAGAATAGGTCTGTAGCTATAGACTACTAGTTATGCATCCTGTTCCTTTCTCAGGGTCCTCATGTACCTTCCTGAGATGGACTCATTAGGGTCAATCTGAGATGACATTTCTTTTGTATAGTTAGATTGCACTAGAAAGGAAAGAATTCCTTTTTTTTTATATTTCAGCACAGTCTTAGCTCATTTCCCCATATCTCAGTATTGTAGGGTCACGGAAGACTCTTTTCACTTTGTCCACTGTCTAAAAAGAAAAAAGGATGCTACATACATGCAACAACACATGATATTCTAAGCATTTTCATACTACAGGTATGGGACCTGTTATCCAGAATGCTTGGGACCTGGAGTTTTCCAGATAATGGATCTTTACGTAATTTGGATCTTCATGCCTTACGTCTAGTAGAAAATCATGTAAACATTAAATAACCCCAACAGGCTGGTTTATTTTCGTATAAGGATTAATTATATCAAGTACGAGGTACTGTTTTATTACAGAGAAAAAGGAATCCTTGAAGTCTATAGGTGTTTTTTTTAGCAGCAACACCTGGTGAAACATTTCACCCAGCACTACTCATAAAGCAATGCAATAGGAACCAGCAATAAACAAGTGTAGAGAGAATTGCTTACTGCTATATTGTTGACCAAATGTGACAAATACTACTTTCAATGGCAATTATGTTTAAAACCACTGAAAATATTTAAAAGAATATTTCACCTTTCAATTAATTTGTAGTATGTTGTACAATGTCCAATTCTTTAACTGGTAATTGTTCTTCAATTTTTTTATATAGATTTTCCTTTCTCTTTAAAATGGGGGTCACTGATCATGGCTGGCAAAAAACTATTGCTCTGTGAGGCTACAGTTTTATTATCATTATAACAAATTACTTCAGACCCTCTCCTATTCAGTCTCTCAGACAACCCACTGCCTGGTTGCTAGGGTAATTTGAACCCTAGCAACCAGATCAATATTGAAAATGTTAATGGGAACAAAAGGTGAAATGCTGAACAAAAAGCTAAATAATTCTAAAACCACAATAAAATACAAACCCCACAAATCACAATATCAGTCTAAAGTGTGCTAAAACCTCATTGTAAAAATGAATAATTTTAAAAGGTTGCTTAGAATGACATCTTTCATTATTGAGGATAGAATTTTTTTTGTGTAGGGTATAAACCGTTATCCAGAGAGATCTTTACATAATTTAGATCTCCAAAACTTAACACTACTAAAAATTAATTTAAACATGAATCAAACCCAAAAAGATTGTATTGCCTCCCTCTAATAAGAATTAATTATATCTTAGTATCAATTACAAGGTACTGTTTTTATATAACAAAGAAAAAGGAAATCATCTTAAAATATTTGAGTCTATGGAAGATTGGCTTCCCGTAATTCGGACCTTTCTGCATAATGGGTTTCTGGATAATGAATCCCATTTAAATGGTACAGTATTGTAATTATAAATGGTTTGGGGCACATATTTTCATACTTTGGTTAACCTTTCTATGCTCATTTCCCTGCTGTTGTAAATGCAACATACTAATATTCGGGTTTCAATTATGATCCCTTAAGAGACGAAACTTTGCAATAGGGATCACTTTTTTAAAATATACTGACAAATGTAATACCAGTTGGGCAAAGATGTGGATGTCGGTTGAAGCTTGAACTTCTCTTAGCATTATTGGGCAAGGTGGCAGAACATACCATTACATACATACATGCACATCTCTTGGTCAATGATCCCAACTACTGGCAAAACAGTTCCTTCAGTGTGTGGACTTGCAGGGGGTTATGGGAGTTGTAGCTAAAAATAGATAGATCTGCTTTGAACATATTTAACTTTAGCGGGAAATGGGCTAATCTGCTACATATGGGGCTAATAGTGGAAGAGGTGGGGAAGTCCCTGTACCTAGTGCAGAGTTTTCAGTCATTGTAACAGGAGAGAGACATCGTGAAACTGTAGGATTGGCCAGTAACACTAAAGCAAGAGATTGAGGGGAATGGCTAGTACAAGGGGTGCAAAAGTAGGGTTTGGATGAAGGGGCAGTAGCTATAAGAGCCAAACAATGGGAAAAGGAGCGAAAAGCACAAAAAATGGATTAGACAATGGTCTGGTGCTGCCGGATAAACATGTGGTGCAGAAGTTTAGAGCTTCCTGGTCTCCCTCATGAGCACGTTAAAGTGGGGACAAAAGATAAAAGGAATGGTAGGTGTAGTGTATTCAAAAATAAGCCCCACCCAATGGCACACCCACCAACACACCTGTGTGGCCCTTAAGCATTTCGTGACTGACATAGCTTGTGCCCCCAAAGCATTTCATGACTAATACAGTGTGACCCTTAATATTTCATGAAAGACACAGCATAGCCCCTTAGTATTTCATGACAGACATAAAGTGGCCCCTTAGCATTTCCGTATGTTACTTCCAATGCTGCTATACAGTTTGTTTCATGTGTTGCCTATCTCCAAAGCTCGGCTACATATCTTTTACCATAACACTTCCACAGTTCCTCAAAGTTTCCATTTAGATCTTATTTCACCCTCCACCATATTGGTACAGTTTTTACCCACTAGTGATTTGTTTGTATTTGGCCTTTGAAACTGCAGATTTAAGTAAAAACAGACACGTTTGTTAAGACAAAGTGGATGTAGTACACATAGGAGGCCTATAAGTTTGCTGCAATTCTATATCCAATGCAATCCAATAAGTACCTCTGTACTTGTGACATCATCAGGCAGTGATCATTGATGCTACAGATATATGACAATGTGAAAGTCACAGTATAGCTGCATGTAAGCTGTTTAGTTCACTTATCCAAAACTGTAGCTGAGGTAACACTGTAAACTGAAAATTAAAGGGCATACAATGTTGTATAAGTGACACATGCATGAGAATTCAGTGGTCTTCAAGTGTATTCAGCTGGAATACCTGTGTTTTTGGTGCCGTCTGTTGAGCAGGGTGCAAACATGTAAAATGTATGGCAGTTTGCAATTTTTTACACTTGCAGACCACTGAATTCTCAAGCATATGTCTTTTTGAATATATTGCTGCTGGAATTTGGCAGCATGTAGTCATGAGGGGCAGGCTGGGAGAGATTACGAGATTCAAACTCACAAATTCGAGTTTTTGCCATTCGAGTTTTTTCTTAAATAAGATACCTTTCAAGTGCATTCAAGTTCATTTGAGGTAAAAAAAAAACCTCTAACCCCCTAAATGTTTTTAGAAGCAGGTATGAACAAAATTCCCTAATGAAAGCAAATGTGTGCTCCAGCTTATGGGGCACATTTACTAAGCTCGAGTGAAGGATTCGAAGTAAAAAAACTTTGAATTCCGAAGTTTTTTTTTGGGTACTTCAACCATTGAATAGGCTACTACGAGCTTCGACTATGACTTAGATTCGAACGATTCGATCTAAAAAATCGTTCGACCATTCGATAATCGAAGTACTGTCTCTTTAAAAAAAACTTTGACTACATACTTTGGTAGTTTAAACCTACCAGGCTACAATGTTAGCCTATGGGGACCTTCCCCATTACTTTTCTAAGGGTTTTTTGATCGAAGGAAAATCGTTAGATTCGAAGGATTTAATCGTTCGATGGAACGATTTTTCCTTCGATCGATCGATCGTAGTATTTGCGGTAAATCCTTTGAATTCGATATTCGAAGTCGTAGGATTTTACTTCGAGGGTCGAATTCGAGGGTTAATTAACCCTCGATATAGGACCCTTAGTAAATGTGCCCCCAGATGTCTGAATCCAAATCTGCAGAAAAATAAGGCTTACTAGGCATAACTATGAATATATAAAAAATAACACATTTTCCAGAGAACATTCCACAGTTGTCTGTGGTGACCCACTCAAAAACTGACAAGATGGAGAATTATTACATTGATTAAATATACCATGTGCACATTTGCTGTTTCTATTAAAAAAAAGGAGGTATGTTGTTTATAATACATAAGTGAGTCATATGAAATGACATCACTGAGCACAAAGTATGGACCAGATTCAATTCAGTGAGAGAAAGGCATCTCATGATTTACCATGTGAAAACTCATGGACGAGATTCAATTTGAGGTGAAAAATCTTTTCTCTGAATTCAGTTCCAGTTTTTTCCCTGTAGACATCAATAGAGTTTTCACGTGATAAACAAGTTTTTCTGAATTGAATTGCATCTCAAACTGAATCTCGTTAATGAGTTTTTAACGTGATAAACCTTTTTCTCACTGAATTGAATCTGGCCCTATATCTTATAACATCACTAAGCACCTTTTATTTAAATATAATTTACAGGATAATCATGGCTCTTGTGCATTGTATATGGGATCCGTTATCCGGAAACCCGTTATCCAGAAAGCTCTAAATTACGGGAAGGTCATCTCCCGTAGACTCCATTTTATCCGAATAATTAACATTTTTAAAATGATTTCCTTTTTCTCTGTAATAATAAAAAAGTACTTGATCCAAACTAAAATACAGTGTAGATAGATAGATGATAGATAGATAGATAGATAGATAATAGATAGATGATAGATAGATAGATAGATAGATAGATAGATAGATAGATAGATAGATAGATAGAACAAACGGTGTCAATCCTGAAATCCCTGGAAAATCCTGTCAGAGCATTAACACCAGAACAATTTTCAAAGATTAATTTAGCTGAGGTAGTAGGAGCTATGGGACAGCTCTCCTGGTCTGCTCTGTTTTTTCTACGATGCAGTTAATGTATGGAAGATATTTTAGAACAGGACTGTGTGCAGGACATTTTTATTTAAGAAACAAATCAAATATTGGGCCAGATTCCATTCCATGAGAAAATGTTATTTTATAGTGTTTCACATGAACACTTCGGGGCGAGATTCATATAGTTTTTATGTGGTAGCCAGTGAGATATGTTTTTGTTATTGAATTGAACCTGGCTTTATTGAATTAGGCAATAAGCTCATGGCTCATTATGTCTTTAAAAGTGGTTCCTGCTAAAAAAAAAAAGTCACTTATAAACATTAGTATACAATATATATAGGGAGGTTCTTGTCCTTCAAATACTGATTTTTATATGGCCAAATACACTGTTATCACATTGTTACTTGTTAATTTTTACACTTCTATTAACTTATTTGTATCAGTATTTAATGGCACCTGATTTTAGCAATGCTAATTGAAATCTTTATGTTGCAGAATATTGTGCATTGGAAATAAAGCAATTTTGCATATCTGGCATAGGGAGGTTGTACAATATGTGGATGGATCTGTTATTACTATTGGCTCCTAAAATTTAAAACCATATTTACTATCACATACTTTATTTCTACTACTGATATTGGTGTGGGCTGCTGTGGTGTCATGGCCGCCTTGTATACACACAGAAAGCTGCCATCTTGTGAATGGCAAAGTAACAGTTGGGTGCTACCACTACTGGTCAACTCAGAGCGGTTGAGCTTCTTATGAGAGACTCAGTGCTTTTTGTTGCTCTTGCGATTTTAGTGCGATTTAGTGAGATTTTAGAGAGATTTTGCCTTTCAGAGAGATTTCTTGTGCTTTCTTTGAATACCCCTTGCTGCGTAGAGGAAAGTGCTTTTAAGCATATTCTCTACTGCAAGCATGGTGTCTGTATCCAAGAAAAGACGAAGAGAAGAAGAGAAGACTACAGATGAAGAAATGGTGACGAAGAAGATCAAACTTGAGGATAACATCAGTATTGCTGCCAATGACCATCATGTGAATATAGAAAGCAGCAGAAAGAGATCAAGGAGCAGTGATGACAGTACCACTGTAGAAGGTAAGAAAACTGTTTCTAAATAAATGTGATGACATTTAAGCTTTAATTATTATTTTATAACACTAGTACTGGGGCTTATTTTTTAATACTGGTCAAATGTACAGTAGGTGTGATAATGGGTAAGTTTGGTGATGTGTCAGTATGCGGGGGCTTCTTTATTGCACAGTGGGGGGGGGTTATTTTATAATTCCCATTCCTACACCATTTGTATTTCACTTCAAACACTGGATGTTGTAAGTTATTAACAAATTCCACTGTCTGTATTTTATATCTCACCATGCTGAGTATATACCAATCCAAGTGAAGCAAGGACAGTTGTAAACTGTTGCCTTTCCTCTGCCCTCTATTCAAACAGCATAGAAAGAAAACCTGCATATAAAACAGCAGCTGTTTTTAAGGGTATATTGGTGGTTGTATGACCCTCCATATCTACATTTACAGTATCTCCATAGGAGTTGGCAGCTGACCGTGTAATCAGTAGTAATCTAGTACAGGTATGGGATCTGTTATCCGGAAACCCATTATCCAGAAAGCTCTGAATTACGGAATGTCCATCTCCCATAGACTCCATTTTATCCAAATAATCTACGTTTTTTAAAATGATTTCCTTTTTCTCTGTAATAATAAACCAGTAGTTTGTACTTGATCCCAACTAAGATATAATTAATCCTTATGGGAAGCAAAACCAGCCTATTGGGTTTATTTCATGTTTAAATTACTTTTTAGTAGACTTAAGGTATGGCCCATAGTATTAGATCCATTATCCGGAAAACTCCAGGCCCCTAGCATTCTGGATATCAGATCCCTTACCTGTACTGTGATTGGCTACATATAGCTTTCTAGCCCTGCTCACTTCAAATATGCAAATACGGAGTTCAAAAGGGTTGCAGAACAAGGGCTGCAACAGATCTAGAATTTGACAAAAATAGGTAATATCAATAGGTTCACTTTTGAGATAACTTTTAGTATGATGTAGAGATTGATATTCTGAAACAATTTTAAAAAGGTTTTCTTTTTTTATTATTTTTGGTTTTTGAGTTATTTAGGTTTTTATTCAATCACTCTCCATAAATCATTATTTTCTGAAATATACTCTGGCCAAATCCGCACATGTTATTTCACCTTATTTATGAATACATTTTCCCAAAAGATTCCAGTGCAGGAAAAAAACACGAAAAAATCTGGAAATTTGGATGAAAATCCAAATTGTATTAATTTTTTGGATTTTCCGCCCAAAAACTCAGTTTTTTTCCGATTTTTGCCCAAAAATTGTGAAAACTTTGGATTATTTCATGAAACCCAGGGCAGATCAGGATATTTTCGGGACATCTCCCATTTACTTATATACAACCTCGGCGGATCTAAGATGCCAGATTTTCATATTCTGACTTTTTCCAAATAATAAATCCTGAAAAGTTCAGGTTTGTTTTTCACAAATAATTTAAATTTTATAATAAAAAAAAAATCGAATTCTTCGAGTTTTTGGCATTCAAACTTTAAAAAATAGCCCCCCAAATGTGAAGCCTTACAGAGCATGTGTTTTTTTAAATCTGGAAAGACTGAGATGAAGAAGGCAAATAATTCCATAACTGTAAAAAAGAAAAAATTAAATACAATTCAGAAATTGCTTAGAATTGACCATTCTATAACATACTATAAATTATTGTAAAGGTGAACCACCCCCTTAAAGGTCGAGTTGTTTTTTTTTCATGAAAAATGTGCGTTTTCAAAGGTATTTTTGAGTAAAAAAACCCTCAAATTTTACCGTTTTTAAAAAAAAAACAAAAAAACACGTTTTTCAAGATATATTATACCCTAACCCTGGAAATAGCTTGCATCCAAAAATCCACCATCGAAAACCCGTCGAGGTCATGTAGAAGCCAATGGCAGAGGTCCCTCGAACCATTTAATGGTTTGGTGCATTTACCATAAGTAATAAAAGTGGTTTTTATTTAGTTATATTTTTTAAAATCAAGATAAGGACAGGTTTTTCAGATGACTTTTTATAAGCACCATAAGATTCTTTTGACCTATTTGTATCTAGACACACCAACCCCATGACCCTCCAGATTTTACTGTCTTGTGTTCTGGGGGAAGTTCTGCCTGATATCCAACCCTAGTGCTCTCATGTATATGCTTAGATCAGCATTCCCCTATGCATATAAGGCACATGTTACATTAACACTTTGAATGGACAGCAAGATGAAGAAGGTTATGGTTAAGGAGGGAAGATTGTTTTGCAATAAGTTGATCTGCATAGGCTTCCTTGGTTTGACTCAGTTCCTTAGTCCTGTTTATGATACTAACTAAAGGCAAAAGAGTGTTGTGGAGCTTTAGTGCCCTTTCCAATCCAGGACATGTTTTTAAAGGTACACAAAAATGAAGTTTCAAGGTGACAGGTGTTAAGTGATTGAAATGGATGCTGTGCCATAATGGCTTATGAGCTGGTTCAACCCAATAGTCTGTGCTGTATCCAGATGTAGAAAAGTACCAGGTAGCATTCTTCTGGCAACACAGTGATAGTTTGCTAAAAACTATTGTAGTGTACAATGGAGTAAAAATAGTGATGATATGTAGACCTGGTTTGCACACAGTCACTTTAGTTGTTTTATAATTCTAAACTGCAGACAAGAAAGCAGATAATAAATCTGATTTAGTAAACAATCTATAATAGAATCATGTAAAAAAATTGGACATGTAATCTAACCATATAATGAAACTATAAATCCTAACTGCTTGTGGTACTTATATGAATTTCCACTTTTTTTCCAAGAAGGAAACAGCCAGAAGCGACGGCGTATTGAAGCTGAAAGTTTGCCGGAACACATGCTAACCAACTATAAGTTCCACTGGGGTCTCGGCCGAGGCTCATTTGGCAAAGTAAGTGACCTCTGTATTATCTACAATAAAAATAGAGGAAATAGAAAGAGTGAGAAATGTGGGGTTGTGGGTGTTAACAGTTGTAGCTACTATTCTAACATAAGGATAAGGGCTAGGGCTTGACATTTCGTGGGAAGTGGCTAAAGCTGACAAAAATTTTAATTTTTTTTTTTGGGGTACCCTCCTTCTCCCCTACATTTGATAACATATGGCACCTAAACTAAACTGTGGGCACATGTGTAGGGAAATATAACACCTCTATATAATTTTATTAAGGTTCCCTGGCCTTGTGTAATGTATTTGCTGCAGCATATACAGCCTTGTACTTTAACTGCACACCGTATGCAAATTAGCCAACGCTAGCGTAACTTCGAACTGCTGGGCATATTTTAGCTAGCGCAACTTCGCCAGCGTTCGTTACCCAGTGCGCAACTTCGGATCTTCGTGAATTAGCGTTGTCCAGGCGAATTTATGCCTGCCGAAGTGTTACAATGTGCCCAAAGCCAACGCTGGCGAATTTTCGCCGGTTTGTGAATTTGCCCCATAGGCAGCACAGGGACCTGTGTAAAGCACAATTACTAAAAATTTATGGGTATTATTTTAAATATGTATGTTGTGCTATGTACTCCAGTACAATATATGAGCAGCTCAACAGACCAGCTAGTTTTTCCTTACCCTTCTTGTATAACCTGGTTTCAGTCCACTGCGACTCTTCCAAACAGGGAAAATGTGACAGCAGATAGCTATCCTTGCCTTGGGTACAGAAGCTCCTTGGCCCAGCTTAAATAGAGTTAAAGGGTATTCTTCTAAAGGTGGGTCCACTGGTAGATTCCATGGTACCATGGCAGCCCAGCCAACCAGAATAGCTGATATGTAGAATAGATTCAGTCCCTTGAATTAACTTGTAAGATATGGGTTATGGTACCAATGACATGCTCTGCAGGTGAGCTGCAAGGTAAAATGCTCTTGAGAACAACCACATAACTAAAAATTGAAGCTTCATTATGGTAATATGTCATTATTCTATGCCCAGTAGGGGCCAGTATTTAGCAACTTGCAAACGTAAAGGTGCACAGAACAATTAATAAATGAATTAATCAATTAATTAACCTTCTTTTGTTTTTATTCTTTAGGTGTTTTTGGCTTCTATACAAATGAAAAAAGAACGTGTGGCTGTAAAAGTTATCAGGAAGACACCCAAGGAAGAGCAGAAGGATATGATCCAGAAGGAGGCCAGAATCCTGAAGGTTACTTCCGGCAGTCCATTCTTGTGCCATGGCTATGCAGCCTTCCAAACCAACGTATGTTACTTCCAATGTTGCCATACAGTTTGTTTCACTGGTTGCCAGTTTCACTAGTTCACTAGTTGCCAGTTCTCCAAAGCTCAGCTACATACCTTTAACCATTTATCTAATGCAGTTAGACATGAACATCCTTAGGTATGTGGGCAACAAAAGCCATATAAGCCAAAAGCCATATAAAAGGCCCCTTTGTTTGCTGTTATTACATGCATTTTACATTCACACATGACTATGTTCACTATAAGCCTAATTAAGCATATTTCCTGATTAGTAAATAATTATTCTTCTGTATTTAGTTATGTTGTGGGACATGCCTGCATTACACTTGATAGTTTTGTGCTTCTAGTTCCTGTGTTTCACTCTCTTCCCTTTTATCTCTTCACTCAGCAATACGCCTTCCTCATCATGGAGTATGCAGGGGGAGGCAGCCTCAGTAATCTTCTGTCCATCAAGCATCATCTGAAAAAAAGACACATCATGTAAGTTACTATGTACTAGTGACAGCATCAATAGGAATTGATGCTACAGATATGTATCAATGTGAAAAGGCATCAGATAAACGGAGTTAGGAGGTAGCTGAGGTAACACTGTCAAAACTGAAAAATAAAGGGCATACAAAAGTGACACATGCATGAGAATTCAGTGGCCTTCAACACACTTATAGTTAGATACAGTGGGGTAGGAAACATTTATGAGGCACAAAAACAGGGAGCAAAATGCAATGTTTTTACATGTTTGCACCCCCCCCACACACACACACGTTGCACCACAGACACAGGTATTTGATACATAAATACATGTACATGTACCCCATAAATACATTGCTGCTGGCATTTGGCAGTGCTATAGTCATGAGGGGGAGGCTGGGAGAGGAACATGGGCCTGTCTGTTTCATTTCTACTCATGCAGTGTAAGGAAACAGTATTGAGTATTCAGTGCAGCTATTCATTTGAGTCTTTTTTTCAGCTTTTACTCAGCAGAACTGATTTGTGGACTTCAGTATCTCCATTCTCTAGGCATCATCCATCGGTAAGTATACGATTGGGGTTCTTATGTCTGCATATTTTATATTGTTCAGTTAATATTTGTTTTGGCCCTATATCCCTGTAGCTGTGGCCTTTGGGTGTCGGCAGATGTTATATGAAGGCTGAAATCTGAATGAAGAAAGTACAAAAGGGAGGGTCACATTACATATGCAGATGCGCCCACAGAATACTGATACTTGTACCAATGCATGCAGATTAGAAATTATTTTCTGTAACACTTCATAAGGGGACTTTGGAGATCACTGAGCTTAGAGGAAGGGGTTGGCTAGGAAGCAAGAGGAGAATGAGTATATGGAATGAGGGTACTGGGCAATTAGATTTGTAGAGGGGAATGAGTGAGCAGGCCTGGACTGGCAATCTGTAGATTCTGGCAAATGCCAGCGAGGATGCTATAGACAGTCACTATTTATTGGGGTTGTTTGGGCCTCTGTGTGCTTGAAATGCCAGGGCCTATTTTGGATCCCAGTTCCAGACATGTGAGTGCATATGAAACAAGGAAAGTGGGGCTGAATTGGTATGGCTATAGACTGGAAGAACACTAAAAAGTCATGGAAGGATAACTGTGGGTGCCTGAGGGACTTTGAAGTGAGAATAAAGTAATTAAGCAGTCATAGAATACGAACATCGTAACTGAGCAGTTATGGAGTGAGCGAAGGGAACTAAAATGGATGTGACACTATGATCGAAGGGCTACAGTTTATCATTTACTAACAGCCACTAAATGAATTCATTCTCTCTCTCTCTCTTGCAGTGACCTAAAGCCTGGAAACATCCTGCTTACCTGTGAAGGACACATGAAGATTGCTGATTTTGGAGTTGCAGCTGAAGGAGTTTTTGATGACAATACCATCGGTGAAAAAACAGGAACAAGCTGGTACATGGCCCCAGAGGTAGGAAACTCTTCAGTATATTTAACACATCTATTCACTTCAGAGGGAAATACAGGGTTGCTGAAAGAAAACTATTTACTAGACGTGAAAATGTAAAAAAGTGAGCATTAGCTTTACCAACATGGATGCTAATTTGCCACCTTTTTGGTTAATCACCCATAAGGTGCATTCATATTTTTCTTCAGTTGATCACAATGCTGGCATGTAATGCTGGTGCAACTGAGCTGTGTGCAAAAGGTGCAACACTAAAGGGATCCCTAAAAAGTAACACCCCCTCAAGGCTCTTTTATGTCGGTTAACATTGCACCTTTTTCTGCAAAGCAGACGCAACTGGCATGTTGTCATAAAATATAAGTATAGAGAACTATCAATGGCACCGGTATCTTTGTAAATGGCATTTTGATTATTGCAGTTTTGCCTATTGCACTAGTAAATTAGCTCTTTCTGATCATGTGTAAGTGAATAAAGCAGCATTATACCTTACTAATATTAATGATATATATTTGTAAGGCTACATCTCTGCTGGCACCTATGGCATATATGCTGTGTCTTTATGCCCTCCAACTGCACAAAGGTTGTTTATATTTATTGCCTGTACCAGCAGTGCCAACTTTGCCTGCCTTGTTTGTTACCAGCATTACCTTTTGTACCTGTCCTGTCTGAATTCAATACAAGCATTGCCCTATATCTGTTCCCTAGTACCTGCTTTCTCAGTAAACTTCTCCCTGCGACCACAAGCTCTGCCAACTCTTACAATGTATTTACATTTTGCAAAGTATCTTTCTGTTTTTTTTCCTTGAGCCATCACTATTTTTTCTTGGCTCATACAGTATATAAGAAATACATCAGATTTTTTTTTAGCAATTTGGTAAAATCTTTTCTTTATATTTCAGATGCTAGCTAATAAGAAGTACAATGCAGCAATAGACTGGTGGTCATTTGGGATAATACTCAGCGAAATGGCCACTGGAAGATCCCCTTTTGAGGACGACAGCTACAAACATGATGTGAGAAGTTCCATCCTCACTGAGAAGCCGGTGTTTCCTGAATGGATGAGTGCAACATTGCAAGATCTCCTTCAGAAGGTGGGTTTGGGCAATTAGTTTATTGGCCACACAACTGCAAGGATTTTCTGTTTTCACAACTCTCAGGGGTCACTCACCATTGGTGTACCACAATAGCAACTTGGATAGCAATCCAATATATTCAGGCGTAACTTACTGGAACTATGTACAGTCAATAAATGCTGATAATGATAGAAAAAAGTTAAAAAGCCATTCTTATCAAAACAGAGACGCAGGCCAGTTTTATGATGTATTGTGATCTTAATGGCCAGTGACAGTATGAAAAATCGTTGTCCATTGGATGTGCCTCTTCCTGGAGCATATTTTTTTTTATTGTAGAGGCTTTTTAATCGAAAGGTTAATTTGTCACCTCTGTAACAGAAAAATAAGAATGTGAAAAAACAACAGATACATATTGTGTGTTTTCTCCAACAACTTTTTGGAAAGAAAAACCTGTTAGTACCTGCTCTATAGAACAGTATACGTGTGCCCTTTTCTCTGTAGCAGTAGGTCAGTTATGGTTATTTTGCATATTTCATTCTGGTGTTACTGGTGGGAGAATTATTATTAAAGAAGAAAGGTAAATCAGTAAAATAAAAATGGTCACATTTTGGACTTTTCTAAATAATTTGATTCTTGCAAATAGACATTCCCAATATGCTATTTCTGTAATTACGGGTGATGTGATGGTGGGAATATTATAATATATATATATTATATTAATGAACGCGAAAAGCACTAATGCAGTTAAAAATTAAAACATGCAAAAATTTCAGCTAGTAGTTAGTGTGACCAATATTTCAGGTAATAGCTCACTGTGTTTAGCAAAATCCTCCTTGTTGTTACGCTAGTGGAGGAAATGTCATGTAGTATTTTGTGCCATACACCCAATCTACTCTGGCCACAGCTATGTACGGGAAAGTGGAGTAGTATGCTATGTAAACAACTATTTTTTTCTTTCTTAGCTTCTCAAAAAAAGACCACACAAACGTCTTGGAGTGAATGGAAATATAAGGGAACATCCACTTTATAAGAACATCAATTGGGAGGATGTTGAACGTCAAAGGATTCCACCACCAATCCGACTGGAAGATGTGAGTTAATGATTATGGGATGTACTTCTCCTTTCTGTTTAGACTTTATTGGCTCTTCCTCAGCACTGTGTATGTTTGCAGCAGTAGGGCAAGTTATTAAAGTATATTCATACAACTAGATGGTAAATAAAAGTGAGTATTAAGTAGCCAAACAAGCCAAATGTTACTAATATGATCATTGGCTTTCAACAACATTTTTATAATCTCTGCATATTCATAATTTGGAGAATGGCTCATGCAGTCCTAGAGAAAATGTTAATATTTGTATCTTAAATACTCCATTCACTATTTTCTGAGTCATTTGAGGTGGGTTAAGCTCATCCAGCATTTATATATATATTTCACATTCTCCCTGGGATTTAACAGCCTTGTGATTAATTGGTAACTAGAGGTGTGGGATTTCCTAGGAAATACAGATGCAAAGCAGTTTCTTCCTGCAGTGTGTTCTGTATAGCAACAATTGCAATAACAATTTATATTTATCTTTCAGAATCACCCTGAATCTACAGCTGCAAACCTGCCATTCCTCAAATGCAACAACACTAAAGATTCAGATGACACCATCCTCAAATGCTTTACATATCTGAATCCCAGCTGGTAGGAGTGAGTAAGTCTGTGATGTCTTGGCTTAGCTATTAACATCCTATGCCAACTTTGTATCTACTCATTCCTATACCTGCTGACTTGGTACCTGTAAGTCATCCATTGGTATAACTAGCTGCACATACAGCTCACTTTCCATCATTATCACCACCAGCAACACTATTTGTTTATTGAATAATCTGCTATTTCTGCTGATATTCTAAGGTTTTGTGCAGTTGTCCCCCCCCCCACTTCTGATGAGGGGTCATGTCCTTGGTAAGCCTATGGGATCTGGGGCAATTTTAAGTGATTTGCATAAGAATCCTAAAACATCATCTAAATAGGATGGATCAAGTTCCTGCCCCTCTTTCCCCTAACCTGATCACAAATGAGGAGGTAGGGAAAGGGAGTCAAAACCCCATCACAGTTAGGAATTAAGACAACCTCTATGCAAGCCTTTATTTTAAAATTACCCCTTATACCATTGGCCATAGGGTAGGGTTTGGGTGGGCCAAGGACATAGCCACTCATTCAGATTTGGGTTTGAGAGACAATGTACAAAGTTTTAAAATGTAACAAATGCAACACCAATAGTAATAATCTGTTGTCCAGGGAGTTAAAGATCCTTAATCTTAATCAAAGGTTTATCTATATTTCTAAGTTCTTATGTGCAGGTGGTAGTATGTTCAGCCTAGTAAATGCTGGGTCAAATGCAGCAAGCAGGGCCAGGTGGTGAAAGTTATGGTACATCAAGTTGAAGCTGGTATTATGGTGAGCATTTGCCACACTACAGTGTTGTAGCCATGCAAATTCTGTAGAGGTTCTGGACAAAACAGGCTCAAAAACCGCAGATACTTTGCTGCAAGGTTTATTCAATACAACTTGCAGCAAAGTATCTGCAGTTTTTGAGCCTGTTTTGTCCACAACCTCTACAGAATTTTCATTTGCAGTAGCTACTAAGTGGGACAGAAGCAGTGGCACAGGCAAGATATTGTGTAACTGGTACCAACTCTTATTATTTGTGTTGTAGCCATGGATATTACATCTGATATAACATCTACTGTATTGTGCAGTGGCTAAGGAGATCTGCTTCATGGCTACACAAACTTTTCATATAGCTATACCACTGCCAATACCAATTATGAGCTCTACAATAATGGAGCTAGATTTCCTGTTAAAATGGTTATATAGATAATATAAATATATTGTTACCTCCTACATATTTTTTAATAGTAGCTTTCCTTTTTACATGACTTTCGTGGAGGGTAAATTCCATTGTAATATAAATAATTTGCCAGGGCTGTTCAGAAAAAGTGCCTTTTCTTAATATATTCTTAATATATTAATTATTCATTGCTACAGTAGTTATAACCACAATGTTCCTTATAGGAAATGGTAGAAAGATATTATTAGGGAAATTCTGGCAAGGTAATGTTAGTAGAACTGGGGCTTGGGGAAGGGTGTAAAGTGGAGTTTATGGATATTTTATGGGATAATGTTTGTCTGGGGTTTTCCTGGAGCTCACAATGACATGGTTGAAGTTGGTGAGTATAACTGTGGGAATATGAAGGGGACCTTCATGATGTTTTAGCGGATGATGTCATCTGGAGTGTTCCTGAAACTCACATGGATGAAGTTGAAGATGGTGAGTATAACATTTTACTTATGTACATTTATTTATACATTGTTGTGTGTGTACTTTAATGTTATAATATTTATTTTTTCATACGCTACCCATGAGGGATTACAAGATCACAGTTGAGATGGAGCTTCTTCATGTGACAGAACTGACCACGGTATACATATATTTTAAATATATATACTGTATATAGGATAATGTAACAGTTATTATAATTCCTATTTATCAGTAAGCCTATGGGCCAAATGGATTCACAGCATACGAATCTCCATAAATATACATGACCCCTTTTCAATTCTATTTTTTAGGATGAAAGTGAATAGTGGCTCCTAATGGTCTCACGTGGAATGCATATTTTCTAACATTATATATATATACATATTTATATATATATATTCGGATGATTACCGGCACTCACAAAAAAGAGGTATCGGATGCCTGGGTGCGATCCTCTGGTTAGTTGTACGGAGATATGGTGATGAACGCGTACTCTCAGGTCTTACAGTAAAATAAAAAGCATTTTTATTGTGAGCGCTCTAATAAGCACGACTGACGTTTCGGCTGGAACCCACTTTGAGAAAGGCTCGCTTATTAGAGCGCTCACAATAAAAATGCTTTTTATTTTACTGTAAGACCTGTGAGTGCGTCTTTATCACAATATCTCTATCTCTCTCTCTATATATATATATAAATAAAACTATTAAGTTTCCATAAAAATGACGCTGAGTTTGAAAAATATGTTTTGTTTAAATGCAATGAAAGGTAATTATTTATAAATTATTTCAGGATGCAAATGTACAACCTACAGAGGATGAGGACCAGTTTTTACTCTTCTTTTGGAGCAAATGAACAAAGAATAAGAAGACACAGAGGAGCAGTCAGAGAACAATTTGGAAGACCTTCAGTATCAGCAGCAAATAGGAAATACACAGCCGGCAGGGCCATCAAGACTTTAACAAATGTAACTTTAACAAATCTACATGATCAGATTGTAATTGAAATAAAATGCTTTTTTTTCCAAAATGTTTTGAAATGTTGTTGTGGTCAATATAATTCCATATCATTTTTGAAAGAATTTCTGAAAAGATTTCTCTTCCTAATCCTGGGAAGATAAGAGAATGACTTGCCTGATGTCTTGTTTTTAAAGGGATTGTTTGAATAGACTTTTAGTAAGATGTAATATTCTAAGGCAATTTGCAGTTGGTTTTTATTGTATTATTTGAAGTGTGGAGTTATTAGTTTTTATTCAGCAGGCGGTTTGCATTTTCAGAAATCAGGTTGCTAGGATCCAAATTACCCTAGCAACCAAGCATTGAGTTGAATAAGAGACTGGAATATGAAAAGAAGAGGGGCCTGAGTAATAAAAAGCAGCATTAATAGTACAAATGTAATCTTATAGAGCATCTGTTTTAGATAGGGCCAGTGACCTCCATTTGAAAGCTGGGAAGACTCAAAAGAAAAAGGCAAATAACTGAAATATTTAAAAAAAATAATAAGAAGAAGAAGAAGACCAGTCAGTAAGTTGTTTAGAGCTGGCCATTCTATAACATACTAAAATTGAACTTGAAGGTGAACCACCCCTACAGCAAATAAAATCAGTGTAGTTCAGAGTTCTACTCGAGGAGCAATATTAATTGATGGTTCAAGCACACCATGTTTTCCCATGACTGTATCTGTTTAAAGGAGAAAGACAATCTCTGACAGACACAGGCATTTTATTTGCAAATAACAGGGCAGCAGTGTATGCATGTGCTGAGGTCAGGTATGGGATCTGTTATCCAGAATGCTCAGGACGTGGGGTTTTCTGGATAAGAGATCTTTCCGTAATTTGGATCTTCATACCTTACGTCTACTTGAAAATCATGTAAACATTAAATAAACCCAATAGGCTGGTTTTGCTTCCAATAAAGATTTATCGTATCTTAATTGGGATCAAGTACAAGCTAGTTTTATTATTACAGGAAAAACTGAAATATTTTTTAAAATTTGGATTATTTGGATAAAAGAGTCTATGGGAGCCGTTCTGTAATTCGAAGCTCCCTGGATAACAGGTTTCTGGATAACGTGTCCAATACCTGTACAAGATCATTAGAACAATACAGGGCAAAGGTGAGAGTAGGCTGCTGAAATAAACAAGGAAAAAACAGGGACCCTAGGCTGTAAGCTCCACTGCAGCTGGGAATAATGTTATTGATAGACACCATCTACTAAAACCTGTGTAACATTCCAGCACTATAATAATAATAATATCACATTTAGGGGTTTATTAATCAAAGTCCGAATTTATCTCAATATTTTCGGAAAAAAACTCAGACCAAATCCGCATGATTTTTTTAGGACTTATTAATTAATACACTTTCCTGAAAATTTTGTTTGCGGAAAAAAATCCTGAAATATCCGTGAAATATCGAGTTTTTTTGGATCTTTCATCCGATTTTTACAATTTTTTTGATTTTTCACCTGAAAAATCAGAATTTATGCCCGAAATATTGCAAAACAACAGCCCACATCAAGAAATTTCACTTATATGGAACCTCGACAGGTCTGAGATGCCGGATTTTCAGATTCTGACTTTTCCATCTTCTGGGTTTAATAAATTCCGAAAAATAGTGATTTTATTAAAAGTCAGATTTTATTAAAAAAAAATCACAAATTTTTCGTGATTTTTGCATTCGGAGTTTAGTAAATAACCCCCTTAAAGTAGAAATTGCTCTTTGTCTTATAACCTCTACAAGATTATCTGTGCCTAATACATTTTATGTAACCTGCAACATTTAACACCTTATTGGTTACTGTACCTGAGCAAAGTTTGTGCCGTACATTATCACATATGGGGTATGAGAGAATAGGTCTCTAGATATAGACTACTAGTTATGCATCCTGTTCCTTTCTCAGGCTCCTCATGTACCTTCCTGAGATGGACTCATTAGGGTCAATCTGAGATGACATTTCTTTTGTATAGTTAGGTTGCACTAGAAAGGAAAGAATTTCTTTTTTTTATATTTCAGCACAGTCTTAGCTCATTTCCCCATATCTCAGTATTGTAGGGTCACGGAAGACTCTTTTCACTTTGTCCACTGTCTAAAAAGAAAAAAGGATGCTACATACATGCAACAACACATGATATTCTAAGCATTTTCATACTACAGGTATGGGACCTGTTATCCAGAATGCTTGGGACCTGGAGTTTTCCAGATAAAGGATCTTTACGTAATTTGGATCTTCATGCCTTACGTCTAGTAGAAAATCATGTAAACATTATATAACCCCAACAAGCTGGTTTATTTTCGAATAAGGATTAATTATATCTTAGTTGGGATCAAATACGAGATACTGTTTTATTACAGAGAAAAAGGGAATCCTTGAAATCTATAGGTGTTTTTTTCTTTTACAATACATTGAAGTCTATAGGTGTTTTTTTTAGCAGCAAAACCTGGTGAAACATTTCACCTAGCACTATTCATAAAGCAAAGGAACCAGCTATAAACAAGCTTATAGAGAATTGCTTACTGCTATATTGTTTCCTAAGACATTGTGGGACATTCACCAAGATTCGTAATTGCGCTGGCGTGCACTTCGCCGCACTCTGCCAGGCGTATTTTCGCCAGCGCTCCGCAAATTCACTAAAATCCAAAGTTGCGCTCAGGGGTAGCGTAAGGTTGCGAAGTTGCGCTAGCGTTAATTCGCCATTTGCATATGGCGCCAAATTCAATTTCCAATGGAAGTATTCGTAGCAGAACTACACAAGCCTGGGAAACCTTCAAAACATCAAATAGAATTGTTATTTTGCCCTACACATGTGCCCACTGTATTGTTAAGTTGCCATGAGTTAGGAAATGTAGGGGGGAAGGAGGGGAGCCCCAAATTTTTTTCGATCTTTTTCAGCCTATCACCCATAATAAAGAAAAAACCTAGAAACATTTTTCACTTTTTTTGAAGCAATCCCTATCTACTCTATTGCGCTTCGCCTGGTCTGAGGTGGTGAAGGAAGTCTGGCATAAAAGGTAGCGTTCAGAACAATGCGCACGTTAGTGAATTTGTGTTGTTGCGTCCGTTGCGCAAATTCGCCAGGCGTAAGGGTGCGAAGTAACACTAGCGAATTTACACCAGCGTCCGTTAGTGAATCGGCGAAGTAGCTAGCTAGCGTTAGGCGCTTCGGCGTTTAGTGAATTTGCCCCCAAATGTGACAAATACTACTTTCAATGGCAATTATGTTAAAAACCACTGAAAATATTTAAAAGAATATTTCACCTTTCAATTAACTTGTAGTATGTTATAGAATGTGCAATTCTTTAACTGGTAATTGGTCTTCAATTTTTTTATATTTATTTTCCTTTCTCTTGACTTTGCCTTTTCCCAGCTTTAAAATGGGGGTTACTGATCATGGCTGGCAAAAAACTATTGCTCTGTGAGGCTACAGTTTTATTATCATTATAACATATTACTTCAGACCCTTTCCTATTCAGTCTCTCATTCAACCCACTGCCTGGTTGCTAGGGTAATTTAAACCCTAGCAACCAGATCAATATTGAAAGTGCTGAACAAAAAGGTAAATAATTCTAAAACCAAAATAAAATACAAACCCCACAAATCACAATATCAGTCTAAATTGTGCTAAAACCTCATTGTAAAAATGAATAATTTTTGTTTAAAAGGTTGCTTAGAATGACATCTTTCATTATTGAGAATAGAATTTTTTTTGTGTACAGGTATAAACCGTTATCCAGAATGTTTTGGACTTGGGGTTTTCCAGATAAGAGATCTTTACATAATTTAGATCTCCATAACTTATCACTACTAAAAAATAATTAAAACATGAATTACCCTATGAATAACCCAAAAAGATTGTATTGCCTCCCTCTAATAAGAATTAATTATATCTTAGTATCAATTACAAGGTACTGTTTTTATATTACAAAGAAAAAGGAAATCATCCTAAAATATTTGAGTCTATGGAAGATTGGCTTCCCGTATTTCAGACCTTTCTGCATAATGGGTTTCTGGATAATGAATCGAATTTAAATGGTACAGTATTGTAATTATAAATGGTTTGGGGCACATATTTTCATACTCTTTGGTTAAACTTTCTATGCTCATTTCCCTGCTGTTGTAAATGCAACATACTTATATTCGGGTTTCAATTATGATCCCTTAAGAGACGAAACTTTGCAACAGGGATCACTTTTTTAAAATATACTGACAAATGTAATACCAGTTGGGCAAAGATGTGGATGTCGGTTGAAGCTTGAGCTTCTCTTAGCATTATTGGGCAAGGTGGCAGAACATACCATTACATACATACATGCACATCTCTTGGTCAATGATCCCAACCACTGGCGAAACAGTTCCTTCAGTGTGTGGACTTGCAGGGTTATGGGAGTTGTAGCTAAAAATAGATAGATCTGCTTTGAACATATTAAACTTTAGCGGGAAATGGGCTCCCATATGGGGCTAATAGTGGAAGAGGTGGGGAAGTCCCTGTACCTAGTGCAGAGTTGTCAGTCATTGTAACAGGAGAGAGACACTGAGAAACTGCTAGGATTGGCCAGTAACACTAGACTAGAGCAAGAGATTGAGGGGAATGGCTAGTACAAGTGGTGCAAAAGTAGGGTTTGGATGAAGGGGCAGTAGCTATAAGAGCTAAACAATGGGAAAAGGAGCAAAAAGAAAAAGCACAAAAAATGGATTAGACAATGGTCTGGTGCTGCCGGATAAACATGTGGTGCAGAAGTTTAGAGCTTCCTGGTCTCCCTCATGAGCACGTTAAAGTGGGGACAAAAGATAAAAGGAATGGTAGGTGTAGTGTATTCAAAAATAAGCCCCACCCAATGGCACACCCACCAACACACCTGTGTGGCCCTTAAGCATTTCGTGACTGACATAGCATGTGCCCCCAAAGCATTTCATGACTAATACAGTGTGGCCCTTAATATTTCATGAAAGACACAGCATAGCCCCTTAGTATTTCATGACAGACATAAAGTGGCCCCTTAGCATTTCCGTATGTTACTTCCAATGCTGCTATACAGTTTGTTTCATTAGTTGCCTATCTCCAAAGGCTCGGCTACATATCTTTTACCATAATACTTCCACAGTTCCTCAAAGTTTCCATTTAGATCCCATTTCACCATCCACCATATTGGTACAGTTTTTACCCACTAGTGATTTGTTTGTATTTGGCCTTTAAAACTGCAGATTTAAGTAAAAACAGACACGTTTGTTAAGACAAAGTGGATGTAGTAAACATAGGAGGCCTATAAGTTTGCTGCAATTTTATATCCAATGCAATCCAATAAATAACTCTGTACTTGTGACATCATCAGGCAGTGATCATTGATGCTACAGATATATGACAATGTGAAAGTCACAGTATAGCTGCATGTAAGCTGCTTAGTTCACTTATCCAAAACTGTAGCTGAGGTAACACTGTAAACTGAAAATTAAAAGGGAAACAATGTTGTATAAGTGACACATGCATGAGAATTCAGTGGTCTTCAAGTGTATTCAGCTGGAATACCTGTGTTTTTGGTGCAGTCTGTTGAGCAGGGTAAAAACATGTAAAATGTATGGCAGTTTGCATTTTTTTACACTTGAAGACCACTGAATTCTCAAGCATATATGTCTCTTTGAATATATTGCTGCTGGAATTTGGCAGCATGTAGTCACGAGGGGCAGGCTGGGAGAGATTACGAGATTCAAACTCATATATTCGAGTTTTTGCCATTCGAGTTTTTTCAAGTTCATATGAGGTCAAAAAAAACCTCTAACCCCCTAAATGTGTTTAGAAGCAGGTATGAACAAAATTCCCTAATGAAAGCAAATGTGTGCTCCAGCTTATGGGGCACATTTACTAAACTCGAGTAAAGGATTTGATGTAAAAAAACGTTGAATTTCGAAGGTTTTTTTTGGGTACTTCGACCATCGAATAGGCTACTACGACTTAGATTCGAACGATTCGATCAAAAAATCGTTCGACCATTCGATAGTCGAAGTACTGTCTCTTTAAAAAAAACTTCGACTACATACTGTAGGTAGTTTAAACCTACCGAGCTACAATGTTAGCCTATGGGGACCTTTCCCATTACTTTTCTAAGGGTTTTTTGATCGAAGGAAAATCGTTAGATTCGAAGGATTTAATCGTTCGATCGAACGATTTTTCCTTCGATCGATCGATCGTAGTATTTGCGGTAAATCCTTTGACTTCGATATTCGAAGTTGTAGGATTTTACTTTGAGGGTCGAATTCGAGGGTTAATTAACCCTCGATATACGACCCTTAGTAAATGTGCCCCCAGATGTTTGAATCCAAATCTGCAGAAAAATAAGGCTTACTAGGCATAACTATGAATATATAAAAAATAACACATTTTCCAGAGAACATTCCACAGTTGTCTGTGGTGACCCACTCAAAGACTGACAAGATGGAGAATATTTTACATTGATTAAATATACCATGTGCACACTTGCTGTTTCTATTAAAAAAAAGGAGGTATGTTGTTTATAATACACATGTGAGTCATATGAAATGACATCACTGAGCACAAAGTATGGGCCAGATTCAATTCAGTGAGAGAAAGGCATCTCATGATTTTCCATGTGAAAACTCATGGACGAGATTCAATTTGAGGTGAAAAATCTTTTCTCTGAATTAAGTTCCAGTTTTTTCCCTGTAGACATCAATAGAGTTTTCACGTGATAAACAAGTTTTTCTGAATTGAATTGCATCTCAAACTGAATCTCGTTAATGAGTTTTTAACGTGATAAACCTTTTTCTCACTGAATTGAATCTGGCCCTATATCTTATAACATCACTAAGCACCTTTTATTTAAATATAATTTACAGGATAATCATGGCTCTTGTGCATTTTTACTGTATATGGGATCCGTTATCTGGAAACCCGTTATCCAGAAAGCTCTGAATTATGGGAAGGTCATCTCCCGTAGACTCCATTTTATCCGAATAATTAACATTTTTAAAATGATTTCCTTTTTCTCTGTAATAATAAAAAAGTACTTGATCCAAACTAAGATACAGTGTAGATAGATAGATAGATAGATAGATAGATAGATAGATAGATAGATAGATAGATAGATGATAGATAGATAGATAGATAGATAGATAGATAGATAGATAGATAATAGATAGATAGATAGATAGATAGATAGATGATAGATAGATAGATAGATAGATAGATAGATAGATAGATAGATAGATAGAACAAACGGTCTCAATCCTGAAATCCCTGGAAAATCCTGTCAGAGCATTAACACCAGAACAATTTTCAAAGATTAACTTAGCTGAGGTAGTAGGAGCTATGGGACAGCTCTCCTGGTCTGCTCTGTTTTTGCTACGATGCAGTTAATGTATGGAAGATATTTTAGAACAGGACTGTGTGCAGGACATTTTTATTTAAGAAACAAATCAAATATTGGGCCAGATTCCATTCCATGAGAAAATGTTATTTTATAGTGTTTCACATGAACACTTTGGGGCGAGATTCATATAGTTTTTATGTGGTAGCCAGTGAGAGATGTTTTTGTTATTGAATTGAACCTGGCTTTATTGAATTAGGCAATAAGCTCATGGCTCATTATGTCTTTAAAAGTGGTTCCTGCTAAAAAAAAAAGTCACTTATAAACATTAGTATACAATATATATAGGGAGGTTCTTGTCCTTAAATACTGATTTTTATATGGCCAAATACACTGTTATCACATTGTTACTTGTTAATTTTTACACTTCTATTAACTTATTTGTATCAGTATTTAATGGCACCTGATTTTAGCAATGCTAATTGAAATCTTTATGTTGCAGAATATTGTTCTTGGAAATAAAGCAATTTTGCATATCTGGCATAGGGAGGTTGTACAATATGTGGATGGATCTGTTATTACTATTGGCTCCTAAAATTTAAAACCATATTTACTATCACATACTTTATTTCTACTACTGATATTGGTGTGGGCTGCTGTGGTGTCATGGCCGCCTTGTATACACACAGAAAGCTGCCATCTTGTGAATGGCAAAGTAACAGTTGGGTGCTACCACTACTGGTCAACTCAGAGCGGTTGAGCTTCTTATGAGAGACTCAGTGCTTTTTGATGCTCTTGCGATTTTAGTGATTTTAGTGCGATTTTAGAGAGATTTTGCCTTTCAGAGAGATTTCTTGTGCTTTCTTTGAATACCCCTTGCTGCGTAGAGGAAAGTGCTTTTAAGCATATTCTCTACTGCAAGCATGGTGTCTGTATCCAAGAAAAGACGAAGAGAAGAAGAGAAGACTACAGATGAAGAAATGATGACGAAGAAGATCAAACTTGAGGATAACATCAGTATTGCTGCCAATGACCATCATGTGAATATAGAAAGCAGCAGAAAGAGATCAAGGAGCAGTGATGACAGTACCACTGTAGAAGGTAAGGAAACTGTTTCTAAATAAATGTGATGACATTTAATAAGATTTAACTATTAATATTTCATAACACTAGTACTGGGGCTCATATTTTAAAACTGGTCAAATTTACAGTAGGTGTGATAATGGGTAAGTTTGGTGATATGTCAGTATGCGGGGGCTTCTTTATTGCACAGTGGGGGGGGGTTACTGTATTTTATAATTCCCATTCCTACACCATTTGTATTTTACTTCAAACACTGGGTGTTGTAAGTTATTAACAAATTCACTGTCTGTATTTTATATCTCACCATGCTGAGTATATACCAATCCAAGTAAAGTAAGGACAGTTGTAAACCGTTGCCTTTCCTCTGCCCTCTATTCAAACAGCATAGAAAGAAAACCTGCATATAAAACAGCAGCTGTTTTTAAGGGTATATTGGTGGTTGTATGACCCTCCATATCTACATTTACAGTATCTCCATAGGAGTTGGCAACTGTGTAGTCATTAGTAATCTAGTACAGGTATGGGATCTGTTATCCGGAAACCCATTATCCAGAAAGCTCCGAATTACGGAATGGCCATCTCCCATAGACTCCATTGTATCCAAATAATCTACGTTTTTTAAAATGATTTCCTTTTTCTCTGTAATGATAAACCAGTAGTTTGTACTTAATCCCAACTAAGATATAATTAATCCTTATTGGAAGCAAAACCAGCCTATTGGGTTTATTTAATGTTTCAATCACTTTTTAGTAGACTTAAGGTATGGCCCATAGTATTACGGAAAGATCAATTATCCGGAAAACCCCAGGCCCCTAGAATTCTGGATAACAGGTCCCTTACCTGTACTGTGATTGGCTACATATAGCTTTCTAGCCCTGCTCACTTGAAATATGCAAATACAGAGTTCAAAAGGGTTGCAGAATTTTTTTTCATTTTGGTATTCTATGTATTAAATACTGTACATTGAATAAGAACATGGTAAGAACTGTCACTTAATGAAAACAAAATGCAGAACAAGGGCTGCAACAGATCTAGAATTTGACAAAAATAGGTAATATCAATAGGTTCACTTTTGAGATAGCTTTTAGTATGATGTAGAGATTGATATTCTGAAACAATTTGAAAAAAGGTTTTATTTTTTTATTATTTGTGGTTTTTGAGTTATTTAGCTTTTTATTCAATAGCTCTCCAGTTTTTGGTAATCTGGTTGCTAGGGTCCAAATTACCTTAGCAACTATGCATTGATTTGAATAAGAGACTGAAATATGAACAGGATAGGGCCTAAATAGAATGAGTAGCAATAACAGAAAATGTTGTTTTTTTTATAAAAATCCAAATATATATCATTATTTTCTGAAATATACTCTGACCAAATCCGCACATGTTATTTCACCTTATTTATCAATACATTTTCCCAAAAGATTCCAGGGCAGGAAAAAATATGGAAAATTGGATGAAAATCCAAATTGTATTAATTGTTTGGATTTTCCGCCTGATTTTTGCACAAAAATTACGAAAACTTTGGATTATTGCATGAAACCCAGGGCAGATCAGGATATTTTCGGGACATCTCCCATTGACTTATATAGAACCTCGGCGGATCTAAGATGCCAGCTTTTCGGATTCTGACTTTTACCAAATAATAAATCCCGAAAAATTCAGGTTTCTTTTTCACAAATAATTTCAGTTCTATAAAAAGTTTTTGGCATTCGAACTTTAAAAAATAACCCCCCAAATGTAAAGAATTACAGAGCATTTGTTTTTTTTAAAGCTGGAAAGAGTGTAGGCAAATAATTCCATAACTGTAAAAAAGAAAAAATTTAATACAATTGAAAAATTGCTTAGAATTGACCATTCTATAACATACTATAAATTATTGTAAAGGTGAACCACACCTTTAAAGGTCGAGTGGGTTTTTTTCATGAAAAATTTGAGCTTTCAAGGGTATTTTTGAGTAAAAAAAACCCTCAAATTTTACCGTTTGTTTTTTTAAAAAAAAAACACGTTTTTCAAGATATATTATACCCCAACCCTGGTAATAGCTTGCATCCAAAAATCCACCATCGAAAAGGTCATGTAGAAGTCAATGGCAGAGGTCCCTCGAACCATTTAAAGGTTCGATGCATTTCCCATAAGTAATAAAATGGTTTCTATTTAGTAATATTTTTTAAAATCAAGATAAGGACTGGCTGTTTAGATGACTTTTTATAAGCACCATTCTTTTGACCTATTTGTATCTAAACACACCACCTCCATGACCCTCCAGATTTTACTGTCTTGTGTTCTGGGGGAAGTTCTGCCTGATATCCAACCCTAGTGCTCTCATGTATATGCTTAGATCAGCATTCTCCTATGCATATAAGGCACATTTTACATTTAATAAGTTGATCTGCATAGGCTTCCTTGGTTTGACTCAGTTCCTTAGTCCTGTTTATGATACTAACTAAAGGCAAGAGAGTGTTGTGGAGCTTTAGTGCCCTTTCCAATCCAGGACATCTTTTTAAAGGTGCACAAAAATGAAGTTTCAAGGTGACAGGTGTTGTTATTGAAATGGATGCTGTGCCATAATGGCTTATGAGCTGGTTCAACCCAATAGTCTGTGCTGTATCCAGATGTAGAAAAGTACCAGGTAGCATTCTTCTGGCAACACAGTGATAGTTTGCTAAAAACTATTGTAGTGTAAAATGGAGTAAAAATAGTGATGATATGTAGACCTGGTTTGCACATTCTTGTTACTCGGTCACTTTAGTTGTTTTATAATTCTAAACTGCAGACAAGAAAGCAGACAATAACACTGATTTAGTAAACAATCTATAATAGCATCATGTAAAAAAAATTGGACATGTAATCTAACCATATAATGAAACTTTAAATCCTAACTGCTTGTGGTACTTATATGAATTTCCACTTTTTTTTTCCAAGAAGGAAACAGCCAGAAGCGACGGCGTATTGAAGCTGAACGTTTGCCGGAACACATGCTAACCAACTATAAGTTCCACTGGGGTCTCGGCCGAGGCTCATTTGGCAAAGTAAGTGACCTCTATATTATCTACAATAAAAATAGAGGAAATAGAAAGAGTGAGAAATGGGGTTGTGGGTGTTAACATAAGGATAAGGGCTAGGGCTTGACATTTCGGGGGAAGTGGCTAACGCTGGTGAAAATTCACCAGCGTCATTTCGGGACTTTGCGGATTTACTAACGGTCGCTGGTGTAATTTCGCAAAGGAGACTGTGGTGCAACTTCGCACTCTAACGCCAGGCAAATTTTCGCTCTGACGAAAGAGCGTTACTAAGCAAATTCACTTCAAGTTTTTGATTTTACTCAAAAAAAAGTTGAACATTTTTCTAAGTCCCAAAAAACGTTGGCGTCTTTTCCTTTTTTAGGGTGATAGGCTGAAAAAGATCAACATTTTTTTTGGGGTACCCTCCTCCCCCCCTACATTTGATAACATATGGAATCTAAACTATGCTGTGGGCACATGTGTAGGGCAATATAACACCTCTATATAATTTTATTAAGGTTCCCTGGCCTTGTGTAGTGTAATGTATTTGCTGCAGCATATATGTCCATTGTACTTTAACTGCACACCGTATGCAAATTAGCCAACGCTAGTGTAATTTCGAACTGCTGAGCATATTTTTACTAGTGCAACTTTGCCAGCGTTCATTACCCTGTGCGCAACTTTGGATCTTCGCGAATTAGCGTTGTCCAGGCGAATTTATGCCTGCCGAAGTGTTGCGATGTGCGTGAAGCCAGCGCTAGCGAATTTTCGCCGGTTAGTGAATTTGCCTCATAGGCAGCACAGGGACCTGTCTAGAGCACAATTACTAAAAAATGAATGGGTATTATTTTAAATATGTATGTTGTGCTATGTACTCCATTACAATATATGAGCAGCTCAACAGACCAGCTAGTTTTTCCTTACCCTTCTTGTATAACCTGGTTTCAGTCCACTGCGACTCTTCCAAACAGGGAAAATGTGACAGCAGATAGCTATCCTTGCCTTGGGTACAGAAGCTCCTTGACGCAGTTCAAATAAGAGTTAAAGGGAATTCTTCTAAAGGTGGGTCCACTGGTAGATTCCATGGTACCATGGCAGCCCAGCCAACCAGAATAGCTGATATGTAGAATAGATTCAGTCCCTTGAATTAACTTGTAAGATATGGGCTATGGTACCAATGACATGCTCTGCAGGTGAACCACATAACTAGTAAGGGCCAGTATTTAGCAAATTGCAAACGTGAAGGTGCACAGAACAATTCATAAATGAATTAATCAATTAATTAACTTTTTTTTTTATTTTGCATTTTAGGTGTTTTTGGCTTCTATACAAATGAAAAAAGAACGTGTGGCTGTAAAAGTTATCAGGAAGACACCCAAGGAAGATCAGAAGGATATGATCCAGAAGGAGGCCAGAATCCTGAAGGTTACTTCCGGCAGTCCATTCTTGTGCCATGGCTATGCAGCCTTCCAAACCAACGTATGTTACTTCCAATGCTTCCATACAGTTTGTTTCACTGGTTGCCATTTTCAGTAGTTCACTAGTTGTCAGTTCTCCAAAGCTCAGCTACATACCTTTAACCATTTATCTAATGCAGTTAGACATAAACATCCTTAGGTATATGGGCAACAAAAGCCATATAAGCCAAAGGCCATATAAGAGGCCCCTTTGCTTGCTGTTATTACGTGCACTTTACATTCACACATGACTATGTTCACTATAAGCCTAATTAAGTATATTTCCTGATTAGTAAATAATTGTTGTTCTGTATGTAGTTATGTTGAGGGACATGCCTGCATTACACTTGATAGTTTTGTGCTTCTAGTTCCTGTGTTTCACTCTCTTCCCTTTTATCTCTTCACTCAGCAATACGCCTTCCTCGTCATGGAGTATGCAGGGGGAGGCAGCCTCAGTAATCTTCTGTCCATCAAACATCATCTGAAAAAAAGACACATCATGTAAGTAACTATGTACTAGTGACAGCATCAAAAGGAATTGATGCTACAGATATATAACAATGTGAGAGTGAAAAGGCATCAGATAAACGGAGTTAGGAATACAGCAGGTAAGCAGCATGGGGATGCACCATATCCAGAATTGTAGCTGAGGTAACACTGTCAAAACTGAAAAATAAAGGGCATACAAAATTGACACATGCATGAGAATTCAGTGGCCTTCAATACACTTATAGATAGATACAGTGGGGTAGGAAACATTTATGAGGCACCAAAAGAGGGGACAAACTGCAATGTTTTTGCATGTTTGCACCCCCCCACACACACACACACACGTTGCACCACAGACACAGGTATTTGATACATAAATACATGTACATGTACCCCATAAATACATTGCTGCTGGCATTTGGCAGTGCTATAGTCATGAGGGGAGGCTGGGAGAGGAACATGGGCCTGTCTGTTTTATTTCTACTCATGCAGTGTAAGGAAACAGTATTGCGTATTCAGTGCAGCTATTCATTTGAGTCTTTTTTTTCAGCTTTTACTCAGCAGAACTGATTTGTGGACTTCAGTATCTCCATTCTCTAGGCATCATCCATCGGTAAGTAAACGCTTGGGGTTCTTATGTCTCCATATTTTATATTGTTCAGTTAATATTTGTTTTGGCCCTATATTCCTGTAGCTGTGGTCTTTGGGTGTGGGCAGATGTTATATGTAGGCTGAAATCTGAATGAAGAAAGTACAAAAGGGAGGGTCACATTACATATGCAGATGCGCCTGCAGAATACTGCCAGTGCATGCAGATTAGAATTTATTTTCTGTAACACTTCATAAGGGGACTTTGGAGATCACTGAGCTTAGAGGAAGGGGTTGGCTAGGAAGCAAGAGGAGAATGAGTATATGGAGTGAGATTTGTAGAGGGGAATGAGTGAGCAGGCCTGGACTGGCAATCTGTAGATTCTGGCAAATGCCAGCGAGGATGCTATAGACAGTCACTATTTATTGTGGTTGTTTGGGCCTCTGCGTGCTTGAAATGCCAGGGCCAATTTTGGATCCTTATTCCAGACATGTGATTGGATATGAAACAAGGAAAGTGGGGCTAAATTGGTATGGCTATAGACTGGAAGAACACTATCAAGTCATGGAAGGATAACTGTGAGTGCCTGAGGGGCTTTGAAGTGAGAATAAAGTAATTAAGGAGTCATAGAATACGAACATCATAACTGAGCAGTTATGGAGTGAGCAGAAGGAACTAAAATGGATGTGACACTAATAAAAGGGCTACAGTTTATCATTTACTAACAGCCGCTAAATGAATTCATTCTCTCTCTCTCTCTTGCAGTGACCTAAAGCCTGGAAACATCCTGCTTACCTGTGAAGGACACATGAAGATTGCTGATTTTGGAGTTGCAGCTGAAGGAGTTTTTGATGACAATACCATCGCTGAAAAAACAGGAACAAGCTGGTACATGGCCCCAGAGGTAGGAAACTGTTCAGTATATTTAAAACATCTATTCACTTCAGAGGCAAATACAGGATTGCTGAAAGAAAATGACTTACTAGACGTGAAAATGTAAAAAAGTGAGCATTAGCTTTACCAACATAGATGCTAATTTGCCGCCCTTTTGGTTAATCACCCATAAGGTGCATTCATGTTTTTCTTCAGTTGTTCACAATGCTGGCATGTAATGCTGGTTGGGTGCAACTGAGCTGTGTGCAAAAGGTGCAACACTAAAGGGATCCCTAGAAAGTAACACCCCCTCAAGGCTCTTTTTTGTCGGTTAACATTGCACCTTTTTCTGCAAAGCAGACGCAACTGGCATGTTGTCATAAAATATAAGTATAGAGTATAGTATAGACTATAAATGGCATTTTGATGAATGCAGTTTTGCCTATTGCACTAGTAAATGAGCTCTTTCTGATCATGTGTAAGTGAATAAAGCAGCATTATACCCTGCTAATATTAATGATATATATTTGTGAGGCTACATCTCTGCTGGCACCTATGGCATATATGCTATGGCATATTTATGCCCTCCAACTGCACAAAGGTTGTTTATGTTTATTGCCTGTACCAGCAGTGCCAACCTTGCCTGCCTTGTTTGTTACCAGCATTGCCTTTTGTACCTGTCCTGTCTGAATTCAATACAAGTATTGCCCTATATCTGTTCCCTAGTACCTGCTTTCTCAGTCCTTACTAAACCTCTCCCTGCGACCACAAGCTCTGCCAACTCTTACAATGTATTTCAATTTTGCAAAGTATCTTTCTGTTTTTTTTCCTTGAGCCATCACGATTTTTTCTTGGCTCACACAGTATATAAGAAATAAATCAGATTTTTTTTAGCAATTTGGTAACATCTTTTTTTTATATTTCAGATGCTAGCTAATAAGAAGTACAATGCAGCAATAGACTGGTGGTCATTTGGGATAATACTCAGCGAAATGGCCACTGGAAGATCCCCTTTTGAGGACGACAGCTGCAAACATGATGTGAAAAGTTCCATCCTCACTGAGAAGCCGGTGTTTCCTGAATGGATGAGTGCAACATTGCAAGATCTCCTTCAGAAGGTGGGTTTGGGCAATTAGTTTATTGGCCACACAACTGCAAGGATTTTCTGTTTTCACAACTCTCAGGGGTCACTCACCATTGGTGTACCACAATAGCAACTTGGACAGCAATCCAATATCTTCAGGTGTAACTTACTGGAACTATGTACAGTCCATAAATGATGATAATGATAGAAAAAAGTTAAAAAGCCTTTCTTATCAAAACATGGACGCAGACAGATTTATGATGTATTGTGATCTTAATGGCCAGTGACAATATAAAAAATCCCTGTCCATGGTATGTGCCTGTTCCTGGAGCATATTTTTTTTTTATTGTAGAGGCTTTTTAATCGAAGGTTAATTTGTCACCTCTGTAACAGAAAAATAAGAATGTGAAAAAACAACGGATACATATTGTGTGTTTTCTCCAACAACTTTTTGGAAAGAAAAACCTGTTAGTACCTGCTCTATAGAACAGAATACGTGTGCCCTTTTCTCTGTAGCAGTAGGTCAGTTATGGTTATTTTGCATATTTCATTCTGGTGTTACTGATGGGAGAATTATTATTAAAGAAGAAAGGTAAAAAAAATGGTCACATTTTGGACTTTTCTAAATAATTTGATTCTTGCAAATAGACATTCCCAATATGCTATTTCTGTAATTACGGGTGATGTGATGGTGGGAATATTATAATATATATATTATATTAATGAACGCGAAAAGCACTAATGCAGTTAAAAATTAAAACATGCAAGAATTTCAGCTATTAGTTAGTGTGACCAATAATTCAGGTAAATAGACATTCCCAATATGCTATTTCTGTAATACGGGTGATGTGATGCTGGGAATATTATAATATATATATATATATTATATTAATGCACGCGAAAAGCAGTAATGATTCCCAGAGACTCAAACATAAACACATTTTAAAAATTAAAACATGCAAAAATTTCAGCTAGTAGTTTTGAAATAACTGTGACCAATAATTCAGGTAATAGCTCACTGTGTTTAGCAAAATCCTCCTTGTTTTTCCGCTAGTGGAGGAAATGTCATGTGTACCATAGACCTAATAGACCAACATAAAAATGTAGTATTTTGTGCCAAACAACTGTGTAACAACTATTTTTTTCTTTCTTAGCTTCTCAAAAAAAGACCACACAAACGTCTTGGAGTGAATGGAAATATAAGGGAACATCCACTTTATAAGAATATCAATTGGGAGGATGTTGAACATCAAAGGATTCCACCACCAATCCGACTGGAAGATGTGAGTTAATGATTATGGGATGTACTTCTCCTTTCTGTTTAGACTTTATTGGCTCTTCCTCAGCACTGTGTATGTTTGCAGCAGTAGGGCAAGTTATTAAAGTATATTCATACAACTAGATGGTAAATAAAAGTGAGTATTAAGTAGCCAAACAAGCCAAATGTTACTAATATGATCATTGGCTTTCAACAACATTTTTATAATCTCTGCATATTCATAATTTGGAGAATGGATCTTACAGCCCTAGAAACACTAATATTAATATTTATATCTTAAATACTTCATTCACTATTTTCTGAGTCATTTGAGGTGGGTTAAGCTCATCCAGCATTTATATATATATTTCACATTCTCCCTGGGATTTAACAGCCTTGTGATTAATTGGTAACTAGAGGTGTGGGATTTCCTAGGAAATACTGATGCAAAGCAGTTTCTTCCTGCAGTGTGTTCTGTATAGCAACAATTGCACTAACAATTTATATTTATCTTTCAGAATCACCCTGAATCTACAGCTGCCAACCTGCCATTCCTCAAATGCAACAACACTAAAGATTCAGATGACACCATCCTCAAATGCTTTACATATCTGAATCCCAGCTGGTAGGAGTGAGTAAGTCTGTGATGTCTTGGCTTAGCTATTAACATCCTACGCCAACTTTGTATCTACTCATTCCTATACCTGCTGACTTGGCACCTGTAAGTCATCCATTGGTATAACTAGCTGCACATACAGCTCACTTTCTGATGAGGGGTCATGTCCTTGGTAAGCCTATGGGATCTGGGGCAATTTTAAGTGGTTTGCATAAGAATCCTAAGACATCATCTGAATAGGATGGATCAAGTTCCTGCCCCTCTTTCCCCTAACCTGATCACAAATGAGGAGGTAGGGAAAGGGAGTCAAAACCCATCACAGTTAGGAATTAAGACAACCTCTATGCAAGCCTTTATTTTAAAATTACCCCTTATACCATTGGCCATAGGGTAGGGTTTGGGTGGGCCAAGGACATGGCCACTCATTCAGATTTGGGTTTGAGAGACAATGTACAAAGTTTTAAAATGTAACAAATGCAACACCAATAGTAATAATCTGTTGTCCAAGGAGTTAAAGATCCTTAATCTTAATCAAAGGTTTATCTATATTTCCAAGTTTCTTATGTGCAGGTGGTAGTATGTTCAGCCTAGTAAATGCTGGGTCAAATGCAGCAAGCAGGGCCAGGTGGTGAAAGTTATGGTACAGCAAGTTGAAGCTGGTATTATTATGGTAAGCATTTGCCACACTTCAGTGTTGTAGCCATGCAAATTCTGTAGAGGTTCTGGACAAAACAGGCTCAAAAACCGCAGATACTTTGCTGCAAGGTTTATTCGAAACAACTTGCAGCAAAGTATCTGCGGTTTTTGAGCCTGTTTTGTCCTCAACCTCTACAGAATGTGAATTTGCAGTAGCTACTAAGTGGGACAGAAGCAGTGGCACAGGCAAGATATCGTGTAACTGGTACCAACTCTTATTATTTGTGTTGTAGCCATGGATATTACATCTGATATAACATCTATTGTGCAGTGGCTAAGGAGATCTGCGTCATGGCTACATAAACTTTTCATATAGCCATACCACTGCCAATACCAATTATGAGCTCTACAATAATGGAGCTAGATTTCCTGTTAAAATGGTTATATAGATAATATAAATATATTGTAACCCCCTACATCTTTTTTAATAGTAGCTTTCCTTTTTACATGACTTTCGTGGAGGGTAAATTCCCATGTAATATAAATAATTTGCCAGGGCTGTTCAGAAAAAGTGCCTTTTCTTAATATATTCTTAATATATTAATTTTTCATTGCTACAGTAGTTATAACCACAATGTTCCTTATAGGAAAGGGTAGAAAGATATTATTAGGGAAATTCTGGCAAGGTAATGTTAGTACTGGGGCTTGGGGAAGAGGGAAGGGTGTAAAGTGGAGTTTATGGATATTTTATGGGATAATGTTTGTCTGGGGTGTCCCTGGAGCTCACAATGACATGGTTGAAGTTGGTGAGTATAACTGTGGGAATATGAAGGGGACCTTCATGATGTTTTAGCGGATGATGTCATCTAGAGTGTTCCTGAAACTCACAATGACATGGATGAAGTTGAAGATGGTGAGTATAACTTTTTACTTATGTACATTTATTTATACATTTTTGTGTGTGTACTTTAAATTAATGTTATAATATTTATTTTTTTCATACGCTACCCATGAGGGATTACAAGATCACAGTTGAGATGGAGCTTCTTCATGTGACAGAACTGATCACGGTATACATATATTTTAAATATATATACTGTATATAGGATAATGTAACAGTTATTATAATTCCTATTTATCAGTAAGCCTATGGACCAAATGGATTCACAGCATTCCATTTTTTAGGATGAAAGTGAATAGAGGCTCCTAATGGTCTCACGTGGAATGTATATTTTCTAACATTATATATATATACGTATTTATATATATATATTCGGATGATTACCGGCACTCACAAAAAAGAGGTATCGGTTGCCTGGGTGCGATCCTCTGGTTAGCTGTACGGAGATATGGTGATGAACACGTACTCTCAGGTCTTATAGTAAAATAAAAAGCATTTTTATTGTGAGCGCTCTAATAAGCACGATTGACGTTTCGGCTGGAACCCACTTTGAGAAAGGCTCGCTTATTAGAGCGCTCACAATAAAAATGCTTTTTATTTTACTGTAAGACCTGTGAGTGCGTCTTTATCACAATATCTCTCTCTCTCTCTCTCTCTCTCTCTCTCTCTCTCTCTCTCTCTCTCTCTATATATATATATAAAACTATTAAGTTTCCATAAAAATGACGCTGAGTTTGAAAAATATGTTTTGTTTAAATGCAATGAAATGTAATTATTTATAAATTATTTCAGGATGCAAATTTACAACCTACAGAGGATGAGGACCAGTTTTTACTCTTCATTTGGAGCAAAAGAAGAAACAATAAGAAGACACAGAGGAGCAGTCAGAGAACAGTTTGGAAGACCTTGAGTATCAGCAGCAAATAGGAAATACACAGCCGGCAGGACCATCAAGACTTTAACAAATGTAACTTTAACAAATCTACATGATCAGATTGTAATTGAAATAAAATACTTTTTTTCAAATGTTTTGAAATGTTGTTGTGGTCAATATAATTCCATATAATTTTTGAAAGAATTTCTGAAAAGATTTCTCTTCCTAATCCTGGGAAGATAAGAGAATGACTTGCCTGATGTCTTGTTTTTAAAGGGATTGTTTGAATAGACTTTTAGTAAGATGTAATATTCTAAGGCAATTTGCAGTTGGTTTTTATTGTATTATTTGAAGTGTGGAGTTATTAGTTTTTATTCGGCAGGCGGTTTTCAATTTCAGAAATCAGGTTGCTAGGATCCAAATTACCCTAGCAACCAAGCATTAAGTTGAATAAGAGACTGGAATATGAAAAGAAGAGGGGCCTGAGCAATAAAAAGCAGCATTAATAGTACAAATGTAATCTTTTAGAGCATCTGTTTTAGATAGGGCCAGTGACCTCCATTTGAAAGCTGGGAAGAGTCAAAAGAAAAAGGCAAATAACTGAAATATTTAAAAAAAAAAAATAATAATAAAAAAGACCAGTCAGTAAGTTGTTTAGAGCTGGCCATTCTATAACATACTAAAATTGAACTTGAAGGTGAACCACCCCTACAGCAAATAAAATCAGTGCAGTTCAGAGTTCTACTCGAGGAGCACTATTAATTGATGGTTCAAGCACACCATGTTTTCCCATGACTGTATCTGTTTAAAGGAGAAAGACAATCTCTGACAGACACAGGCATTTTATTTGCACATAACAGGGCAGCAGTGTATGCATGTGCTGAGGTCAGGTATGGGATCTGTTATCCAGAATGCTCAGGACCTGGGGTTTTCTGGATAAGAGATCTTTCCGTAATTTGGATCTTCATACCTTACGTCTACTTGAAAATCATGTAAACATTTAATAAACCCAATAGGCTGGTTTTGCTTCCAATAAAGATTTATCGTATCTTAATTGGGATCAAGTACAAGCTAGTTTTATTATTACAGGAAAAACTGAAATATTTTTTAAAATTTGGATTATTTGGATAAAAGAGTCTATGGGAGACAGCCGTTCTGTAATTCGAAGCTCCCTGGATAACAGGTTTCTGGATAACGTGTCCAATACCTGTACAAGATTATTAGAACAATACAGGGCAAAGGTGAGAGTAGGCTGCTGAAATAAACAAGGAAAAAACAGGGACCCTAGGCTGTAAACTCCACTGCAGCTGGGAATAATGTTATTGATAGACACCATCTACTAAAACCTGTGTAACATTCCAGCACTATAATAATAATATAGGTATGTTGAATAACATCACATTTAGGGGTTTATTAATCAAAGTCCGAATTTATCTCAATATTTTCTGAAAAAAACTCCGACCAAATCCGCACGGGTTTTTAGGACTTATTTATTAATACACTTTGCCGAAAATTTTATTTGCGGAAAAAAATCCTGAAATATCCATGAAATATCCGATTTTTTTGGATCTTTTATCCGATTTTTAAACATTTTTTTGGTTTTTCACCTGAAAAATCAGAATTTTGCACGAAAACTTTGGGGTATTGCAAAAAACCAGCCCACATCAAGAAATCATTGGGACTTCTCCCATTCACTTATATGGAACCTCGACAGGTCTGAGATGCCGGATTTTCAGATTCTGACTTTTCCATCTTCTGGGTTTAATAAATTCCGAAAAATAGTGATTTTATTAAAAGTCAGATTTTATTAAAAAAAATCACAAATTTTTCGTGATTTTTGCATTCGGAGTTTAGTAAATAACCCCCATAAAGTAGAAATTGCTCTTTGTCTTATAACCTCTACAAGATTATCTGTGCCTAATACATGTAACCTGCAACATTTAACACCTTATTGGTTACTGTACCTGAGCAAAGTTTGTGCTGTACATTATCACATATGGGGTATGAGAGAATAGGTCTGTAGCTATAGACTACTAGTTATGCATCCTGTTCCTTTCTCAGGCTTCTCATGTACCTTCCTGAGATGGACTCATTAGGGTCAATCTGAGATGACATTTCTTTTGTATAGTTAAGACTCGAAAGGCAGACGGCACTTCTGAAGATGGGGTTTATTGGAGTTCCTGCTAGGAAAAAACCTGACGCGTTTCGGGAGTTATCCCTTAGTCATAGGTTAGCAATTCACTTGTTACAGCTGGATTTTTTATACACTAGGTAATAGTACCCTCTAGTGGGCTCATAATAAAATTGTATCTTTATTTAAATCAATTAAAACCTGAAACAAAGTGAAACAATTAAAATGAAACAGTTAAAAAAAAGTTTCTTAGAAACAGTGTTCATTAATTAATTAAGAACCAAACAAACTGTCGGTGCAGCTCTTGTAGAGAGGGTGATTCAGTTATATTACCCCTCGAGTTATCTTTATTAACAACGGGGGGGCTGGAGAAAAGATCTACTTAGGTACAATCTATTGAATACGTCCATCCCTGGTAAATTTCTTTAATTTAATCGGGGTACCTGTGCTCATACTTTTAGTACAAATAACTAATGTCATGTCTGTAATTCAGACCGTTCGGGATTCTTGTATCTAATTTGAGGATCCAAAAAGCCTCTCTGAGGTTTAATCTATGGATAATATCACCACCTCTAATAGGAACCCGTACCTTTTCAATGACTTTCACCTTTAGGTCTTTTAGACCATTGGGTGAGCATGTTTTAAAATGCCTGCCAACCGGGGTGTTCTCCTCTCTATTGGTAATGCTTCTAATGTGTTCCCTTGTCCTTTCCTTCAGCATGCGGGATGTGCGGCCCACATACTGCTTGTTACAGTGACTGCACTCGAGTAAGTATACAACATTCCTAGTGTTGCAATTATAAAAGCCAGTGTTTTTGAAGACTTGCCCTGATACATTAGATTTAAACTCCGGCCCAGTAGAAATCACTTGGCATGTCTTACAGGTATTCGCCCCACATTTGTATGTACCCTTTACTTTTAACCAGTTGTCTGCCACATTAGATGGAACCGATGAGACTAAACTCGGTGCCAACATACTCCCTAAAGTAGGGGCCTTTTTTGGGACATATTTAACCTCGGTTTGGGCCAGGATTTCTGACATTTTTGCATCACTATTTAATATAGGTAAATATTTTTTGATAATCTTGCAGATATGGCCATACTCCTCACTGTATTCAGTGACAAAAAACACTTTTCGTTTGTCAGGCCCAATTTGGTCTACACAATCCTGGGTTGACCTTCTTAATTCTTTTTTCTCTTTCCCCAATACAGGTGCTGTTTTGGCTCTCTCATGTGCATTTCTTATGAGATGTTTAGGGTATCCTCTCTCTTGTAGTCTATGTCCTAAATGTTGTGATTGACGATCGAATATGGCCTCTTGACTGCAATTTCTCCGGAATCTAACAAACTGACTGTAAGGAATACTGTTCAAAGTGTGTTTAGGATGACAGCTGTTGTACTTTAAAATTGTGTTGCCTGCTGTGGGTTTCCTAAAGATTTCAGTGTCTATAGAGTTAGTACTCGTGTTCCCTATTAAAGTTAAATCTAAAAAAGTGATAGTCTCCTTGTGATGTTCCAATGATAATTGGAGATTGTGTTGATTTACATTAAGATATTGATGGAACTCATCAATTAAATGCAAAGGACCATCCCATATGAATAGCAGGTCATCGATATACCTGCCATACCAAATTATGTGATCACGAAAGGGGTTAGCACATCCATAGACGTGGCACTGCTCCCAGCGGCCCATGTATAGGTTCGCATAGGAGGGGGCAAAAGATGCCCCCATAGCAGTGCCACGTCTCTGGAGGTAGTAACCCCCGTCGAAGTGAAAAAAATTATGTGTTAATAGAAACTCAAGAACCAGTAAATTAAAGTGAATAAAATCTGGTGTGTAAGTATGTGATTCCATCAAGGTGTCTGCAATCGCTTGTATACCCATATTGTGTGGGATCATGGAGTATAAAGATTTTACATCCATGGAAATCCAATGGTAAGTGTCCAACCAAGTGAGGGTAGATAATTTTTCAATGAGATGTCCTGTGTCCCTTATGTATGAGCCCAAAAGTGGGACTAAAGGTTTTAGGTTCAGATCAAGCCAATCTGAAAGCCCCTCGTTTGCCGAGCCAATGCTGGCAACTATAGGCCTACCCTCTGGTTTGTGGATGGACTTATGTATCTTTGGGAGATGGTGGAAGATTGGGGTGGTTGGAGTACGCCGAACCAAATAATCCCTATCACGTGTATCCACCACTCCCAAAGATATGCCATAAGACACCAATTCTTCTATAGCCCTCATGAATTTTTCTTGAGGATTGAAGGAAAGGGTAGAATAGGTTTCAGAATCATTCAGCTGTCGCTTGGCCTCTGCTATATAATCAACAGTATTCATGACAACCACACTCCCTCCCTTGTCTGCCTGCCGTATGGTAATACTCGTGGCTGACTTAAGAGACATGAGGGCTTTCCGTTCCTCAAGGGAGATGTTCCATTTGTTTCTATGTGCAGCACTAGTTTTCAATTTCTTAAGGTCCTGTTCCACCAGGTCCTGGAACATATCCATTGAGGAACATCTAGACTGTAGAGGATAGAAGCCAGAATTGCTCTTTTTATTGTCCAGGGACGACTTCCCAATTAGGGGCTCTTCTGGGGAACTTTCCCTAACGCTCTCATTCTCTAATGTACTTAGATCAGAGAGGCAACAGAGCTCCCTAAACGTCTCAAAACAAACACCCTGTTCAGATGTCTCTTTGTCCCTCAAATCAATTCTATAATTTCTATGGGGGGGAACTGAATCAACTCCCTCACCACCAGGCCCAAAATGTCTCCTAAGGGTTAGCTTGCGAACAAACTTGTTCACGTCCAATAATGTGTTGAACAACCTGAAATGATGTGTTGGGGCAAAGGATAAACCTTTACTAAGTACTGAGGTCTGAGCCGAGGACAGGGTGGTGGAAGATAAATTGACAACGTTCAGGAGGTTCGATCCTTCTTCTTGGGGTTGGTTCTTAATTTGTAGGGTCTTTCCCTGGAACCGTTTGTATAGTTAGGTTGCACTAGAAAGGAAAGAATTTCTTTTTTTTATATTTCAGCACATTTCCCCATATCTCAGTATTGTGGGGTCACAGAACACTCTTTTCACTTTGCCCACTGTATAAAAAGAAAAAAGGATGCTACTTACATGCAACAACACATGATATTCTAAGCATTTTCATACAACAGGTATGCGACCTGTTATCCAGAATGCTTGGGACCTGGAGTTTTCCAGATAATGGATCTTTACGTAATTTGGATCTTCATGCCTTACGTCTAGTAGAAAATCATGTAAACATTAAATAACCCCAACAAGCTGGTTTATTTTCGAATAAGGATTAATTATATCTTAGTTGGGATCGAGTACGAGATACTGTTTTATTACAGAGAAAAAGGGAATCCTTGAAGTCTATAGGTGTTTTTTTCTTTTACAATACATTGAAGTCTATAGGTGTTTTTTTTAGCAGCAAAACCTGGTGAAACATTTCACCCAGCACTACTCATAAAGCAATGCAATAGGAACCAGCTATAAACAAGCTTATAGAGAATTGCTTACTGCTATATTGTTTCCTAAGACATTGTGGGACATTCACCAAGATTCGTAATTGCGCTGGCGTGCACTTCGCCGCACTCTGCCAGGCGTATTTTCGCCAGCGCTCCGCAAATTCACTAAAATCCAAAGTTGCGCTCAGGGGTAGCGTAAGGTTGCGAAGTTGCGCTAGCGTTAATTCGCCATTTGCATATGGCGCCAAATTCAATTTCCAATGGAAGTATTCGTAGCAGAACTACACAAGCCTGGGAAACCTTCAAAACATCAAATAAAATTGTTATTTTGCCCTACACATGTGCCCACTGTATTGTTAAGTTGCCATGATGAGTTAGGAAATGTAGGGGGGAAGGAGGGGAGCCCCAAATTTTTTTTTGATCTTTTTCAGCCTATGACCCATAATAAAGAAAAAACGCCAGCGTTTTTTGGAACCTAGAAACATTTTTCACTTTTTTTGAAGCAATCCCTATCTACTCTATTGGGCTTCGCCTGGTCTGAGGTGGTGAAGGAAGTCTGGCATAAAAGGTAGCGTTCAGAACAATGTGCGCGTTAGTGAATTTGTGTTGTTACGTCCGTTGCGCAAATTCGCCAGGCGTAAGGGTGCGAAGTTACACTAGCGAATTTACACCAGCGTCCGTTAGTGAATCGGCAAAGTAGCTAGCTAGCGTTAAGCGCTTCGGCGTTTAGTGAATTTGCCCCCAAATGTGACAAATACTACTTTCAATGGCAATTATGTTAAAAACCACTGAAAATATTTAAAAGAATATTTCACCTTTCAATTAACTTGTAGTATGTTATAGAATGTGCAATTCTTTAATTGTTAATCGGTCTTCAATTTTTTTATATTGATTTTCCTTTCTCTTGACTTTGCCTTTTCCCAGCTTTAAAATGGGGGTTACTGATCATGGCTGGCAAAAAACAATTGCTCTGTGAGACTACAGTTTTATTATCATTATAACATATTACTTCAGACCCTTTCCTATTCAGTCTCTCATTCAACCCACTGCCTGGTTGCTAGGGTAATTTGAACCCTAGCAACCAGATCAATATTGAAAGTGCTAATGGGAACAAAAGGTGAAATGCTGAACAAAAAGGTAAATAATTCTAAAACCAAAATAAAATACAAACCCCACAAATCACAATATCAGTCTAAATTGTGCTAAAACCTCATTGTAAAAATGAATAATTTCTGTTTAAAAGGTTGCTTAGAATGACATCTTTCATTATTGAGAATAGAATTTTTTTTTGTGCACAGGTATAAACCGTTATCCAGAATGTTTTGGACTTGGGGTTTTCCAGATAAGAGATCTTTACATAATTTAGATCTCCATAACTTATCACTATTAAAAAATAATTAAAACATGAATTAAACCCAAAAAGATTGTATTGCCTCCCTCTAATAAGAATTAATTATATCTTAGTATCAATTACAAGGTACTGTTTTTATATTACAAAGAAAAAGGAAATCATCTTAAAATATTTGAGTCTATGGAAGATTGGCTTCCCGTAATTCAGACCTTTCTGCATAATGGGTTTCTGGATAATGAATCGAATTTAAATGGTACAGTATTGTAATTATAAATGGTTTGGAGCACATATTTTCATACTCTTTGGTTAAACTTTCTATGCTCATTTCCCTGCTGTTGTAAATGCAACATACTAATATTCGGGTTTCAATTATGATCCCTTAAGAGACGAAACTTTGCAACAGGGATCACTTTTTTAAAATATACTGACAAATGTAATACCAGTTGGGCAAAGATGTGGATGTCGGTTGAAGCTTGAGCTTCTCTTAGCATTATTGGGCAAGGTGGCAGAACATACCATTACATACATACATGTACATCTCTTGGTGAATGATCCCAACTACTGGCGAAACAGTTCCTTCAGTGTGTGGACTTGCAGGGGTTATGGGAGTTGTAGCTAAAAATAGATAGATCTGCTTTGAACATATTTAACTTTGGTGGGAAATGGGCTAATCTGCTACATAATAGTGGAAGAGGTGGGGAAGTCCCTGTACCTAGTGCAGAGTTGTCAGTCATTGTAACAGGAGAGAGACACTGAGAAACTGCTAGGATTGGCCAGTAACACTAGATCAAGAGATTGAGGGGAATGGCTAGTACAAGTGGTGCAAAAGTAGGGTTTGGATGAAGGAGCAGTAGCTATAAGAGCCAAACAATGGGAAAAGGAGCAAAAAGAAAAAGCACAAAAAATGTATTAGACAATGGTCTGGTGCTGCCGGATAAACATGTGGTGCAGAAGTTTAGAGCTTCCTGGTCTCCCTCATGAGCACGTTAAAGTGGGGACAAAAGATAAAAGGAATGGTAGGTGTAGTGTATTCAAAAATAAGCCCCACCCAATGGCACACCCACCAACACACCTGTGTGGCCCTTAAGCATTTCGTGACTGACATAGCTTGTGCCCCCAAAGCATTTCATGACTAATACAGTGTGACCCTTAATATTTCATGAAAGACACAGCATAGCCCCTTAGTATTTCATGACAGACATAAAGTGGCCCCTTAGCATTTCCAAACCAACGTATGTTACTTCCAATGCTGCTATACAGTTTGTTTCATTAGTTGCCTATCTCCAAAGGCTCGGCTACATATCTTTTACCATAACACTTCCACAGTTCCTCAAAGTTTCCATTTAGATCCCATTTCACCCTCCACCATAATGGTACAGTTTTTACCCACTAGCGATTTGTTTGTATTTGGCCTTTGAAACTGCAGATTAAAGTAAAAACAGACACTTTTGTTAAGACAAAGTGGATGCAGCACACATAGGAGGCCCATAAGTTTGCTGCAATTTTATATCCAATGCAATCCAATAAGTAACTCTGTACTTGTGACATCATCAGGCAGTGATCATTGATGCTACAGATATATGACAATGTGAAAGTCACAGTATAGCTGCATGTAAGCTGCTTAGTTCACTTATCCAAAACTGTAGCTGAGAGGTAACACTGTAAAATGAAAATTAAAGGGCATACAATGTTGTATAAGTGACACATGCATGAGAATTCAGTGGTCTTCAAGTGTATTCAGCTGGAATACCTGTGTTTTTGGTGCAGTGTGTTGAGCAGGGTGAAAACATGTAAAATGTATGGCAGTTTGCATTTTTTTACACTTGAAGACCACTGAATTCTCAAGCATATGTCTCTTTGAATATATTGCTGCTGGAATTTGGCAGCATGTAGTCACGAGGGGCAGGCTGGGAGAGATTACGAGATTCAAACTCACATATTCGAGTTTTTGCCATTCGAGTTTTTTCAAGTTCATATGAGGTAAAAAAAAAAACTCTAACCCCCTAAATGTTTTTAGAAGCAGGTATGAACAAAATTCCCTAATGAAAGCAAATGCTCCAGCTTATGGGGCACATTTACTAAACTCGAGTGAAGGATTTGATGTAAAAAAAACTTTGAATTTCGAAGGTTTTTTTTGGGTACTTCGACCATCGAATAGGCTACTACTACTTAGATTCGAACGATTCGATAAAAAATCGTTCGACCATTCGATAGTCGAAGTACTGTCTCTTTAAAAAAAAACTTCGACTACATACTGTAGGTAGTTTAAACCTACCGAGCTACAATGTTAGCCTATGGGGACCTTTCCCATTACTTTTCTAAGGGTTTTTTGATCGAAGGAAAATCGTTAGATTCGAAGGATTTAATCGTTTGATCGAACGATTTTTCCTTCGATCGATCGATCGTAGTATTTGCGGTAAATCCTTTGAATTCGATATTCGAAGTCGTAGGATTTTACTTTGAGGGTTGAATTCGAGGGTTAATTAACCCTCGATATAGGACCCTTAGTAAATGTGCCCCCAGATGTCTGAATCCAAATCTGCAGAAAAATAAGGCTTACAAGGCATAACTATGAATATATAAAAAATAACACATTTTCCAGAGAACATTCCACAGTTGTCTGTGGTGACCCACTCAAAGACTGACAAGATGGAGAATATTTTACATTGATTAAATATACCATGTGCACACTTGCTGTTTCTATTAAAAAAAAGGAGGTATGTTGTTTATAATACATAAGTGAGTCATATGAAATGACATCACTGAGCACAAAGTATGGGCAGATTCAATTCAGTGAGAGAAAGGCATCTCATGATTTTCCATGTGAAAACTCATGGACGAGATTCAATTTGAGGTGAAAAATCTTTTCTCTGAATTAAGTTCCAGTTTTTTCCCTGTAGACATCAATAGAGTTTTCACGTGATAAACAAGTTTTTCTGAATTGAATTGCATCTCAAACTGAATCTCGTTAATGAGTTTTTAACGTGATAAACCTTTTTCTCACTGAATTGAATCTGGCCCTATATCTTATAACATCACTAAGCACCTTTTATTTAAATATAATTTAGAGGATAATCATGGCTCTTGTGCATTTTTACTGTATATGGGATCCGTTATCTGGAAACCCGTTATCCAGAAAGCTCTGAATTACGGAAAGGTCATCTCCCGTAGACTCCATTTTATCCGAATAATTAACATTTTTAAAATGATTTCCTTTTTCTCTGTAATAATAAAAAAGTACTTGATCCAAACTAAGATACAGTGTAGATAGATAGATAGATAGATAGATAGATAGATAGATAGATGATAGATAGATAGATAGATAGATAGATAGATGATAGATAGATAGATAGATAGATAGATAGATAGATAGATAGATAGATAGATGATAGATAGATGGATGATAGATAGATAGATAGATAGATAGATAGATAGATGATAGATAGATAGATAGATAGATAGATAGATAGATAGATGATAGATAGATGATAGATAGATAGATAGATAGATGATAGATAGATAGATAGATGATAGATAGATAGATAGATAGATAGATAGATAGATAGATAGATAGATAGATGATAGATAGATAGATAGATAGATAGATAGATGATAGATAGATAGATAGATAGATAGATAGATAGATAGATGATAGATAGATAGATAGATGATAGATAGATAGATAGATGATAGATAGATAGATAGATAGATAGATAGATAGATAGATAGATAGATGATAGATAGATAGATAGATAGATGATAGATAGATAGATAGATAGATAGATAGATAGATAGATAGATAGACAAACGGTCTCAATCCTGAAATCCCTGGAAAATCCTGTCAGAGCCTTAACACCAGAACAATTTTCAAAGAGGAACTTAGCTGAGGTAGTAGGAGCTATGGGACAGCTCTCCTGGTCTGCTCTGTTTTTTCTACGATGCAGTTAATGCATGGAAGATATTTTAGAACAGGACTGTGTGCAGGACATTTTTATTTAAGAAACAAATCAAATATTGGGCCAGATTCCATTCCATGAGAAAATGTTATTTTATAGTGTTTCACATGAACACTTTGGGGCGAGATTCATATAGTTTTTATGTGGTAGCCAGTGAGAGATGTTTTTGTTATTGAATTGAACCTGGCTTTATTGAATTAGGCAATAAGCTCATGGCTCATTATGTCTTTAAAAGTGGTTCCTGCTAAAAAAAAAAGTCACTTATAAACATTAGTATACAATATATATAGGGAGGTTCTTGTCCTTCAAATACTGATTTTTATATGGCCAAATACACTGTTATCACATTGTTACTTGTTAATTTTTACACTTCTATTAACTTATTTGTATCAGTATTTAATGGCACCTGATTTTAGCAATGCTAATTGAAATCTTTATGTTGCAGAATATTGTGCTTGGAAATAAAGCAATTTTGCATATCTGGCATAGGGAGGTTGTACAATATGTGGATGGATCTGTTATTACTATTGGCTCCTAAAATTTAAAACCATATTTACTATCACATACTTTATTTCTACTACTGATATTGGTGTGGGCTGCTGTGGTGTCATGGCCGCCTTGTATACACACAGAAAGCTGCCATCTTGTGAATGGCAAAGTAACAGTTGGGTGCTACCACTACTGGTCAACTCAGAGCGGTTGAGCTTCTTATGAGAGACTCAGTGCTTTTTGTTGCTCTTGCGATTTTAGTGATTTTAGTGCGATTTTAGAGAGATTTTGCCTTTCAGAGAGATTTCTTGTGCTTTCTTTGAATACCCCTTGCTGCGTAGAGGAAAGTGCTTTTAAGCATATTCTCTACTGCAAGCATGGTGTCTGTATCCAAGAAAAGACGAAGAGAAGAAGAGAAGACTACAGATGAAGAAATGGTGACGAAGAAGATCAAACTTGAGGATAACATCAGTATTGCTGCCAATGACCATCATGTGAATATAGAAAACAGCAGAAAGAGATCAAGGAGCAGTGAAGACAGTACCACTGTAGAAGGTAAGGAAACTGTTTCTAAATAAATGTGATGACATTAAAGATTTAACTATTAATATTTCATAACACTAGTACTGGGGCTCATATTTTAATACTGGTCAAATTTACAGTAGGTGTGATAATGGGTAAGTTTGGTGATATGTCAGTATGCGGGGGCTTCTTTATTGCACAGTGGGGGGGGTTACTGTATTTTATAATTCCCATTCCTACACCATTTGTATTTTACTTCAAACACTGGGTGTTGTAAGTTATTAACAAATTCACTGTCTGTATTTTATATCTCACCATGCTGAGTATATACCAATCCAAGTGAAGTAAGGACAGTTGCAAACCGTTGCCTTTCCTCTGCCCTCTATTCAAACAGCATAGAAAGAAAACCTGCATATAAAACAGCAGCTGTTTTTAAGGGTATATTGGTGGTTGTATGACCCTCCATATCTACATTTACAGTATCTCCATAGGAGTTGGCAGCTGTGTAGTCATTAGTAATCTAGTACAGGTATGGGATCTGTTATCCGGAAACCCATTATCCAGAAATCTCCGAATTACGGAATGGCCATCTCCCATAGACTCCATTTTATCCAAATAATCTACGTTTTTTAAAATGATTTCCTTTTTCTCTGTAATGATAAACCAGTAGTTTGTACTTAATCCCAACTAAGATATAATTAATCCTTATTGGAAGCAAAACCAGCCTATTGGGTTTATTTAATGTTTCAATCACTTTTTAGTAGACTTAAGGTATGGCCCATAGTATTACGGAAAGATCAATTATCCGGAAAACCCCAGGCCCCTAGCATTCTGGATAACAGGTCCCTTACCTATACTGTGATTGGCTACATATAGCTTTCTAGCCCTGCTCACTTGAAATATGCAAATACAGAGTTCAAAAGGGTTGCAGAATTTTTTTTCATTTTGGTATTCTATGTATTAAATACTGTACATTGAATAAGAACATGGTAAGAACTGTCACTTAATGAAAACAAAATGCAGAACAAGGGCTGCAACAGATCTAGAATTTGACAAAAATAGGTAATATCAATAGGTTCACTTTTGAGATAGCTTTTAGTATGATGTAGAGATTGATATTCTGAAACAATTTGAAAAAGGTTTTATTTTTTTATTATTTGTGGTTTTTTAGCTTTTTATTCAATAGCTCTCCAGTTTTTGGTAATCTGGTTGCTAGGGTCCAAATTACCTTAGCAACTATGCATTGATTTGAATAAGAGACTGAAATATGAACAGGATAGGGCCTAAATAGAATGAGTAGCAATAACAGAAAATGTTGTTTTTTTTATCAAAATCCAAATATATATCATTATTTTCTGAAATATACTTTGACCAAATCCGCACATGTTATTTCACCTTATTTATCAATACATTTCCCAAAAGATTCCAGGGCAGGAAAAAATATGGAAAATTGGATGAAAATCCAAATTGTATTAATTGTTTGGATTTTCCGCCTGATTTTTGCACAAAAATTACGAAAACTTTGGATTATTGCATGAAACCCAGGGCAGATCAGGATATTTTCGGGACATCTCCCATTGACTTATATAGAACCTCGGCAGATCTAAGATGCCAGCTTTTCGGATTCTGACTTTTACCAAATAATAAATCCCGAAAAATTCAGGTTTCTTTTTCACAAATAATTTCAGTTCTATAAAAAGTTTTTGGCATTCGAACTTTAAAAAATAACCCCCCAAATGTAAAGAATTACAGAGCATTTGTTTTTTTTAAAGCTGGAAAGAGTGTAGGCAAATAATTCCATAACTGTAAAAAAGAAAAAATTTAATACAATTGAAAAATTTCTTAGAATTGACCATTCTATAACATACTATAAATTATTGTAAAGGTGAACCACACCTTTAAAGGTCGAGTGGGTTTTTTTCATGAAAAATTTGAGCTTTCAAGGGTATTTTTGAGTAAAAAAAACCCTAAAATTTTACCGTTTGTTTTTTTAAAAAAAAAAACGTTTTTCAAGATATATTATACCCCAACCCTGGAAATAGCTTGCATCCAAAAATCCACCATCGAAAAGGTCATGTAGAAGTCAATGGCAGAGGTCCCTCGAACCATTTAAAGGTTCGATGCATTTCCCATAAGTAATAAAATGGTTTCTATTTAGTAATATTTTTTAAAATCAAGATAAGGACTGGCTGTTTAGATGACTTTTTATAAGCACCATTCTTTTGACCTATTTGTATCTAAACACACCACCTCTATGACCCTCCAGATTTTACTGTCTTGTGTTCTGGGGGAAGTTCTGCCTGATATCCAACCCTAGTGCTCTCATGTATATGCTTAGATCAGCATTCTCCTATGCATATAAGGCACATTTTACATTAACACTTTGAATGGACAGCAAGATGAAGAAGGTTATGGTTAAGGAGGGAAGATTGTTTTGCAATAAGTTGATCTGCATAGGCTTCCTTGGTTTGACTCAGTTCCTTAGTCCTGTTTATGATACTAACTAAAGGCAAGAGAGTGTTGTGGAGCTTTAGTGCCCTTTCCAATCCAAGACATGTTTTTAAAGGTGCACAAAAATGAAGTTTCAAGGTGACAGGTGTTAAGTTATTGAAATGGATGCTGTGCCATAATGGCTTATGAGCTGGTTCAACCCAATAGTCTGTGCTGTATCCAGATGTAGAAAAGTACCAGGTAGCATTCTTCTGGCAACACAGTGATAGTTTGCTAAAAACTATTGTAGTGTAAAATGGAGTAAAAATAGTGATGATATGTAGACCTGGTTTGCACATTCTTGTTACTCGGTCACTTTAGTTGTTTTATAATTCTAAACTGCAGACAAGAAAGCAGATAATAAAACTGATTTAGTAAACAATCTATAACAGCATTATGTAAAAAAATTGGACATGTAATCTAACCATATAATGAAACTTTAAATCCTAACTGCTTGTGGTACTTATATGAATTTCCACTTTTTTTTTCCAAGAAGGAAACAGCCAGAAGCGACGGCGTATTGAAGCTGAACGTTTGCCGGAACACATGCTAACCAACTATAAGTTCCACTGGGGTCTCGGCCGAGGCTCATTTGGCAAAGTAAGTGACCTCTGTATTATCTAAAAATAGAGGAAATAGAAAGAGTGAGAAATGGGGTTGTGGGTGTTAACATAAGAAAAAGGGCTAGGGCTTGACATTTCGGGGGAAGTGGCTAACGCTGGCGAAAATTCACCAGCGTGGCGTCATTTTGGCACTTTGCCGATTTACTAATGGTCGCTGGTGTAATTTCGCCAAGGAGACTCTGGTGCAACTTCGCACTCTAACGCCAGACAAATTTTCGCTCTGACGAAAGAGCGTTACTAAGCAAATTCACTTCAAGTTTTTGATTTTACTCAAAAAAAAGTTGAACATTTTTCTAAGTCCCAAAAAACGTTGGCGTCTTTTTAGGGTGAAATTTTTTTTGGGGTACCCTACTTCCCCCCTACATTTGATAACATATGGCACCTAAACTAAGCTGTGGGCACATGTGTAGGGCAATATAACACCTCTATATAATTTTATTAAGGTTCCATGGCCTTGTGTAGTGTAATGTATTTGCTGCAGCATATATGTCCATTGTACTTTAACTGCACACCGTATGCAAATTAGACAGTGCTAGCGTAATTTCGAACTGTTGAGCATATTTTTACTAGTGAAACTTCGCCAGCGTTCGTTACCCTGTGTGCAACTTTGGATCTTTGCGAATTAGCGTTGTCCAGGCGAATTTATGCCTGCCGAAGTGTTGCGATGTGCGCGAAGCCAGCGCTGGCGAATTTTCGCCGGTTAGTGAATTTGCTCCATAGGCAGCACAGGGACCTGTCTAGAGCACAATTACTAAAAATGAATGGGTATTATTTTAAATATGTATGTTGTGCTATGTACTCCATTACAATATATGAGCAGCTCAACAGACCAGCTAGTTTTTCCTTACCCTTCTTGTATAACCTGGTTTCAGTCCACTGCGACTCTTCCAAACAGGGAAAATGTGACAGCAGATAGCTATCCTTGCCTTGGGTACAGAAGCTCCTTGACGCAGCTCAAATAAGAGTTAAAGGGAATTCTTCTAAAGGTGGGTCCAGTGGTAGATTCCATGGTACCATGGCAGCCCAGCCAACCAGAATAGCTGATATGTAGAATAGATTCAGTCCCTTGAATTAACTTGTAAGATATGGGCTATGGTACCAATGACATGCTCTGCAGGTGAGCTGCAAGGTAAAATGCTCTTGAGAACAACCACATAACTGAAGCTTCATTATGGTCATATGTTATTATTCTATGCCCAGTAAGGGCCAGTACTTAGCAACTTACAAACGTGAAGGTGCACAGAAAAATTAATAAATGAATTAATCAATTAATTAACCTTTTTTTTATTTTTCATTTTAGGTGTTTTTGGCTTCTATACAAATGAAAAAAGAACGTGTGGCTGTAAAGGTTATCAGGAAGACACCCAAGGAAGAGCAGAAGGATATGATCCAGAAGGAGGCCAGAATCCTGAAGGTTACTTCCGGCAGTCCATTCTTGTGCCATGGCTATGCAGCCTTCCAAACCAACGTATGTTACTTCCAATGTTGCCATACAGTTTGTTTCACTGGTTGCCATTTTCAGTAGTTCACTAGTTGTCAGTTCTCCAAAGCTCAGCTACATACCTTTAACCATTTATCTAATGCAGTTAGACATAAACATCCTTAGGTATATGGGCAAGAAAAGCCATATAAGCCAAAAGCCATATAAGAGGCCCCTTTGCTTGCTGTTATTACGTGCACTTTACATTCACACATGACTATGTTCACTATAAGCCTAATTAAGTATATTTCCCGATTAGTAAATAATTGTTCTTCTGTATTTAGTTATGTTGAGGGACATGCCTGCATTACACTTGATAGTTGTGTGCTTCTAGTTCCTGTGTTTCACTCTCTTCCCTTTTATCTCTTCACTCAGCAATACGCCTTCCTCGTCATGGAGTATGCAGGGGGAGGCAGCCTCAGTAATCTTCTGTCCATCAAGCATCATCTGAAAAAAAGACACATCATGTAAGTAACTATGTACTAGTGACAGCATCAAAAGGAATTGATGCTACAGATATATAACACTGTGAGAGTGAAAAGGCATCAGATAAACGGAGTTAGGAATACAGCATGTAAGCCGCATGGGGATGCAACATATCCAGAATTGTAGCTGAGGTAACACTGTCAAAACTGAAAACTAAAGGGCATACAAAAGTGACACATGCATGAGAATTCAGTGGCCTTCAATACACTTATAGTTAGATACAGTGGGGTAGGAAACATTTAAAAACAGGGGGCAAACTGCAATGTTTTTACATATTTGCACCCCCCCTCACACACACACACACGTTGCACCACAAACACAGGTATTTGATACATAAATACATGTACATGTACCCCATAAATACATTGCTGCTGGCATTTGGCAGTGCTATAGTCATGAGGGGGAGGCTGGGAGAGGAACATGGGCCTGTCTGTTTAATTTCTACTCATGCAGTGTAAGGAAACAGTATTGAGTATTCAGTGCAGCTATTCATTTGAGTCTTTTTTTTCAGCTTTTACTCAGCAGAACTGATTTGTGGACTTCAGTATCTTCATTCTCTAGGCATCATCCATCGGTAAGTATACGCTTGGGGTTCTTATGTCTGCATATTTTATATTGTTAAGATAATATATGTTTTGGCCATATATTCCTGTAGCTGTGGTCTTTGGGTGTGGGCATATGTTATATGTAGGCTGAAATCTGAATGAAGAAAGTACAAAAGGGAGGGTCACATTACATTTGCAGATGCGCCGGCAGAATATTGATACTTGTACCAGGCAGATCAATGCATGCAGATTAGAAATTATTTTCTGTAACACTTCATAAGGGGACTTTGGAGATCACTGAGCTTAGAGGAAGGGGTTGGCTAGGAAGCAAGAGCAGAATGAGTAAATGGAATGAGGGTACTGGGCAATTAGATTTGTAGAGGGGAATGAGTGAGCAGGCCTGGACTGGCAATCTGTAGATTCTGGCAAATGCCAGCGAGGATGCCATAGACAGTCACTATTTCTTGGGGTTGTTTGGGCCTCTGTGTGCTTGAAATGCCAGGACCTATTTTGGATCCCAGTTCCAGACATGTGAGTGGATATGAAATAAGGAAAGTGGGGCTGAATTGGTATGGCTATAGACTGGAAGAACACTAAAAAATCATGGAAGGATAACTGTGAGTGCCTGAGGGGCTTTGAAGTGAGAATAAAGTAATTAAGGAGTCATAGAATATGAACATCGTAACTGAGCAGTTATGGAGTGAGCGAAGGGAACTAAAATGGATGTGACACTATGATCGAACGGCTACAGTTTCTCATTTACTAACAGCCACTAAATGAATTCATTCTCTCTCTCTCTCTTGCAGTGACCTAAAGCCTGGAAACATCCTGCTTACCTGTGAAGGACACATGAAGATTGCTGATTTTGGAGTTGCAGCCGAAGGAGTTTTTGATGACAATACCATCGGTGAAAAAACAGGAACAAGCTGGTACATGGCCCCAGAGGTAGGAAACTGTTCAGTATATTTAAAACATCTATTCACTTCAGAGGGAAATACAGGATTGCTGAAAGAAAACTATTTACTAGACGTGAAAATGTAAAAAAGTGAGCATTCCCCCCTCAAGGTTCTTTTTTGTCTGTTAACATTGCACCTTTTTCTGCAAAGCAGACACAACTGGCATATTGTCATAAAATATAAGTACAGAGAACTATCAATGGCACCGGTATCTTTGTAAATGGCATTTTGATGAATGCAGTTTTGCCTATTGCACTAGTAAATGAGCTCTTTCTTTTTTTTTTTTCCTTGAGCCATCACACAGTATATAAGAAAAAAATCAGATTTTTTTTTAGCAATTTGGTAACATCTTTTCTTTATATTTCAGATGCTAGCTAATAAGAAATACAACGCAGCAATAGACTGGTGGTCATTTGGGATAATACTCAGCGAAATGGCCACTGGAAGATCCCCTTTTGAGGACGACAGCTGCAAACATGATGTGAGAAGTTCCATCCTCACTGAGAAGCCGGTGTTTCCTGAATGGATGAGTGCAACATTGCAAGATCTCCTTCATAAGGTGGGTTTGGGCAATTAGTTTATTGTCACACAACTGCAAGGATTTTCTGTTTTCACAATTCTCAGGGGTCACTCACCATTGGTGTACCACAATAGCAACTTGGACAGCAATCCAATATCTTCAGGTGTAACTTACTGGAACTATGTACAGTCAATAAATGATGATAATGATAGAAAAAAGTTAAAAAGCCTTTCTTATCAAAACAGGGACGCAGCCAGTTTTATGATGTATTGTGATCTTAATGGCCAGTGACAATATAAAAAATCCCTGTCCATTGGATGTGCCTGTTCCTGGAGCATATTTTTTTTTTTTTGTAGAGGCTTTTTAATCGAAAGGTTAATTTGTCTCCTCTGTAAAAGACAAATACGAATGTGAAAAAACAACAGATACAAATTGTGTGTTTTCTCCAACAACTATTTGGAAGGAAAAACCTGTTAGTACCTGCTCTATAGAACAGAATACGTGTGCCCTTTTCTCTGTAGCAGTAGGTCAGTTATGGTTATTTTGCATATTTCATTCTGGTGTTACTGATGGTAGAATTATTATTATAGAAGAAAGGTAAATCAGTAAAAAAAACAATGGTCACATTTTGGACTTTTCTGAATAATTTGATTCTTGCAAATAGACATTCCCAATATGCTATTTCTGTAATTACGGGTGATGTGATGGTGGGAATATTATCATATATATATTATATTAATGAACGCGAAAAGCACTAATTCAGTTTAAAAATTAAAACATGCAAGAATTTCAGCTAGTAGTTAGTGTGACCAATAATTCAGGTAAATAGACATTCCCAATATGCTATTTCTGTAATTACGGGTGATGTGATGCTGGGAATATTATAATATATATGTTATATTAATGAATGCAAAAAGCACTAATGCAGTAATGATTCCCAGAGACTCAAACATAAATACATTTTAAAAATTAAAACATGCAAGAATTTCAGCTAGTAGTTTGGAATTAACTGTGACCAATAATTCAGGTAATAGCTCACTGTGTTTAGCAAAATCCTCCTTGTTGTTCCGCTAGTGGAGGAAATGTCATGTGTACCATAGACCTAATAGCCCAACATAAAAATGTGGTATTTTGTGCCATACACCTAATCTACTCTGACCACAGCTATGTACAGGAAAGTGGAGTAGTATGCTATGTAAACTACTGTGTAACAACTATTTTTTTCTTTCTTAGCTTCTCAAAAAAAGACCACACAAACGTCTTGGAGTGAATGGAAATATAAGGGAACATCCACTTTATAAGAATATCAATTGGGAGGATGTTGAACATCAAAGGATTCCACCACCAATCCGACTAGAAGATGTGAGTTAATGATTATGGGATGTACTTCTCCTTTCTGTTTAGACTTTATTGGCTCTTCCTCAGCACTGTGTATGTTTGCAGCAGTAGGGCAAGTTATTAAAGTATATTCATACAACTAGATGGTAAATAAAAGTGAGTATTAAGTAGCCAAACAAGCCAAATGTTACTAATATGATCATTGGCTTTCAACAACATTTTTATAATCTCTGCATATTCATAATTTGGAGAATGGATCTTGCAGCCCTACAAACAATAATATTAATATTTGTATCTTAAATACTTCATTCACTATTTTCTGAGTCATTTGAGGTGGGTTAAGCTCATCCAGCATTTATATATATATTTCACATTCTCCCTGGGATTTAACAGCCTTGTGATTAATTGGTAACTAGAGGTGTGGGATTTCCTAGGAAATACTGATGCAAAGCAGTTTCTTCCTGCAGTGTGTTCTGTATAGCAACAATTGCACTAACAATTTATATTTATCTTTCAGAATCACCCTGAATCTACAGCTGCAAACCTGCCATTCCTCAAATGCAACAACACTAAAGATTCAGATGACACCATCCTCAAATGCTTTACATATCTGAATCCCAGCTGGTAGGAGTGAGTAAGTCTGTGATGTCTTGGCTTAGCTATTAACATCCTACGCCAACTTTGTATCTACTCATTCCTATACCTGCTGACTTGGCACCTGTAAGTCATCCATTGGTATAACTAGCTGCACATACAGCTCACTTTCCATCATTATCACCACCAGCAACACTATTTGTTTATTGAATAATGTGCTATTTCTGCTAATATTTTAAGGTTTTGTGCAGTTGTCCCCCCACTTCTGATGAGGGTTCATGTCCTTGGTAAGCCTATGGGATCTGGGGCAATTTTAAGTGGTTTGCATAAGAATCCTAAGACATCATCTAAATAGGATGGATCAAGTTCCTGCCCCTCCCCTCCTTCCCCTAACCTGATCACAAATGAGGAGGTAGGGAAAGGGAGTCAAAACCCCATCACAGTTAGGAATTAAGACAACCTCTATGCAAGCCTTTATTTTAAAATTACCCCTTATACCATTGGCCATAGGGTAGGGTTTGGGTGGGCCAAGGACATGGCCACTCATTCAGATTTGGGTTTGAGAGACAATGTACAAAGTTTTAAAATGTTAGCAATACCAATAGTAATAATCTGTTGTCCAGGGAGTTAAAGATCCTTAATCTTAATCAAAGGTTTATCTATATTTCCAAGTTCTTATGTGCAGGTGGTGGTATGTTCAGCCTAGTAAATGCTGGGTCAAATGCAGCAAGCAGGGCCAGGTGGTGAAAGTTATGGTACAGCAAGTTGAAGCTGGTATTATTATGGTAAGCATTTGCCACACTTCAGTGTTGTAGCCATGCAAATTCTGTTGAGGTTCTGGACAAAACAGGCTCAAAAACCGCAGATACTTTGCTGCAAGGTTTATTCAATACAACTTGCAGCAAAGTATCTGTGGTTTTTCGGCCTGTTTTGTCCACAACCTCTACAGAATTTGCATTTGCAGTAGCTACTAAGTGGGACAGAAGCAGTGGCACAGGCAAGATATTGTGTAACTGGTACCAACTGTTATTATTTGTGTTGTAGCCATGGATATTACATCTGATATAACATCTATTGTGCAGTGGCTAAGGAGATCTGCGTCATGGCTACACAAACTTTTCATATAGCCATACCACTGCCAATACCAATTATGAGCTGTACAATAATGGAGCTAGATTTCCTGTTAAAATGGTTATATAGATAATCTAAATATATTGTTACCCCCTACATCTTTTTTAATAGTAGCTTTCCTTTTTACATGACTTTCGTGGAGGGTAAATTCCCATGTAATATAAATAATTTGCCAGGGCTGTTCAGAAAAAGTGCCTTTTCTTAATATATTCTTAATATATTAATTTTTCATTGCTACAGTAGTTATAACCACAATGTTCCTTATAGGAAAGGGTAGAAATATATTATTAGGGAAATTCTGGCAAGGTAATGTTAGTACTGGGGCTTGGGGAAGAGGGAAGGGTGTAAAGTGGAGTTGATGGATATTTTATGGAATAATGTTTGTCTGAGGTGTCCCTGGAGCTCACAATGACATGGTTGAAGTTGGTGAGTATAACTGTGGGAATATGAAGGGGACCTTCATGATGTTTTAGCAGATGATGTCATCTGGAGTGTTCCTGAAACTCACAATGACATGGATGAAGTTGAAGATGGTGAGTATAACTTTTTACTTATGTACATTTATTTATACATTGTTGTGTGTGTACTTTAATGTTATAATATTTATTTTTTCATACGCTACCCATGAGGGATTACAAGATCACAGTTGAGATGGAGCTTCTTCATGTGACAGAACTGACCACGGTATACATATATTTTAAATATATATACTGTATATGGGATAATGTAACGGTTATTATAATTCCTATTTATCAGAAAGCCTATGGGCCAAATGGATTCACAGCATACGAATCTCCATAAATATACATGACCCCTTTTCAATTCCATTTTTTAGGATGAAAGTGAATAGAGGCTCCTAATGGTCTCAAGTGGAATGCATATTTTCTAACATTATATATATATACATATTTATATATATATATTCGGATGATTACCGGCACTCACAAAAAAGAGGTATCGGTTGCCTGGGTGCGATCCTCTGGTTAGCTGTACGGAGATATCGTGATGAAGACGCACTCACAGGTCTTACAGTAAAATAAAAAGCATTTTTATTGTGAGCGCTCTAATAAGCACGACTGACGTTTCGGCTGGAATCCACTTTGAGAAAGGCTCGCTTATTAGAGCGCTCACAATAAAAATGCTTTTTATTTTACTGTAAGACCTGTGAGTGCATCTTCATCATGATATCTCTCTCTGTCTATATATATATATATATATATATATATATATATATATATATATATATATATATATATATAACTATTATAAGTTTCCATAAAAATTACGCTGAGTTTGAAAAATATGTTTTGTTTAAATGCAATGAAATGTAATTATTTATTTATAAATTATTACAGGATGCAAATGTACAACCTACAGAGGATGAGGACCAGTTTTTACTCTTCATTTGGAGCAAAAGAAGAAACAATAAGAAGACACAGAGAAGCAGTCAGAGAACAATTTGGAAGACCTTGAGTATCAGCAGCAAATAGGAAATACACAGCCGGCAGGGCCATCAAGACTTTAACAAATGCAACTTTAACAAATCTACATGATCAGATTGTAATTGAAATAAAATGCTTTTTTTCAAAATGTTTTGAAATGTTGTTGTGGTCAATATAATTCCATATCATTTTAGAAAGAATTTCTGAAAAGATTTCTCTTTCTAATCCTGGGAAGATAAGAGAATGACTTTGCCTGATGTTTTGATTTTAAAGGGATTCTTTGAGCAGACTTTTAGTAAGATGTAGTGAGTAATATTCTAAGGCAATTTGCAGTTGGTTTTATTGTATTATTTGAAGTATGGAGTTATTAGTTTTTATTCGGCAGCCAGTTTGCAATTTCAGAAATCTGGTTGCTAGGGTCCAAATTACCCTAGCAACCATGCATTGAGTTGAATAAGAGACTGGGATATGAAAAGGAAAGGGGCCTGAATAGAAAGATGAGTAATAAAGAGCATCATTAATAGTACAAATGTAATCTTATAGAGCATCTGTTTTTAGATGGGGCCAGTGACCCCCATTTGAAAGCTGGGAAGAGTCAAAAGAAAGAGGCAAATAACTGAAATATTTAAAAAAAAAATAATAATAATAACGAAGACCAGTCGGTAAATTGTTTAGAGCTGGCCATTCTATAACATACTAAAATTGAACTTGAAGGTGAACCACCCCTACAGTAAATAAAATCAGTGCAGTTCAGAGTTCTACTCAAGAAGTACTATTAATTGATGGTTCAAGCACACCATGTTTTCCCATGACTGTATCTGTTTAAAGGAGAAACATCTCTGACAGACACAGGCATTTTATTTGCACATCACAGGGCAGCAGTATATGCATGTGCTGAGGTCAGGTATGGGATCTGTTATCCAGAATGCTCAGGACCTCGGGTTTTCTGGATAAGAGATCTTTCTGTAATCTGGATCTTCATACCTTACGTCTACTTGAAAATCATGTAAACACTAAATAAACCCAATAGGCTGGTTTTGCTTCCAATAAGGATTAATTATATCTTAGTTTGGATCAAGTACAAGCTACTTTTACTATTACGGGAAAAAAAGGAATTCATTTTTGAAAATTTGGATTATTTGGATAAAACATAGTCTATGGGAGACAGCCTTTCTGTAATTCAGAGTGCTTTGGATAATAGGTTTCTGGATAATGGGTCCCATACCTGTACAAGAATATTAGAACAATACAGGGCAAATGTGAGAGTAGGCTGCTGAACTAAACAAGGAAAAAACAGGGACCCTAGGCTGTAAGCTCCACTGCAGCTGGGAATAATGTTATTGATAGACACCATCTACTAAAACCTGTGTAACATTCCAGCACTATAATAATAAAGGTATTTTGAATAACATATCAGCATTTAAAGTAGAACTTGCTCTTTGGCTTATAACCTCTACAAGATTATCTGTGCCTAATACATTTTATGTAACCTCCAACATTTAACACAAAGTTTGTGCCGTACATTATCACATATGGGGTATGAGAGAATAGGTCTGTAGCTATAGACTACTAGTTATGCATCTTGTTCCTTTCTCAGGCTTCTCATGTACCTTCCTGAGATGGACTCATTAGGGTCAATCTGAGATGACATTTCTTTTGTATATTTAGGTTGCACTAGAAAGGAAAGAATTTCTTTTTTTTATATTTCAGCACAGTCTTAGCTCATTTCCCCATATCTCAGTATTGTAGGGTCACGGAACACTCTTTTCACTTTGTCCACTGTCTAAAAAGAAAAAAGAATGCTACTTACATGCAACAACACATGATATTCTAAGCATTTTCATAATACAGGTATGGGACCTGTTATCCAGAATGCTCGGGACCTGGAGTTTTCCAGATAATGGATCTTTGTGTAATTTGGATCTTCATGTCTACTAGAAAATCATGTAAACATTAAACAAACACAACAGGCTGGTTTATCTTCGTATAAGGATTAATTATATCTTAGTTGGGATCAAGTACAAGGTACTGTTTTATTACAGAGAAAGAAGAAAGAATTTGGATTATTTGGATAGAATTGAGTCCATGGGAGACAGCCTTTCCGTAATTTGGAGCTTTCTGGGTAATGGGTTTTCAGATAACGGATCCCAGACCTGTATGTTAATTGAAAATTGTTTATATTCTCTGCAATTCCGGTTGTGACCCCTGAATAGTCAATTTCTCCTGTTTTGCTGCACTGAAAAATTTCGTAACCAGTAAACATTCATGAAATGCATTGGTCAATGGGCCTTTTTTCACAATGACTTTTTCCTGTGCAACTTTTCTTTTACAAAACTTTGAAGTCTATAGGTGGGTTTTTTTAGCAGCAAAACCTGGTGAAACATTTCACCCAGCACTACTCATAAAGCAATGCAATAGGAACCAGCTATAAACAAGCGTAGAGAGAATTGCTTACTGCTATATTGTTTCAGAAGTCAGAATGTGACAAATATTGCTTTCAATGGCAATTATGTTTAAAACCACTGAAAATATTTAAAAGAGTATTTCACCTTTTAATTAACTTGTAGTATGTTGAAGAACGTCCAATTCTTTATACTTCATACCCTCTCCTATTCATCTTTTAGTCTCTCATTCAACCCACTGCCTGGTTGCTAGAGTAATTTTAACCCTAGAAACCAGATCATTATTGAAAATGTTAATTGGAACAAATGTGAAATGCTGAACAAAAAGCTAAATCATACTAAAACCAAAATAAAATACAAACCCCACATCACAATTTCAACATCAGTGGAAAAACAGGAACAATCTGGTACATGACCCCAGAGGTAGGAAACTGTTCAATATGTTTAAAGCATCTATTCAAGTATATACATGCTTTATTATTAAAACAATACATAAAAAACATTAATTTGACTTCAATTGCCCACAAAGTAGCATGTGTTGCATATTGATTAGTCAATGTTTCACCCCTGTAACAGATAATATCAAATAAATATAAATAACACATCTTGTGTGTTTTCTGTGTGGAAGGATATCACTGCTCCATAGTCCCTGCTCAAAAGTTTACAGTATGTGATCATTTTTCTCTTTAGGGCAGATTCGGGGAGATTTAGTCGCCCGTAGACTCTTCTTCGGATGACTAATGTCCCTTAACTGTATTCCCGCCAGCTAGAATGTAAATGGCCGGTGTGATGGCACTCGGAGCGATTAGTTTTCCAAAGTCGCCCGAAGTTGTCTCGTGAGGCAACTTCGGAAAACGAAGTGCTCAGAGTGCCATCCCAGCGGCGATTTACATTCTAGCTGGTGAGAAGGCAGTTCAGGAACATAAGTTGCCCAAAAAACGAATCTCCCCGAATCTCCACGTGTGTCTCTGCCCTTAGTAGCAGTCCACTTATGCTTGCTATTTAATAATTAGGTAATTAAATAGTATTAATATATTTTGGCGCTTTCTGGAAATTTTGGTTCTTGCTAAATTGATCCCATACCTGTATAAAAAAAATCAAAAGTGGCACTTTATTACTAGGGATGGGCACATTTTTTCGCCTTGTTTCGCTGCAGAATTGACACCCACAGACTCCTATGGCTGCGTGCGAAAAAAAAAAAGACGTGCAACAAAAAAATTTGGCCACACGTCAAAATTTTCTTGACACCTATAGACTTTGATGGCCGTCGGCGACAATTGGCCAGAGGTGAATTTTTGGCGAAACGAAGCGGGTCAAATTCGCCCATCCCTATTTATTACCCTCCGAAAATATTGAGACATTTTAAAAAAAGCAGAAATATGTTGGTGTTAACTTCCTTTTTCTACCAAAATTAATATTTAAGTGGTGACGATTCCCAGAGACTGAAACAGGCAATACTTTTAGCTAGTAGTTTAGGAATAGCTGTGATGATCTTCCCTGACCACAACTAATAACTGGACAGTTGAGCTGCTTCTATTTAAACAACTGTGTTACAACTATTCCTCTTTCTTAGCTCCTAAAGAAAAGACCACACAAACGTCTTGGACTGAAGGGGAATATAAGGAACACCGACTCTATTAAAATCAATTGTGAAGATGTAGAAAAACAAAAGATTCCATCACCAATCCGATTTAAAGATATAAATGAATGATTATAGAATGTACTTCTCCTTTCTGTTTAGACTGTACCCAAAGAAGCCACATAGGTTAACAGAGGGATTATAGATCTCTTTCAACAACATTTTTATAATCTCTGCATATTCATAATTTGGAGAATGGATCATGCAGCCCTAGAAACACTAATGCTTAATATTCATATCTTAAATACTCCATTTTCTCTTGGTAGTTGGAGAGGGTTGTGCTCACCCAGAACTTACATATACCACATTCTCCTTGGGATTTAACAGACTTGTGATCAACTGGTAACTGGTATGAGATTTCCTGGAAATTATTGGTGGAAAGCAGTTTCTGTATGCAAATTGTTCCAATTTGATCTGACAATTTATTTTGTCTTTCACAATCACCCTGAATTGTCATCCTGCCATTCCTCAAATGCAACACCACTCCAGATTCAGAAGACACCATCCTTAAATGCTTTATCTGAATTCCAGCTGGTAGGAGCGAGTCATTTTGTGCTGCCATGGCTATGCTTTTTCATTCCTTTACTTGCTCCAACTAGTACCTGCAAGTTATCCATCAGTCTAACTAGCTGCTTATACTACCATTTTCCTTATATCTCATTTTTAAAGCACATAAAGTTATGTTAGCGTGGCTTGGGAAAGAGGGAGCTTCTACATGTTTTAGGGGATGATGTCATCTGGGGTGCTCCTGAAGCTCACAACAGATGAGGTAGAAAATTGGTGAGTATAACTGGGAACATGAAGGGGGCCTTTAATATGTTTTAGCGAATTATGTCATCTGGGACGTTCCTGGAGCTCAAAATGACACGAATAAAGCTAGGGGCACATTTACTTTGCTCGAGTGAAGGAATAGAATAAAAAAAACTTCGAATTGCGAATGTTTTTTTTGGCCACTTTGACCTTCGAAACGAACGATTGAAACTAAAAATCGTGCGAATATTCGACCATTCGATAGTCAAAGTACTGTCTCTTTAAAAAAAACTTCGACCCCCTACTTCGCCACCTAAAACCTACCGAGGTGCAATGTTAGCCTATGGGGAAGGTTTTTGATTTCATTTTTTCAGGCTGAAAGCTGAGGGGCTTCGTGTCCTCACTTCTGTCAGGATGCAGAAATGTCTGTCGACTTTCTATACATTCTCAAGTGTTTTAACGGTATTATCTAAATCAAAATCTCCAACCAAATATGTTTTTGAAAAAAAAAAAGTTAACATAGGCAGTTACATTGCTTCATAATTTTAACAGCAGCACTGCAACTTCAGTTTAAAAAAAAAATCATACCTTTTGAGCAACATAATGTCACATGTAGATTGCTTTTTTTGTGCTACTGACATCCCTAATAGTTACATGTTAATATTAGGAACAGGTTGTAGCAGCACTTTAGTCCTGTATGCATTTTTATTTACAGGCTGGTTTACAGGAAAACTTTTCTTTTTGAATAAACTCTAGCTGCTCAAATTGGTTGCTTGTGATTTGTGTGCAATTAGTGATGCTGGTTGGGGCCACAATGGGTGCATGTGACTTCAGTTCAGAGTATTTGAGTAGAATATATAGTGGAATATGTATTGCCTGTGATTATGAACATAAGTCTTTAAAATATGGGCTCATGTGAGAATGTGTATTTTAGAACATTTTATACATCGCTATTTTGAGTTTCCATAATATACATGCAACTACATGTAATTGTTTATAAATTATTAGGCTGAAGAGAATGTAAAGCCCACAGAGGATGAGGGCCACTTGTTACTCTTTAAAAGGAGAAGGAATCAGAAGACACAGCAGTGAACAATTTGGAAGACCTTCAGGCATAGCAAATAGGAGACACACAGCCAGCAGGGCCATCATGTCAAGCAACTTCAACAAATCTAGAGAATCAGATTCTAATTGAAATAAACATGTCTTGAAATTCTGGTGTGATCAATACCATATCATTTTAGATAGAAATTATTGTAAGCAGATTTCAATACAGGGTTCTGCCCAAGGAGCAGTATTGATGTATTGTCATGTTTCCCCATAAAAGTATCTCTTTAAACACTGACTCAGGCATTGTATTTGCCCATTACAGAACCAAATGGGCAGCAGTGTATGCATGGGGTGAGGTTAGATGAGGGGAGAGTGTTTGCTAAAAAAAAAAAAAAAACCTTTGGCTGTAGGCTACACTAGGCTTGGGCTCTTCCTTGGAATGTAGTCTTTAACAGACACCCCCTGTTAAATCCAGTGTAACATTCCAGAACTATAGTGTATAACATAGCAAACTTGAACTTCCTCTGGCTATAACCTCTACACAATTATGTGCCAATAAATTTAATATAATATGTATGAAAAGCATAGAGAAACTAGGCTAGTAGAAAAACAAAGCGATCATACAGATTATCTTTGGAAGCTTCTGCACGGTCACAATTTTAGGTGCTATTGGTCTCTGCTCTCTACTGGTTCTACTGCATGTACAGAGAGCTACCATAAAACTATTGAGAGTTATAAACCTATTCCAAGTTTGTTACAGCTCTAAGCACCTATAACAAGCAGTCAGTATTAAATGGTCATCTGTTTAAAATTGATTCACCTTATGAGTTACTGCACCTGTTACAGGTGGTATGAGAGTGCTTTTGTAGCTATGGAGTACAAATATGCCAAATGACTTCTTTGGACCTCCCCTACTACTTTTCCTAAAACGGACAATCTGAAATGACAACATACTGATTTCTTGTATAATTACATTGTACTATAATTATCGAGTTTTTACATTTTGTATAGCTCACCACAGTATTTACCCATGTCTAATATATTTCTTAGCAGATTTCCCATATACAGTGAAACCTCAATTTTACATTCCCTGATTTTAAGTTTCTCATTTTTGTTTTCTGGTCCCACATATATATTATGCATAATACATTTACCTGATTTTACACCATATTTGTCTGGACCCCTGAAACATGTAAAATGTGAGTTCTACTGTATATCAATTGCCAGTACTTTGTAAGTTATTTGTAAATAGAATTACTAATGAAAGCAGTAGCTGTCTTTATATTCTCGGCACTTGTGGTTCGGACTCCTGAAGCCAGCTAATGGAACAAAAATACTGCCTTTACCTTTGTATAAGCTTTAAAAATGTATCAGAACTGAGACAAACTGGCCCCTGCATTGTTTACACCCCAGAGTGAAGGATCAGCACTGGCACTATGTCACTGTAGATCTTTGCTCTGAATGTTTTTTCTTTTCTCTGGTGATAGCCTCCAAAAAAATTCCCAAGCTTCATATTCAAAAATAAAGGTGGCCGGTGGCCACACTACACCTGCCACCTACCTAAGCATTATGTTCCACATACATCTAAAATCAAAATAAACGCGGCTTAGCTGCATGGTTTTGAATTTTACTGAACATCTCAAATATTTTTTGCATTTTTAGGCCGGCATAATAGCTTATCCATCATTTTGCGTGTCACTCCACTCTATCAAGGACCTGTTGGAGTGCTGTTCCTTAAGTGAATATACTTTTTAGTGTGAATTATGGAGAGCCCCAAGGCCTGCACCTTGGTATAAAACAAGCTGTGGGGCTAGTGCAGTTTTTGACCCCTTTAAAGTAAAAAGACACAGAAACAGATGAACAATTAACCATATTTATTGTGAAGTTACAAAGCAAAAATGTTACTTTGCCTTTTGGCTTTGTGCCTGTGCCTTCAATACTTTCACAACAATCTTCTGCTCCTCAATAAGGAATGCCCGCTTAATTCTGAAACATAAAATAGTTGTGCATGTTAAAGACATTATTTTCAATTAAAATAAAGCGAGTTCTCTTAACAGTAGATATTTACAAGCCTCATGCAGCACGTTAGCAGCCCCTTAAACAGTGGTAACCCCCATGGGGGAACATGAAGGTTAAAGGCAGAGCTTGAAGGCCAGTTTAGGTGAGATTAGGGAGGCATACCTATGCTCTCCTACAGACAATTGAAAGCCCATTGTAAGATAAGTGGGGGGGTAGCTAGCTACAATACACTATGAGCAAAGGTTGGACCCCCAAGGGCAGACATGAATGAAAAAGTCCAATAAACCCTGCCTTTTAAAAAAGAATGAGGTTTTACTTGACATAGCATTAAACCCAAACTTCCAGATGGCCTGTTTTGTTAATGTTAGATTTAGTTCTGTAAGCTGTCCAGCTCTCCTCTCATCCATTATTCCACTCACTCATTCAAGGGATTCCAGCAGAAGTTGCCATGTTGTAAACTGTCTTGCAGTATGCCGCAACATTACATGCAGGTGATCTTGCTAAATTACTCATAATTGTGCATATACAAAGTCCATTTAAACACATCCCTAACGAACTGAGTTTCCGTCATGTAAATATACTGAGCTCCAATGATGCACGTGTCACCTCACATATAATTAAATACACTAAATTAACATGGGAAAAGTCACAACACTAGTATTTGTTTCGCTGAAACTAGTTTGATACACAGGACAAAACAGAATGAAAAAAAAAAAATCTTATTTGCAAACCATAAATACTTTCCCAAGCCATCTCCAGGTCCTAGAACTATTTACAATTCTAAAACATGCATGATTTAAATGCAATTCCAATTTCAGGCCCATGTACTGAAAAACCATCAACAGCTGACATTTCTGAGAATAAGCCTTACCTATCACGAACACATTTTGCACACATGGATCCACCATAAGCTCTGCTGACATGCTTCTTAGTCTTTGAAAGTCTCATGAGCACTTTAGGTCTAACAGCACGGATCTGGATAGAAGAATAATAAAAGTATACACTTATATAGCTACACACCAATTGATATTTTATTAGCTCAGACATTGTACAGTTTCTATGTAACAGATTTGTTGGCCATGTTATAAATGTTGTTTAATTGCAGAAAAAATGAAAACAGGCATTTTACTGTGATAAATGTACTTGCACCAATGAATTTTAGCAAACAGCAAGGCATTTTCAGGGAGATTTGTCGCTGATGGTAGTGAATGCAGACGACAAATCTACCCATGTCTTTGCCGTAAGGATAGATGGTAATATTTATGTTCATGTTAAATATGGGACAAATGCAATACAGAGTGAAAAGGATAGAGCTGGGACAAAACTATCTAAAAAGCCACCTCTATGGATTACATGAACAAAAGAGTGGATTTGAAGGAGATACCCAGCTTGAAGCCCTGTCAGTTGTGATCTGAGGTAAATACTTATTTGCGGTCAAAAATAATTCTAGCACCATAGATTACATATTACATTTCCAAAGATGTGGAACCCTGTTATAAAGTAATCCAGAACTGTGGAGTAGGAAGCAATTTTTGGGTATCACCAAAAATGTACCAACTCCTAATAACTAAATACAAGCACTAAAAAATAAGGATATTGATTTATGTAGTTTAACTTTGATTTTGGTTTAGACTTAAAGGATGTGGTTTATATTTGAGCTTTAGCAGTGATAAAATGCCGTGTGGTTGACCTTTAAGTTAACATTTAATATATTCGAAAATGGCCAATTCTAAGCAGCTGTTCAATTGGGTCTTCATTTTTTCTTTTTTCCCTGTAAGGCTACACATTTATTGTTACTTATTATTCCTGATCCTTCTATTCAGGGTCTCTCTTATTCATATTCCAGTCGCTTATTCAAATCAATGCATGGTTGCTAGGGTAATTTGGAACCTAGCAACCAGATTGCTGAAACAGCAAACTGGAGAGCTGCTAAATAAAGCCCCAAATAACTCCGAAACAACAAATAAAAAAATAATGAAAACCAATGTTTGCAAATGGTCTCAGAACATCATACTTAAAGTTAACTCAAAGATGGACAACCCCTTTAACTTCTTTCAATCAGCATGGAAAATACATTAGTATATAAAATGATCAGTAACACCAAAAAGTTTTAAAGTACTTAACATATAATATACTGTTAGCATGCATGCTTCAGAAACACTACTATAGTTTATATCAATTAGCTGCGGTGTAGTCATTGGGGCGATTTCATAATTGCAGAGCAACAGCACATTATATTTTAAGTACTTTGATACACTTTCAGTTTTTGGTGTTACTGTTTCTTTAAAAACATGAGTCTGAGGTAGCACAAACTAACGAGTCTGAGTCAAAGAATTGAAGACTCCACAGCACTGGAGTAATTAGCACCCTGATAGTCTTCGCCTAAAAATAAATTGGTTTACTTACACCACGTAGTCTTCCAGGGCAGATACCACAAGCAGATTTGGGTGCTTTGCCAACTTTCTTGGTGTACAGGTACACAATTCTGTTACCTGGTGTTCGGGATCTAGACAATAAATGAACCAATACAATAAAACATTATCTTAAGGTTGAAAACACACCACCAGAACATAAAACTAGAAAATTAAATAATGCACACACTTACAGTCTTGTTTTGTTGGAGGTTGTATTGTAGGACAGCCTACGACGGTATGTGAGACGCGGAGCCATTTTTGAGATCTAAAAGAAAGGGCATCAGAGATTAGATATGGAAAAACATCACCAGGCACTGCCTAAGTATCTTTAATATACGCCTACTGTAATGCTAATTTACCAGTGTCCCTATTGGAGTTTGCTCTACAGCATCTGGGGGCCCAAGCTGCAAAGCAGGAAAATATCACTTCAAAATAGATCACTAAGTGAATTCACCCATTTATAATCAGTGTGATGCAAGAGAAGAGGGCTTGTGCCTTTTAGGGTAGGGACACACTGGGCGATTTGGGGAGATTTAGTCGCCTGGCAACTAATCGCCGCGACTTTCCACGACCAATCTTCCCCGAATGCCTCCCCTCGCTCTGCGCCTGGCTAAAATGAAAAATCGCCTGCGCTAATCACACGCGGCGATTCGTTTTCCGAAGTCGCCCGAAGTTTCCTCGTGAGGCAACTTCGGGCGATTTCAGAAAACGAATCGCCGTGTGTGATTAGCGCCGGTGACTTTTCATTTTATCCAGGCGCAGAGTGAGGGGAGACATTCGGGAAGAAAAGTCGCTGCGATTAGTCGCCAGGCGACTAAATCTCCCCAAATCGCCCAGTGTGTCCCTACCCTTAAACATCACTCTTACTATAATCAGTTACATACTAGAAGACTTCCACTTGTTAAAAACAAGGGTGACTGTTACCTTAGACCTTGTAGCTTAAATCAATTAGTTGGCTTCTTCCTTGTAATGTACCTCCTCCACAGATTCAAACTGGAAGCAAAATGTAGTGGTAACAAAGACTAGCCTATGAGGCAGGTTAACTGCTGAAAGTGATTTTATTTGCACAATACGATCACTTTGAGCAGCTAACCTGCCTCATAGGCAATTCCTTGTTACCACTACATTTGACTTCCACTTGTTACCTGCTCCTAGAAGACTTAGCAAGAGAGAGAGAGACCAGAGTTGATTTTATTTGCAGTGGACTTTGTACTACATAGATAAATGTCGTGTGGATAGGGGAACATGCCCCAAATAATACAGAACTATGTCCTCTTTGCTGCCTCCTTATGTTTCTAGTATACAACACTGTAAAATATTGTCATCAACATACAATTATACAGTTGTGCAGCATAATCCCACCACAAACACTTGACCAGTGATGTCTATGAGGACTACCACTTTATCTCCAAAACATGGTCTTGGGAAAATACAACATAAATGAAGGCTAGATAGGGTGTATGCTAGTGACTGTAAATAAACATGTATTCAACTGCTTTTCCCAGAGAAATCTGCACCAGTACAGGAATCTTGCCTGGGTTTCCCAAAACTCCCAGAATGCACAGTAACGACATGATCCATCTTCACGATATTCCACATGCACAAGCCTAGAAAATCCCAATCCTGACGACATGCATAAATCCAATAGGGCAGGGACTCTTCATTCTCACAATTTACCCCAATTCTGTCTCTAAAAACTCTAAAAAAAAACCCTCTAAAAACTCAAGATTCTTCAATTTCACCTGTCACTTGCAGCACAGGATTTCTTTAGCTAAACAAAAAGTTATGAAGCAAAGGGATAGGGGAAACTGAGTGGCTGCATATGGGAATGTTGCTAAATAGCAGTTACTGTGCAGATCCCTATTGAGATTTACCAATTCACAGCTATTATAGGGTCACATTAATAAACATTCACTTGGAATAGGTCAGGTGAAGGTGCTGGCTCCACATATCTATAGACTAATTACAGAGCAGCACTAAACACCACACACTGCGTGTCCTGCTGCCACTAGAGGAAATTAAAAAGAGCCAGAAAGCAAAGACAGCGAGGCGTCTCATTAGAAACCTAAACTGTCCGTAGTCGCACAACTTGTGTACTCTGCCGGTGATAACCCTGAAGCCATAGATCTCGCCGTCTATTGATACAATCACGTATCAAGCAGCGACTAACGTGTGTCCCACGTGATATCGCAGTGGCAGTGTCCGGCGTAGTGCAACTAAATGGGACTTCAAGGCCTGCGACAACCTCCAGCTCTCATCCCAGCCTCGCTCCGTTTCTCTGTCAATCTGAGGCCAATACAGCCCTAAGCCAACTGGGCACACGTTAAACATAGAAAACGAGACATTAGCCGGCTGAACGTGAATCACACCAACAAGGATGGCGCTGGATAATAAACTCAGAGGGCAGCTGCAATTGAAGCAAAGACGGCCATACCTGGAACCGCCGTCACCGGAAGAGAAAGGAAGGAGGAGCGGAAGGCGCGTATAGGAAGAAGAATATCTAGTCACGCCTACTTTTCTTTCGTCAAACTAGTTGTGCTGTAGTTTATGATGGGCAATAAGTGTTGCTACATCTATAGATTTTTTTCCTTATTCACCAAACGTTTCTAATACAATGTGTGTCTCTGTTAGGCCGAGCAGCTCCTTGCTATGTAATGAACTCTTTATTCTTGTCACGTGGTTATGTTTTGTCACCCGCACCCTGTTCATGTGCTTAATCTGGTTTTTTAGTGCGTCACTCTTGCTACCTTATGCATATTATCGTAGATAAAGCAGGAATACAGCGCGTGTATTACTGGAGCTCTGTGGCCCACCTGTTGTGCCTTTATAGCCAAACCGAATGTAATGTAAAATGTGTAATTCCCCAGAAAGCACAACTACCAACAAGGGCATACCTAATGTTAGTGTTTAAAGTGGAAAGGTTGCCAGAAACTGATTTCATTCTATTCTTTACACTGGAGGTTCTGACTACTGAAACAGGGCTGCCACCTTTTCTGGAAAAAAATACTGGCCTTGCTATATATTTATCTTTTTTCCCTATTAATAACATTAGGTCCACCGTCCTGGCTAGTAACACCGTCCAGGTGGCAACCCTCCCTGCGAGGAAGCCTGCAAGACAGTGTGAGAAACAGAGTCTTGGCCGAAGAGCTGGTTTCTGCTACTGTACATTGTTTTAATAGCTAGAACCAGAAGTGCAAAATGGTACAAATGGCCTTTTTCAGCAGGATTCGGATTCGGCTGAATCCTTTTGCCCGGCCAAAACGAAGCCTAATTTGCATATGCAAATTAGGGTCGGGGAGGGACATAGCGTTACTTTTGGTCGCAAAACAAGGAAGTAAAAAATTTTTCCCGTTCCTCTGATTCGGTTTGGTATTCATCCGAATCTTTTGCGAAGGATTTGGGGGTTCAGCCGAATCCAAAATAATGGATTCGGTGCTTCCATAGTTATTTATGAGTTTATATCAGCTGTAATGTACCAGATCACATATCAGATTAAAGCAAAACATCAAAACTTGATGAAACCATTCAACGAGGCCCAGACTCAGACTGGGTTCTGGCAATGCCATAGGGGCTGCTCCAAGTTTTAAAAGACAGACTATTTATTGGGCTGGTGGGTAGGGTTGCCACCTCTTCTGGAAAAAAATTCCGGCCTTCCTATATTTTTGCGTTTTTTCCCTATAAATAACAGCATCAATAATCATTTTTACCGGCCAGGTGACAAACCTACTGGTGGGGCTGTTTGAGCCTCTTTTTTACCTGAAATGTCAGGGCCTATTTTGATTCTCAGTCCAGACATGCATACAGCTCTGAACTGTATAGCTCCCTGCATCCCTCACAGCTTAATAGGGGTTCCCCAAGCTAGTATGTCACCTGTCCAGTCTGTAAAATACTAGTCAAGGCCAGGCCTGGCATTACAAGCAATGTATTTTCAATTAAAACAAAATTGTTTCTTAAAGCACACATTCTACACCAAAAGCTAATAAGTATCTGTACGGACACTCCAAAAAGCCACATTCTATTTTGAAATGACTCCCATACAACATGGTGTTACTAGCATTAAAACATAACATGCCCCTGACAACTTTTGTGTTTTTAGAAACTATATGCCTCCAGGTATTGCATACTGTAAATATTGATCTAAACTGATATGCATCTCAAATATGAAAAATGTCTTTCCCAGATGGGATGCTACCTAGTATGAGATTACATAAAGACACAGCCACCAGGCACACCAAAACAGAGGCAATTACAGCACAAAAATGGTGGGGCTGCACATTTACCGTTATCGTTGCAACCTGTATTCTCCCCGTGAATACAGTGCTGCCTGCATTCAGCAGAGCTGTGTTCAGAAGATGCAGATGAAAGCATGTTGGTTCCACATTTTTTCCAGTTTCTCCAGACTCCAGTTGTGGCAACTTTTAGTCCAATTTGGTCAACAGTGATTATAGGCTTGTGTGCAACTGCAGTTTTACTCAAATTAAACAAAGAAAATGGTTGCACAGTGGGAACAGAGTCCCAGAATACCTTATCCACTGGCTCACTTGGTAAAAATGGTCATATTCATCAAAGTGCAGCAACCCACAGCAGCCAACTTTCATTATTGTACAAGCACAAGAACTATGCAGATTGGTCAAAATAGGTACTGTATGGGGCAGCCTTGGCCAGTGTTCATAAATAAGCTCCACTGTCATGGTAGTTTTCTTTGCAAAATCAAATAATTATAAATAGCAACAATTGAGCACTGAATATGCATTAAATATGTATTAATTTTATATTAAATCAAAGTGTGCAGTCATACATGTCTGCCCTCACAATGGTCAGTTACCTATAGCAACCAGTGAATTAGTGAACGACTTTTTAAAGTGAGCTGCAGGTAGAACAATGAATGCAACCATATGATTGGTTGCCATGGATTACTGCCCATGGGCAAAATTGCCCAGTGTTGATAAATTACCCCAGTGATTCCAAATGAGAAATCTATATACTATTCATGTGTCTAAGATATCATATGATCAACTGTATTGCACCTCTTGGTAGAGTCCTGCAGTGGGTCAGGTACCTGCAGAATACCAGCAAAGGATTTAGAATATATTTGATGTCCCCACTGTGCGGATGGTTTGCAGGTACTCTTTAGCTGCAATGGAGGGGCTACAAGCAGCCAATTAAAGGGTGAAACAAACTAGATTCTTTTTATAATATAAAAATGCTTGGAGTGTGACGTCACTTCTGGTTTACATGATGCATCTTCCTGATGGAGTGGTTGTTCCTGCTGGTTGGGTACAACTAAATAGGCATAAGAAATTGGGTATGGGTCAGGCGTAGGGTAAGTGCACACAGGTTGGCTGTAGGTCTTAAAAAAAAAACCCATGCAGCTTACTACCTCTTGGTGGTCTCATCCAATAATTGTGCCATCCCCCACCCCCAGTGAACCCCAGTGAACTCAATTTTCAAGGCTGGTGCTTTTTTTTCAGGCACTGGCTTGTGGCCAGTAGCACAGGCCACAAGCTTTCTTAAACTTTCATGAGATTAACTTCCTTTTTTCCGCCATAGATCAAGCAGCCCTATATGCATTTAATAGTAATTATGGGCTTTATTATTAATAACGTAGGAGTTTATCAAGGCCCTAGTTAAATATGTCCATATATTGCGCAGCTTTCACTCCAGCTAGGTGATAGACTTTAGGTTCTCTCAGATAGTCGCCTAATATCTAATACCTACCTAGTAAAATATACCATACCAGGCAAGTAGTATGCAGCATAAAGCCTATGTGCCAGCATTTTCTCTTTAATTTATTCTAGTATTAAAAGGAATGATTTATACTGGATATATATTTTTCCTTATGTGTCAGTCGTCCCTCTCTCCACTTTGGTTTGTGCTGCCACTCTCACTAGGGACTTTATTCCCAAGGTTACATAAATCTAAGTAAATAGAGATTTTAGTATAAATAATCTTTATATAAGGCAGTATTCAATTAGGGAGCACAATGCGGCATAATAATATCACTATTCATTATTCATACCATTCTTAATAGATTAATAAAGTGGGAGGGGCTGCATTTTACATCTAAATTAGAGCACAGAGAAGACTAAATTATTCATCAAGAATTCCCTTTCCAATTTCACTCTGTGCCATGACTTGGCTCCCTGTTTTGATGATATCAGATTCTGTGTGTTTTTGCACAATGAAAACAAATTAATCCATTTCCTTGTTTTCTAATCCTGTCAGTGCGAGACACAACTTCAGCATCATTGCTGTCAGGGAATTGCAATTTACATCTTGTTACAAGATAAGTAAACTTATAATGGAAATTCTAATTAAAAAAAGATGATTGACAAAGGTAGCACATCAAAGAGCAGAAACGAATATGATAAGTCAGAATCGTATTAATTAGTCCGCGTGGAAGATATTTTCTGGGACGTCAAGCTGGGGAGGCTGCAAGAGAGAGGGAGGGAGGGTGGGAGGGAAAAAAAGTCAGGCAAAGAAAATGAATGTTGCTTTGAAGTTAGCAATGGAAAATGTGATGGAGGTAATTGCGCCTGACTGAATTCAGTAATAAAGCACTGCAGATCAGCACTAGGAATCGAAGAAGAGTTTCTCGTAACGAATCTGGCTAGCCCCCCCTGCTGTGAAGAAACAGAATGCAGAGCTGCTTAATTGACCCAGTCTCTCTCCCAGGAGTACACTGTTATTATTTATTAATTTTTAATTTCTAAATTATTTACGTACTGGGAAATTACATCTGACAGTCTGTTATGCTCACCAAGTTAATGGAGAATGAAAAGGCCGGCTCCTAGAATTAGCAGGCATGGAGTCTCAGGAATCTGAATTTAATGATTTTGGAAGGGAAAATTGATTTCACACAGCGTGTCACTTTACTCTACTTTAGGGACACACTTGCTATTTGATTATAGGAGGAATAACCAACTGAAAGTCTATTTGAAGTGTAAATGAATCACAGTGCTCAGCTGTTTATTTTTTCTTTTCTAATGAATTCCGCATTTGCTTTAAGTTGAAGATTAAAACAGATGCAGGGAAACATTTTTTTTACCCACTTGGTGCTGGCTGGTTTCTCCATTCCAGTGCTAATCTACATACCTTCGTACTGCACAATTAGAAATGAAAGGGGCTGTTAAAGTGGTTATCGTTCTAGTTTCTAATCAGATTAGGCCTCTTGAAGAAAATTAATTATGTTGTTGTAGAGCAAATTGAATTTTGGGTTTTACAGTAAATGCGAGGTTGTTCAGGCACTTTTTCAACCTTATTGCCTAACCATCTTGGGCAACGTCAATATGCCCTTTCTTATTACCACCATAGAGCAATATAATATTGTTGTAAGAGTGGGCCCTTGGTGTTAGGTTCTCTTGAAGGCACTAGAGGGCTCAGTCTGATATTATCTCCATATGACATTGAACTTACAGTAGCTTCTTTTGTTGGAATGATTCAAGTTCCCCCTTGTACTTCCTAACCGCAGATTCAGGTTTTTGTAACCAACGTAGTTTTGTCTGTTTGCAAGGATCCAAGATAAATTATTTCTTCTCTTATTTCTCGTATTTATCTAAGGGTGGAAGTGAAAGTTCACCCTTTGATAAATACGCCTTTAAAAATCCCATAGAAATGAATGGAGAGATGGGGTTTTTCACTCTAGCGGACTGTAGTGATCTCTAACTTCACTTTTGATAAATATACCCCATGGTGTTATGCGTGCATGAAGAAAAAAAAACCTGGGCATACAAGCACGCATGATTAAAATTAAAAAATCTTTATTGCACACAAAAACATATAACTTCAGCAACTACCAAATAGGCCCTTAAATAAAAACCTGACCATCCTTTCTTAGAGCACCATGGCCCTGCAAGATAAGAATATTTGGTACAAAACACTTGTAAAGGATAATTAACATTGAGGGGATTATTTACAAAAATCCAAATTTATCTAATTTTACCTTATTTATCAATAAGATAACTCGAAAAGGTCAATAAAATTGAGCGGAAAAACTTGAATCGTATGAATTTTTCAGACTTTACTCCTGAATCGCTGATTTTTTTTAGGGTTATCACCCGAAAACCCCAAATTTTTTGCGGATTATCGGGCTAAACCAAGTGCAGACCATGATATCTTCAAATTGGGATCGGGACATCCCATTGACTTAAACACAACCTCAACAGGTTTGAGATACCAGATTTTCTTTATCGGGCTTTTTGCAACATGGGGTTATAATAAATCTTGAAATATTATTGTTTTTGCCCCAAAACGCCTGACCAGAAAAATTCAAGTTTAAGTAAATAACCCACTGAGTGTAGGAAAATGATAATGCAATGAGACCTTACCAGCAAGAAAGTTGAACCATTTGTTAGCACAGCCTAGACTGCACCCGGGTGCTTTCATTATCACATAAGCTGTAAACTGTTTCACAAGTTTACTAAAGACTATCACCAGAATTGTCACTAAACTAAAACATAATTGATGCCAATTTCTATCACCACCAAGAAGCAGTGAAAATCAGTAAGTCCTCTGGGGAAGAATGATATCTATACATGCTTTATGAATGAGTTTATTGATGACTATTCATATAATGTGAAAATAATTTATTACTGATATTTTGCTAAAAGTAAATATTATTTTCTATAAACTATTCATTAGTCTAGTAATTTGTAATTTGCAGTGCTGCTAAAAAAAATCAAAATGAATCCTACAATCCCAGGAGCAGCCCTTATTTTTTTAAATTTTTTTCTGATTATAGGATTACCCAATGACACACTACTAAAAATGTATATTACAGTAATTCTCCTATAAGGAAAACTGTCAGACAATCTGCTTGTACCTATCCTTCAGGGTCTAGTGACCCTGAAGGAGAAAGAGTTCCTGTTTTTACAAAAACCTAATGATTTCACTTTTAACTCCACCGTAAGGAGCACAAGAATGCATCTTGTCTTCCTGGACAACTGATACTTGCAGACATTGGGTGTACATTTGTAGACAACTTAGGTTTTACCTCATGACTTGTATGTTAGAGACTCTGCTGATTTCTTGCTTAAACTGGATGGATTCACTGTGAAACCGGATACTTTTCTGGTGACATGCAACATGGAGTCACATATGCTGGGCCTAAGGGCCATCAAGTCATTCTTATGGATGGGCTAGATAGGACTGAGACTGTTCTGTGATTGTTTTTTTGATTTATTAGATTCGTTTATATTTAGACAATTGTCTCTTTAGTTCATACTTTCTGCAGTTAAAACTATCTGCAGTTAAAATGCACAACCATGAGGCAGAGTGTGCTCTTTGCCAATTAATTTTTTTAGATAGTATTGTATATGTTGTAACATGTCCATGTGGCTCCACTGTTGACATCTTGTTCTTATGATGTGGTGCATGTGGGACATACAACAGGTTTAGTAAACAATGAGTAGGGTATACATTTGTTCTCTCATATGTCTTGTTCTTTTGTGTCCTTTTCAGATTTGGATCGTTGTAAATACGGATGGCGCTATGCCCATGATTTACTCTCTTTTACATTTCTCCTGATTTCACCCAAGGGATACCAGTGGTTCAATTCTTAATTGCTCCAATAATCTACACATTGATCGCTGTTACAGACCTGAGTCTAACTCAGCTCCATTCCCTGATCTCCCAGCAGTCAATGCTTCCCTTTGAGGACAGTCTTAACCCCAACAGGCTGATGCATTGTTTAAATTTGTCTTCAGCCTATTGGAACTGTGACCTGCATCCACAAGCCTGATGTCACCTTTTGAGGCATTGGGGAAAGCCATTGCCGATTTATCAGTAACAGAGGTATGTGGGAACGCAGGGGAGCAACATGCAGCAGTATTTTTCCCATAAATAAAGTGATAATGACACCTTTGTGATAAATATGGAACGTCTCTATCACTTTAAAGATAGAGCGCTGCATTCAAATAAGAAATCTCTCTTGTACCCAGAACAAACCAATTACGGTACACAATGTGGTATCCTATTTGCCGGAATGGGATCAACTGCAGGATACATTATAAACAACTGGGATGTATTAACTGAACCTTTTTTAAACAAAGCTTACCTGACCTATGTTAGCAGGAAGAGAAAGACATTTAAGAGATGTCTTGAAATATAATAAGTTCTCCCCCTCTAAACATGGAGAGCACAGGTGTTAAGAGACCGTTTCCTTTGTGGTCAGTGCGATGTATGACCCAATGGTTAAAATCTTGAGAGTTTGATACAGAGCATAACAAGGGTTACAAGATATGTGTTACTATTTGAATTTCAGAGCTAAGAATGTTGTGTATCTCGATTTGTCCCTGCCCAAATTATATGGTACATACCTCGCAGGAACTAAGGAAAAGATTACAAAAACATTGTTTAATTATCAGCAGTGAGCATACCTCCCAGAAAGAGGGACAAAAAGATTTGGCGTGCAGAGCGCAGTGAATTTTTTGACCACACCCATTGTGTGACCACACCCCCTAATCACCATGTCCATTTTACAAAATTTGGCAAGTTATGAAAGTTTGAACCCATTTCTGTGGTTTTTATGTGTTATTACAGTTTTGCTAATGAAGGTGAATTCCCCTTTAAGCTGTGAGTCTTAGTTCTTATCTAAAATTGTTACAAAAGTATCTTAAATATCTATTCTGGACTCTCTGCCAAGCGCCAATTAAGTTAGAAAACTTTGTATCTTTTTCTGGCTGTTCAGTGCAGGAGATGAAAGAGAAACTTGGGACATATCAGTACAAATCTGGGGCTAGGGGTTGAGCTGTCAAAAGCGGGACTGTCCCACTCAAAACGGGACAGTTGGGAGATATATGAGTGAAACTGTGCAAAAATTCTGGAAAAAGCAAAAAATTTCCAAAATGCATTGAAGTCAATGGGCTTCAACATTTTTTTAGGTGCGATATTTTTTTATGCGCGATAATTTTTTACACACTTGACAATTTTTGCCTAATTTTTCTCCAGCAAATTTTTGCTACAGTTTCGAAAAAAGAAATTTGGATGACGAAATGCAGAATTCTGCTGTGAATCCGTGGCAGGCAAAAAAAATTCGACCATCACTAATTATCAGGTATGACCACAGTGACCAAGAGAATGGGAAAATGTTGTTCACAGTTGCTGCCCCATGAGGGCCACTGGTTGGAAACAAATTATGCTGGGACAAAGAGGTTGTAATGTGGAACTCTTAAATAGGCAGATCTGAAGCCTGAGTCCTAGACATATTAATGAGGATTTAGGGCTATCATGTTATATACGATGCCTGTATTGTGTTTGACAATATTGTTTATTTGTCATAAGGTGGAATACTTCTCACTGTTGGACCCCCATGTTGTCTAATTTTCCTGGATGCGTCATACAGAACACAAATTAAGATTAACATTATGTTTTAGTGAATGTTTTCATGGGCCTTTCATTTGAATTTGAATCTTAATTTTTATTCAAAACTATGCAGAAATCTTTGTGAAATAAAATCTGCGTTGCAATGTATGGTCAGTGGGGGGCACTGCAGGATGTAGTAACAGTTCGAGTCTGTTTTTGATTCTTGTAAGCTAAATTTATTTTCCTTGAACGTCACCCTTTGATCTCAAGGCTGTGGTATTTGCATGCTGAAATTGTACCATCCCTTATTGTACAAATTACATCTCTTGTACAACAAATTGCTTGTTACATTTCTGTTGTTATCTATATTTTTTCCTGTTAGACTAAATTATTACTAAGAAAAAAGGCAGGGAGAAAAAATATCTGAAAAAAAAACTAATATAATATTATTATTAGTTTGAGGAAAAGGTTAAAATCAAAGAACATTATTTTGGCTACCATATTAATTGTATTTTGTGTAGGTTATTTCAAGAAAAACCCTACACAAGTGTGTGTGGATTTATGTATAAAATCAATATGAATAACACAGATGGAGTTACAGTATACTTGGAGTAACAGATAAAACAGGCTTGATTCAGAGACATATTTACCATTGGCTCTTTGAACATTGCTTTTATATGTGAAATGTGTGCAATATATAAAGCCACTTTATATAGATGTAAAATACAGTTAGATTATAGTACCAGGGAGAAAAAGTAAATAGGATGGCTTGTTGCTGTGTTGCTCATTCATGGAAAATGATGGACAAATATACTGAATATTGCTCTTTCTCTATTTAAAGAAACAACGTGGTGCTGCAATAAAATGTAAAAAATACCAGTTTGCAGGAAGAGAACTGGAATCCGGTAAGCTGAGTGATACTTTTCAGTGGATTCATATGCTGCTTTCTTTTCAACAAATGGTGAAAATTCAAAGTTATCAAAAAAAGAGAGTTCCCCCCTGAGGCACAAGTACTTGTAATTTTTGCCATATGTTAATCTAATAAAATCAATTCAGTCTACAGCATTAATTGTATATCCTTCCTTGTTACACAAGATTAAAGGAAGTCACAATTACTGTCATGGGTGTACACTCTAGCAAATTGCTTTATCCCTCTTCGTTTATGTATATGATTAGTATGGACCCCTAAAAATAATGGCTTGCTCTCTATGCACAAAAAAGAAACATATAATTGAATTATGCAAGTGTGTCATAAATAACCCTTTATATATTTCATGTTCTGAAGTGCTTTACAATATATGTGTATGTATATATTTACATCAGTCACTCCCAAAGTAGTATATACAATCTGGTTTTCCCACTACAGGTATACAGATAAAACTACAGAGGACCCTTCTTACAAAAACATAGAGAAGTAGAAAGATTTGGGGGTATATTTATCAAAGCGTAAAGTTAGAAATCACCGCAGTCCACTAGAGTGAAATACCACCACTCTCCATTCATTTTTATGGGATTTTTAAAAGCGTATTTATCAAAGGGTGAATGTTCACTATTTGATAAATACGCCTTTAAAAATCCCATTAATGGAGAGAGGCGGTATTTCACGACTGTAGCGATCTCTAACTTCACTCTTTGATAAATATACCCCATAGATGGGATGGATCGGATGTTGATGGAAATGGGCGTAGAGGAAGTAGTAGAGAATCTTACAGGGAGTAAAGTAACAAGAATGTAAAACATGAGGGAACAGATGGAATGAACAAGGGGGACCTGGCAAGCCTCTATCCTTTCCAAACGCTTTTGGTATGTGAATAAAGAGACAAAGTGGAAATATTGCCCCCTCTGTCAGCTGCTTTATGATCTAGGTTTCTTGTATGTGGTTTCAAACAGTGTATGCAGCACCAAAACCAAGGAAAATAAAGTCAGATATTGATTTACAGATCCCTACCCTAACAAGCTTAAAATCCAAGATAATGCTATTCATAATAGAAATTTTCAGATTTTACCTGCAAGGAGGTACAATTTATTTTATAAATGTAAAGAGTTCTGCCAATATTCAGGGCAGCTAGCAGAGGGCAAACTCATAAGGTTGGCCTGTATGGGGAATTCCGTCCTATATGAGGAAGTGCAGGAGCTGTGCACTTCTTCTTTTGGCCTAACACCATCCACAGGAGAGAGACAATACTGGAGTCAGACCAGATGGGTACCTGGTTCTTGCTAGGGATAGATAGGTAGTGGAGTGTAAGTAGCTCGCTCTAGGAGTGAGAGTTAGGGCTAACTAGCAAGGACAGCCTGCATCCCAACAATGAGTGTAGATTTGGGGTTAATGGCGACCTATTGGGATCATTGTGGCCGGTGTTCTGGTGGAAGCTTGTGCACTGGGTCTTGGGGGCTTCAATCCTGTGTGAGTGTGTGTAACAGAGGAATCGTGCAAGGATTTTGTGAGAAGTGTATGTAAATAACTTGTGAACGTATAAGTAAGTTCCTGGTCATCTGACTCCGGTCTGCCCCTGTGAATCTGTGAGAAGGTTCTAAATAAACATTTGCCTTGGTTCATTGTAACTACATGCTTTATTTCCAACCTAAAGACCCAGTGGGTGACCCCATTACAAGCCAACTGATTTCTGCCATAGCCTGAACCAGATATGCATCATGGTGGCCCTCAATGTGGCCAAGTAACCCTGCAACTGCACAATCATTGGCCACTAATACAGCAACAACTGATAAACTAGTGACAATGAAAACAAATCATGAAGAAGAAAGATGAATTTATATCGGTTGTCTGTACGTATTGAAGTATCCATTTACATTACTTGAAATCAAAGAAACACTATACGGTATAGTTACTTGAATGACTAGTATGCACATATCGTGATGCTGAAAGCTATACGTTTCAAATGAAGTGGTCACGCAGAGATTCTAGCAGTGTATATGGACTAGTACGAGTGTTTACTGATAAAGCTCTTAAAATGCATTAAAAGCTATTGAATAGCAATTGGCAGGAATGAAGGAACAGGCTCCAATACTTTTTTTAGCTCAATACCGATCTATAAGGTTGCCATTTTTCTGTTTCTTATCCAGCTAATTGCGTATAAGTCAAGACAGTAGAAAGCTTATATGTATTGTCTTCCCAGAGCTCAGAAACAGGATTGTGCATCTCAGTTTTTGACATTGTGGCATCTGAGTAGGTCCTGATACCATTGAGGACGGGAGAGAAACACATTCGATATCTATTCAGTTCATGAATAGCTTCCATGTATAACAGGCAAGCAGCAGCACACAGTTAATTGCATTTTAATAGCAAAAGATGAAGTGCTCAACTCTGCTCTCTCAAACTGAGAGGTACAGATGGCTCTGTTTCCAAAGAGACACGGCTATCTTTTCATCTCAGTGGGGGACAGAGGGAGGAGGGTTTAAGTTACTGTATTGCAGACACTACTGAAGCCTCCTACTCAGGCAGGTATAGAAATAATCTGTGTTTTTCATCAGGCTACTCTTGTCGGCCTGTTTGTTGTACAAATCTCACTTCACTGAGGGTATGGAGGAACACTGCTGTGTTACCAATGTGTTGATGTAAGAATAACATGCCGCATCTTTACATCTGACTTCTGTGTAAATATTATACCTCTCTTGCATGGATTGGGCAAGCCAGAGTGCATCTTTGAAACACAACATGAAATGAAATATGAATGTAAAATATATTTTACAGAGGCAAACTACCCTACAACCCTCGTAGAATAAAACTTCTGTATAGAAAATCTGACTTTTGAGCTTGTGGTTGTATAGGAAACTAAAGCTGAGCTAGAATCTGGCTCAGAGTAACAGTGAATAAAAACAAACTCATAAAAATCCTTATTTCAGTAAGATTTAATGTATTCATTAATAAACATATATGCTGTTATAAGTATTTAAATAAAAATAATAAAGTCAAAACGACATGATAATGTCTGTTTAATACATTGGGGTTTATTTACAAAAGAAGGTGCAAAGTGCAAAACACTGGCGCACATTTCTCTGAGGGTTCTGCCAAATAGTACGGTTCTTTGCACTCCTAGAATGGACTGCAACAGCTGTGCCCTGCTTCAAATACAGGCAGCACTGTATTCAGACATGACAAGGTAAGGCAGTATTTAAGAAACCCCAGAAACTCCCCTGGTTTTGCTCCCCTTAGTGATTTTTGTATCTGGGGAAATAGTCGTTGAAAAGACTGGTCAGCTGTTTCAACAATGGGTTTTATACCTATGGGTACTAAGAGAAGTATATAAAATGATATACTGTATATTTATTACAAATAGAAAGTGGCATTGTAAAATGTTTCATAATGAAGTTAATAAGTATACATCAGGGGGCACATTTACTAAGCTCGAGTGAAGGATTCGAAGTAAAAAAAACTTCGAATTTCGAAGTTTTTTTTGGGGTACTTCGACCATCGAAAAAGTTACTTTGATTCGAACGATTCGAAGTAAAAATCGTTCGACCATTCGATAGTCGAAGTACTGTCTCTTTTAAAAAAACTTTGACTACCTACTTCGCCACTTTAAACCTACCGAGCTTCAATGTTAGCCTTCCCCATAAGTTTGCTAAGCTTTTTCTGATCAAAGGAAAATCCTTTGATTGATGGATTAAAACCCTTGAATCGTTCGATTGGAAGGATTTAATCGTTCGATCAAATGATTTTTCCTTCGTTCGATCGAATATTTGCGGTAAATCCTTCGACTTCGATATTCGAAGTCGAAGGATTTTACTTTGAGGGTCAAATTAACCCTCGATATTCGACCCTTAGTAAATGTGCCCCTAAGTATAAACTTTAATGGTTTTAAAATTATTTGTAAATTCAAGAGCTATTGCAAGCAATTTCTGTCTGTCGCTTGCTATACCCTTTAGGGTAGGGGCACACGGCGCGATTTCGCAGCGATTCTGCGCTAAGCGAGTTGTCGCTGCGTTTTTTAAGCCGAAATAGCTTTGCTAACTTTGGCGCTGGCGTCAATGCAAATCGCGGCGAAATCGCTGCGCTAATTCACACGCGGCGATTCGTTTTCTATTGTCGTCCGAAGTTGCCTCGCTGGGCGTTTCCGGGCGACAGTAGAAAAAGAATCGCCGCGTGTGAATTAGCGCAGCGATTTCGCCGCGATTTGCATTGACGCCAGCGCCAAAGTTAGCAAAGCTATTTCGGCTTTAAAAACGCAGCGACAACTCGCGCAGCGCAGAATCGCGGCGAAATCGCGCCGTGTGCCCCTAGCCTTACAGACCCTGACTATATATGCATTAAACCCATCTAGCGTCAACTCTTTTTTTCAGCCAAGACTCCAGTTCCGACTATGGGGCACATTTACTGAAGAGTGAATTATATTTTTCGCTAGAAAGATTTGCAGCGATATTGCCTATTTACTAAAAAATAATGCCTCTTTCGTCAGGCGAATTTTCACTCAAACGTGAGATAATCTGCTTATTTATAGGTTTGCTATCTGGCAAGTATCTTTATGTAGTAATAGGGGAAGAAGCTAATAAGATTGGAAGGCTGATTTTTCTTTTACAAAAAAAATGGCAACCATAGTTGCTACTCTATATACACATGGCACTCTATGTTACACAGTCAGTCTCAGCCTAGCTACAATAGAATACATGGTTTTCTTTTAAAGCTAGATATAGAATGGAGCCTTCTTTATTGAGGAAATTGCATTTAAAAAGATGGTCACTAGAAGGCAGTGTATATTCATACGGAAGGGAATGATATCATTAGGCTGCAAGACATTGCTGTTACTCTTGTCACACCCACAGTGGCCAGCATTTATTAGGCAGATAGTATTATGGGTTGAATTGAAACAGCTAGGTTATAATATTATGCTTTTTTAAATATTCAGTAACCCCAAAATGGTAAGTTCTTTGACATGCTTTAAAGATCTAAACCAGTAAATTAATATTGCAATATGCCACATAATACAGCTTCGCTTTGTATTTTTTTTCATAGAGCATGTTCAACTTAAAATTAACTCATTGACCTGAGGAAACCTGATGGATCCCCAGCAGATTTGACTATGGAAAGTCTGAAAAGTGTATAGACAGCCTGGTACATTTATATTAGGTTGCGTTTGTTCGAGGTTGGTAAGTCCCCAAAAAGGGAAAGACCGCTGAGTTACCATCAGTGGAATGCTCACCTATGGCAGCTTACCAAATTCATATAATCTTTTCCCAAATGACTATGAATGAGTAGAAATGCAGAAAGTGCTGATAAATAAACCCCTTAGTATAGTGTCGACAAAAGTATTATACTGAGAGAAAGTGCAGTAGGTTCTTATTGGAATATTTCAACTGTTAAATGATTGTAAGAGTTCTGCGTAACCTAGCACCCAAGCTGTAGTTTGAGTTATGGATCGGATGATGTATAAGATTGGGGCCAAATATAAAAATAAATAATAAAAATATAGCAGTGTTATCAAAGTACCTACTGGTTGTCAGATGCCGCTGAGAACAGTAGCCGTACAATAATTTAGGGTTCCCTCCAGTAAATATGTACTTTACTTCACTTAGTTCAATACACAATTGAACTTGTGTATTATAATAAATAATGTACCCCCTTTTGTAAAGTATGAGGATACCAGTCGAATGCTATTTTTATAAGGTTTTTATGGGTGGAGTAGTAGGGGGTATCATAAGGTACAAGGGATAATATATTTTGAGGGCTTTATCACTAAATCTTCCTTGTATAAGTAATGACGAGAAAATGAAGCCAGTTACCACACAAGATTGTGTATCATTGACCAAAATAACATAGTATAATGCAGCTCTGTTCCATGACCAGTATAGAAGCTCTTGGCCTTCAGCCTGTGTTTTTATATGGCCATGGCTGTGACTAATATCCTTTTATTTTCACAATACAGGTTGCATTACTCACTATATATTATTCACTATATATGCAAATTCAATTAAACTGGCCTATCAAACTGATCAGCCATTTGTATAAATTATTTGCAGTTCTAAGGGCTCATTTACTAAGTGCTAGACCAAAAAAAAGTGACCCTTAATGTTCATTCAAAAAGCAATTGCATCCAGGGTCTACTGCACTCCACACAGGGTCGCTTCGCCAATGAGGTGAGTTAAGTCTATCGTCTCAGGCGGCAGCGCCCCACTAGGTACCAAAAATGCTGCTCCTGGTACTTTAAGAGCTGAATTTTTGGTTTTCAAACCAGAAACTCGGCTCTTCTAGCACAGAGAGCGCAGTTAGGCTCTCTGCGCTAGCGTCCTGGCCCTCTCTGCCTCCCTCGTGGACCCCCTCAGGTGCAAAAAGGTAAGCACACGGGGGAGGGGGGGACGGCAGCAACTGCTGCTGCCTCAGGCGGCGGAGGGGCCAGGATCAGTGAGCACCACGGAGTGCTTCTCTTCCATCTTCCACTTTCTTTGCGCTGATGCGTAAACGCAGTAGATCAAAAAGCCGAACTTTAACTAAAAAGTCGGCTATTTTGTTCAACTGCGCATGCGTTTGCCCCGGGAAATTTGAAGCAAGAAAAAGCCGGAAGAGGATCGCTCCATTGTGCTCAGTGGCGTAACTACCAGGGGAGCAGGGGGTGCGATTGGGCCAGGGCCCCCCGGCAGCTCACGCGCCACGATTCCGGCGGTTCCGGGTGTATGGAGGGGGGCCCAGCAGCGCGTCCCGCGCCAGGGCCCGTCCCCCTCTAGTTACGTCACTGATTGTGCTCACAGTTTTCTGCTGATAGGAGCACCGACCCGGGGTTTGAGGTAAGTAAATACATTCACTTGGAGGTGCCTAACATTTGGCACCCCCAAGTGCAGGATGCCTTTCCTTCTCCTTTAAGTTATATAATATTACTGACACACAGGAATAATGGATCGCTGCAAATCTACTGAAGGGAAATCTGTATTGGATTAGTATATGTGGCCCATGTTCTACAGTATTAAAATGCAACAATAACAGTTTATAGTTACATTTTTTTAATATACAAGAATGAGAACTAGCTGAATGCTAATTTTACAAGGTTTTGGTTGGAGAGGTAGGGGTGTCATAAGGCACAAGGGATAAAAAAAAATGTCACTGCAGTACCACTGAATCTTCCTTGTATATGTAATGACAATGACAGGAAAATAAAGCTAGTTGCCACACACATATATAGACATAGATTGTGTATCCCTGACCTACACTTCACAGTCTAATGCAGGTAAACACAGGACATTTCTCTGTTGTCAGGCATTAAGAGTAAAAATCCAAGAATAACAAAATCTGTGCCTGGAAGGTTATTTTTAACCAACAAAGCAGCTTTTGAAAGCAATAGATCAACATGAAAGACTTTTGAGTTTAAAAAAAAAACACAGAAACATTTAAATTGACTCTCAATGACACAATGCAGTGCTTGGGATCATTGCCTACAAAATGTCTATTCCTTACATGTAAAAACATGAGCAAATATTTTTAGCTGCAAAATGTATCATTTATGTAAAGACAGAGAAAGCACGCACATGCATGAATGGGCTCTTGTTAGGCACCAATTTCACAACAAAATATTAAACCAGTTTTTATTGTAAATGAAAGGACTTCTAGAAAAAGAATGACATTGGCAGAATGAGCGGGTCTTGTTTGAACAGAATTCTGTGTGATCATTCACCCTGGATTTTATTTTTATCCTTTTTTGTCTTTTAATTCAGCCTATAAAATGAATATTGTTCTTGGGAAAAAAAGGACAAATGTTCATAAATCTATGGATTTCATTTACAAATTGGCCAACGTAGCTGTGACATCACACACCATCCAGTATAATCCCCAGGCGTGGATTTCTGACGAGGGCACGCAGAGGCCAGAATTGTCCGGCGCCCCCTCCCTCCCGCAAGTTTGCGAAAGATTGCGCGCATGCACATATTTTCTTAGTGGAGCACTAATCGTCTATCACGCTTAGTGCTCCGGGATTGCGGCAAATACACCTGCGGCTGGGCCCCTTAATTTTTGCCGCCCTAGGCCCGGGCCTTTGCGACCTCGCCACAAATCCGGGCTTGATAATCCCCAATTAGGTAATTGTCGCACCATGGATTATTTGCATGTCTCCATATTGGTTACTATTCAGTGTGTCTCAAGCTGTCAAACTGGCTATACATATAAATAGTGAATAAAGTACCACTTAATATAAGGATGTTATACGTTACCAAGGAGTTCCATGACCATATAAAAACACAGGTCATGGAACTTCAAGGTGACTTCTAATATCCTCATATTTTGGAACAGGGGGTACTTTATTATAATACAAAAGTTTCAGTGAGTCATGTGACAGAAATGACATCACTAAGCACTGTTTATAAGGATATAATATAAGGATATTCATGGCTCTTGTGTAATAAATAAATATATATATATATATATATATATTATATAAAAAGCTCACTTACTCAGTGGGATGCTAAAATAATGCAAAATGTCTGTATAGTGTATAAGGGTATGAAACAGCAACTAAAACTTTCAGCAGGTTTAGTTGTTGTTCCATACTTAATCCATTAACCCGGAAACCAGTTATCCAGAAAGCTCCGAATTGTGGGAAAGCCATTTCACATAGAATCCATTTTAATCAAATCATTGATATTTTTAATAAATGATTAATAAATAATTAATCCTTATTATAAAACAATCCTATTGGGTTTAATTAATGTTTAAAATATTTTGTTTAGCAGACTTAAGGTATGGAGATCCAAATTATGGGAACAAAAACCCAGGTCCTGAGCATTCTGGATTACAGGTCCCATACCTGTACTATATTGTCTTCTCAATGTGACAACATATGTGATAACATATGGAACATTTGCAACTAGACCAATTTTGCTTACAGTGTACTTACTCCTGATCTTGCCTATCCCCACACCTTGGGGCAGATTCACTAAGGGTCGAATTTCGAAGTTAAAAATACTTCGAAATTCGACCCTCGAATTGAAATCCTTCGACTTCGAATATCGAAGTCGAAGGATTTAGCACTAATCCTGCGATCGATCGATCGAAGGATTTTTCGTTCGATCGAACGATTAAATCCTTCGAATCGAACGATTCGAACGATTTTAATCCAACGATCGAAGGAAAATCCTTCGATCAAAAAAAGGTTAGCAAACCTATGGGGACCTTCCCCATAGGCTAACATTAGTGAATCTGCCCCCTTGTGTCTCTTTCTCCTTTCTTATTTACATCTTCAGTTCTGATGAGCAGGATCCTCTTCACCTCCTGTATCGGTCAGTATTTGCATGCAATCTGTTACTTTAAAGTACAGGTAGGAACTCTGTTATCCAACATTCTTGTTTTTTTGTCATCTGTCATCTGCCATTCCTGAAGTCTAATCATGAATTAAACCCAACAGGATTGTTTTGCCGTCAAATGCACTGCTATTTTATTACTGAGAAAACGGCAAAATGCAGTGTATTAGAATGATTTGCTTAAAATATACTCTACTCCATAGCTTGAAGCCCTCTGGATATCGGTGTTCTGGATAAGAGATCCCTATGGGCTGTTGTACAGCACTGTGGTATATGTTGGTGTTTTACAAATGCTTGGAAGCAAAGTCATTGTTCTTTTAAAAACAAAATGTTCTATACACTTGTCCTGCCCTCTTCAATCTACTTGATGCAGAGTGATATTGCAAGCAACATCTTGAGACACTTGTAGATATATCTGTACTATTTCAGTGCATCTCAGTATCGATTTTATAGATCACTGTGGGCTTTTTCTGTCCTTCATACAAACAAAACAAATTGAAAGGGTGTGAGCAACAGAAACATCATATACTTTTCCCTACAACCCCAGCTATATGTGACTTTGTTACACTGATATCAAATGTCGATGTTGCAGAGGTGTGTAAGTTAGCTTAAGGGCAGGGGCACACAGGCAGATTCGGGGAGATTTAGTCGCCAGCGACTAATTGCCCCTTCTCAGCAACTGTCTTCCACCTGCTATAATGAGAAAACGCCTGCACCAATGCACTTGTGGCACTTCGATTTCCGAAGTTTCCTTGTGAGGCAACTTCGGGCGACTTCGGAAAACGAATCTCCACGTGTGCCATGCCGCAGGCAGTTTTTCATTATAGCCGGCGGAAGACCGGGGAAAGCCATTTGGGGATATAAGTCGATCCAAAGAAGAGGCGATTAGTGGCCAGGCGTCTAACTCTCCCCAAATCACCAGGTGTGCCCTTACCCTAAAGCTGGCCATAGATGCAAAGATCCGATTGTACGAATTATCGTACGATCGGACTTTCCCATCTCCCGACCCGCCACTAACCATTCAGATCAAAGTCTTACCAGTCAGATTAGAACAGAAAGAACAGATCAGCAATGTTCTGCCCCTGACAGCAATCGTACGATATCTATGTCCAACCAAAGCTAGTGACAGTCTCCCACTGAAAATCGTACGATCGGCAATACACGCAGAGATATTATCGGCAGCCGACAGAAATTTTCTAACCTGTCCGATCGACCAAACGACCGATCTCCGCCGGACGAAAAATGTCGGGACTCTCCACACACGGTTCGAAAATCGTACGAATCCTCGATTCGTACGATCAGATCTTTGCGTCTATGGCCAGCTTAAGGCTAAGGCCACACCGGGCGAAAAGTCGCCCGCGATCTTTTAAAAGCGGGTCGTAGCGGTAACAGAAATGTAAATCGCCACGACAAATACACACAGCGCGATTTCAGATCGCCAATAGCTTCGAATCGCGTCCATACCCTTTTTGGAGCGATAGGGGTGAAATAGACTGTACATCAGCAAACATGGCAATCGCCTCTACACTGACACACGGAACGAAATGTCGCCGCGAGAATACGCTACGTCAACACGGAAGTACGCAACGAGAGGACGCAACGAGAAGACGCCCACACAAAACCACGAGACAAGACGCCGACAGATCAAGACGCCGAGAGACGCCGACAAAACAAGACGCCGAGAGAAAACGCTGAGAAAAGACTCAAGACAAAATGCCTTTTCTTTTCAAAAATAGTTTTGATACTGACAGGCTAATTGATCTGGTAGAGGAACGGCCTGCTCTTTATATGACGGAAATGAGTGCATATCACAATAGGCAAAACAGGAAGAAACTTTGGGAGGAGGTGGCATTTCTGCTCATAGAAGACTGGGAATCTCTTGCAGAGGATGAGAAAAACAAAAAAGGTAACTGTTTGTTAGGTATACATACCATGTGCATTCCTTCTTATCCCCGCACTGTTGTCGTGTATCTCACCAAATTTTTTTTGTCCATCTTTTTGTTTCAAAAAAGTTGGGAGGGAGGTATGTATTTTGGGGACTTTGTGTGAAATTTTTGTGCCTTTGTGTAGCTAGAATGGTAATCTCAGGGCCTATGTTGATTCCCAGTCCAGACCTAGTTCATACCAGTCATGGTTATTTTTCAATTATGTGACACATTCTGCATGAACTGTGTTAGTCCATGTAAAAATATTTATATTTTTCTCATTTTTATTACAGTGAAAGAACTTCAAACACGTTGGAAGAATATTAAGGATTGCTTCCGTAGGGAAGTTTCCTTACAGAAGAATGATTCACGTAGTGGCGCCTCACCCTCAAGACGAAAGAAATATATCTATGCTGACAGGCTGCTTTTCCTGGTCCCCACTTTTACCACAAGACAGTAAGTGTTAATCCACTTTCATAATTTGATTATTGTGATGTCAGACTGTAATTTATTGTTGTGTTGTGCTTAGCATGCAGCACTTTTAAAACCAAACATAAATCCTCCATTTGTTTAGATTTTGAAGGGGGGGTGAACAGTTGTGCTTTATACTAACATATTATCGTATTTGCACTATTTCTCTATTAATAGGATACCAAAAATATGTATGGAACCAATTTCTTGTTTTTATGTTAAATTATCTTAATTGTTTTCTTTTTAGAACTTCTGGCAATGTAGAAAATGAGCAACAGGAGGAAAATGAGGAAAATGTTGGTGAAAGTGAAAATATTGGAGAAACATCATCTGGAACATCATCGGGCAGCCCTAGTGCCAGTACCAGTAACACTTTGCATCCCCTTCGACTCTCTCAGGCTGCAAACAAACAGTCAGGGAAAAGAAAAAGGAGCAGCTCTGAAATTGCATCGGGAGATGTCAAAGAGATGATCTCTATGCTATGCACTTCGCTATCTACCCGAGGTGGTCCCAAGAACACTTACCAACATGAGGAGACTCCAGAATTTTCATTTTTAACTGGATTACTGCCCACAATTATGACAATTCCGCAGGCACAAAGACAATCTCTTCAAGTTGAGATGACAAAACTTGTTTATAGATATGTGCCACCAAGTGGTGTGCAATCACCGAACATTCCCATTCCACCTCAGCATTACCCCATGCCACAAACGCCAGGAACAGGAAACTCTTGGTACCAATATCAGTATCCATCCCAAAACACACTCTCAGACCCATATCATTATCCTTCCCAAAACTCCCACACAGACCTTTAATTTATAAATTCTATAGAAGGGCGCTTTAATTTATAATTTTAATTTATATAACACTTACACTGTTTCATTTAGATTTAGCACATGTTGTATATTGTTTTATGTTTATGTGTTGTTCTTTTCTATTGTTGACAAGTATGCACTTTGGTGGTTTTATGTTTGCCCTTTGTTGACGGGAATGGAGATGGGCGGCTGCACTTTTGCACTTTTGGTCCGAAAAGTGAATAGGAATGTTTTTTTTTACCATAATTATTATAATAAAACTTTTTTTATACTGAAACGTTATTGTTTATGATTATTAATAGGACTGACAACTATCGTAGAAGTAAAAATTTTTTTATAATATAAAATTAGAAGAAAAGGCAAAAAACATGCCATATGTACATACAAAAATAAAATAACAAAAAAATTTTTTAAGGGTGGCGCTGGTGCTGCAGGTTTTCCAGGGCCAACACCCTTGCCTTTAGCTCCCTTATTTCCTCGACCAGTCGAGCGTGGTCCCAGTCATCTTCTTGGCGACCTATATAAAATTTATTGCATTGTTATTTATGTTTCACTTTTGAAAAAGAAGGGAAGTGGTATGCAATTTAATTTGCACTTACCTGCAGGTTGCTGCTGCTCCTCCTCCTCTAAATGCAGCTCCTCCTGAGCCTCCAGCCACTGCTGCTCCTCCTCCGCCTCCAGCGACTGCTGCTCCTCCTCCGCCTCCAGCGACTGCTGCTCCTCCTCCGCCTCCAGCGGCTGCAGCTCCTCCTCCTGCTGCACTGACTCCTCCTCCTCTGCCTCCAGATGCTGTTCCTCCTCCTCCTGCTCTACATCTGCCCCTGTACAAAATCAAAATTTATCAATATATCAAAAAAAAATAGCTATCGAAATATATGTATATATGTGTATATATATATATATGTGTACATAATCTAATATATACAGATATATATCTTGAAAACGGTCCAAGATCCGGACCGAAACGTCGATACATGTGAATTTTAACATTTGATAAATAAATTAATATTTTAAATAATTCCAGTGTGCGCTGTTAACTACAACCGGAATTCTACATAATTGACAAGACAGCAGCACCTGGTGCACTGTAATCATTAGCACTCATCAGGCAATGTCTATGGGCAACTGACTGCACTCAGACCAAAGGGGGCACACCCCAATTTGCAGTTATTTTTGTTCTTTCACATGGAATTTCAATAAAATTGATTTATGTTTGTGGCTGTCATGTGACAAAATATTGAAAAAGTTTAAGGGGGACAAATACTTTTGCAAACAACTGTGTGTGTGTATATATATATGCGTGTATATATATGTATATGGAGATTGCCAGAGATAGATAATGTAGTGTATCTTTCTTAGTTAATTAACTACTCACGGTTTTCATGCAGCTGAACTTGCATTATAAACTCTGGCTCCCTGCGCTTGAGGTCTGACCAGAGCCTTTGGAGGGTGCGTCGGTTAAAGCTGACGCCATGCCTGTGACATAATCGTCACTTCAGCCGGTGTAGTATTTGTTGTTTATGTGCCCTCTTTCGGGTCACATAAACTGGGAGATTATCGTAGCTTTCTCCAAGAAGAAAGCTTGCAATCTCCCATGCCTGAGCATCATTGAGACTATTAATGCCCACCATCTTGCTCTCTATGTCTCTATGTCGCAGGCTAAATAACGCAATGACGTCATGACGACACGACGTATTGCGCAGTTCAGTACATTCACATGCGCAAAGACGCATGCGCAATACCGTGCGTGAGGCCGTGTGTCTTTGCGCATGCGTCTTTGCGCATGCGAATGCACAGAATGAGTATGTGTATATATATGTGTGTATGTATAAGTATGTATATATGTGTGTATATGTATATGTATGTATATATGTGTGTGTATATGTATATATACATATTGGGAGGGATGGATAAGATAAAGTTTGTGAGAGGCTCAATAAATTTGTCCTGGAACTGGGAAGTTATAGTATTTTATGGAGGGTCCCTCAACTGTGCTAAGTATCAAAAATGTTGTATCTTTTCTTAAACCTGTTTGTTTAAGGAACAAGAGCCCTTCTCAATACAAACATAAACAAAACTGTGAGTGAAAAACAACACAACAACCTTAGTATTTTAAACAGAATTTATTAAAGGTAGCATAAAACATTAGCCTGGTTACAGACTACATGCGGTTTAACTGCCACGGTACTGAGCCATCAGGAGACATAAAATAATTTGCCAAATGATCTCGCACCCTCATTCCTCCTGTAGGACCTCTAACAGGGGCCCAATCAATGTCTGGTATATCATCTGTTAGGGTGTCTTGGTAATTGTAGCCATCCCGAAGCCGCACAAAGTTATGTAAAACACAACCGGCTTTTATCACATTGTCCACAAAATCAGGTTCCAGTTGTATAGCAGTATGGAATACCCGCCATTTGTTGGACAGAATACCAAAAGCACATTCCACCATACGCCTTGCTCTTGATAATCTGTAATTGAAAACTCTTTTCTGAATGGCCCTTTGTGACCCTGGGTATGGCCGCATTATATTTTCCGTAAGGCCAAATGCCTCATCACCCACAAAGACATAAGGCATACAAGGTCCAGCAGTCCCAGGCAATGGTTTCGGAGGAGGTAGTTGAAGTGCCCCTTCTGAGAGTCGGCGTCCGAATGAAGAATTCCTGAAAGCACTAGCATCGCCAGTGCTTCCATAGGCTCCAACATCAATGAGTGTAAAGCAATAATTTGCGTCAACGACAGCCATAAGAACAATGGAAAAGTATTTTTTATAATTAAAGTATTTTGAACCACTTTTGATTGGCAGAGTAACTCGAATGTGTTTTCCATCCAAGGCCCCCAAACAATTCGGAAAATTGGTTTTTTGTTGGAAGTCTTCTGCAATGCGCAGCCATGCATTTTCATCTGGGACTGGCATCACAAGTCTTCTCAGCTCAGACCACATAAGCATACACGTTTCTCTAACAATTTTGGAAATAGTGGATCGACCAATAAGAAACTGGAAATATAAAGAGGAAAATGACTGCCCAGTTGCTAAAAATCTGAAAGAAAGAAAGAAAAAAGATAAAGGGTTAGTTATTAAAAATATTACAATGATAGACTTGTATTATTAATAAATGACCATATTTATAACTATATATATATATCACACAGGGAAACCGGACGTTTCGGTCAGCTGTCTGACCTTTTTATAAATATCAATAAGGGATGGTACCCGTTATCCAGAAACCTTATATACAGAAAAGTTCCACATTACGAAATAGACTTAATGTTTACATGCCTTTCTAGTACACTTAAGATATGATGATCTACCTTACAAAAAGATCCATTATCCGGATCACCCCAGGTCACAAATCATATACCATATACCATAAATAAAAACAACACACAAACCTTAGAGTTAAGCATAGTCGTTCCTCGGGCGAAATCGGATCCCTCATCAACGTGTGGTCATGACTCAGACCTGGCGTTAAAATAGTCAGCAGCTCATCAAAGCTAGATGTTGACATCCGAAAAAATTTTTGGAATTTTTCAGGATAACGGCGCAGTTCACTGTATAAAATATGAAACTGTCCACTCTTTAGCCGCTGACTTGTTATGGGATGTACCCAATACTTTCTAGCAGCTGCTCTTTTTTTTCTTTCTTCCTGTAGCAAAAAATAATACAAGTAGATAAGCATAAATAATACTGCCAGCTCATCCTCCATAATGAAGCAGGAGACAACACGCCGCTGAGACAACACGCCGCAGAGACAACACGCCGATGAATGAACAATGACGACTTCCGTTTTCTGCGTGAACATGACGTGCTAGTTTCGCATGGCATTGTGGTATAACAGTCGCTTCCTGTAAATGTCGCTCCTTCAAATCGCTGTAGCAAATGACGATCGCCATGTCGCCGCGACTTTCTTTTTAAAAATCGCGGGCGACTTTTCGCGGCAAAATCGCCTAGTGTGTCCTTAGCCTTAGTCTGCTAATAAAAATAGTTTAAACAATGATTAAAGCCAATAGGATTGTTTTGTCTCCAATAAGGATTAATTATATCTTAGCTGGGATCAAGTACAAGGTACTGTTTAATTATTACAGAGAGAAGGGAAATCATTTATAAAAAAAATTATTATTTGATTCAAATGGGAGACAATCTTCTAATTCAGAGCTTTCTGGATAACAGGTTTCAATTAATAATTAATTCAATACCTGTAATACATTTTTGTTACAAGTTTCTTTCCAATACCAACTTTGTAGGCAGGATATACTGTTTTACACAATATCACAAGTAATATTTCTATTATTGGTTCATTTTTCCATTTGCAAAGGATATATTAAAGTGGAAAGCTTTAATTCAATTATTTGACAATGTGACTCCTTTCTATCTTACATGCAAAATGTGCCCCCATTTATAAGGTACTTTTTAATACACCTGTAGAGGCTGTTGAGGTATTAGCATACAGTAGCTGTGCACAATTTTTTTTCCATACCTGCCTCTGTTTAAAGGGAACTGTTGGGAAGTATGATGAAGGGTGAAATGTAATTTCATGGCTCTAGACACTTCTATATCAAGAAAACATTTCTAATAAAGAATGGAGCAGTTCTCATAAGATATATGTAATTTACAGATGATAGGCAGATATAAACTACAAGTGTATATAAAATATTTTACTCTGACCTTTAGCAGACCTTTAAGTTCAATGCAATATGGGGACCAATAGGAAGAAGTTCCTGCTTGTGAGAATTGGCCATCTACAATTATGGTATAATATAACAAGGGAAAGGGATGTTCACATTTCTTGGGTAGGTTTTAGATTTGATGTAATTTTGTTAGATTGCTAGTAAATAGTACTCGCTATTAAGCCAATTGGTCAGATTCCAGCTGGGGCCTGTTTGTACATAATCCCTGGCAATTAGAAGAAAGAAGCTAGTAACCACTTTAGTTTGCTTTTATCATTGATGGCAGCCCACTCTGATCAGCCTGAAATCATCTGTTCTCTTTTTCCACAATAATTGATTGTAATTGCTGTATAGTGTAATTTATTTACAATTGCCAAATAAACCCTGAATACAGACAGGAAAACAGAAACAGTAGAGCAAAGTTGGAGGAAAATAGTTTAAAGTCCATCCTATTTGAAAGGGATTATAGTCAGACTTGCTTCGGACAGAAAAAAGAAACACATGACACATAAATTGTTGCATTTCTCTAATTATTTGGCATTTATTTTTAATCATATTAATTAATGGGAGACCATTTCAAGAAGTGAGGGTTTGAGATTTCTGGATTAATATGATTTTGTGCCTTTTTCCTAAATTGTGTTGCTCGAAGTTTCCTTGTGAGGACATTTTGGGCGAAAACCAAAGTGCTGTGTATGTTTCACCACCGGCAATATGATTGTGAGCCAGTATGGGGGGGGAAGGGAAGCAGCATTTTTTTCACCCATGGTAGGGGTTATTTACTAAATCTCAAATTTACCTGGTCTGGCTTTTTGGGGCAAAAACATGCCTTTTTCGTGGGGAAAAAAATTTATTATACCCCGATGCAGCAAAAAGCCAGAATCTACAAATCCACCACCTTAGGCCTGTTGAGGTCAATGAGAAGAGGCACCAATCTCAATTTGAAGTTATCATGGTTTGTGATGGGTTTAGCCCAAAAATCTGAAAAATTCTGGGTTTTCGGAAAAAAAAATCAAGCAGTTTGTGAACAAAGTCTGAAGAAATTGGCTGATTTAGGTTTTTGCTAGATTTTATTGTGTTTTTCCCGAACTGATTAATTTGAGCTTTTAAATTAATAAATAAGGTCAAATTGGGCATGGAAGTTTGGTTGTGGTTTTTTTAAATAAGAAAATTAGATAATTAATGTGGGTGAAATCATCAATTCCTTTTTACAAGTGCACTTACGCATGAGTACAGAGATATAAGCCAAAACAGACATTACTGATACTGCAAACATATGATTGCAATAAATAAATATAGCCATGCTTCATGTGGATGCTCTATGTACTCTCACAACAAACAGGGCAGCTGGTTAGTATTTCTTGTTCTTTGGTGCAGAACATATTTAGACCTTTCTAAAGATCTACACAAACGACATCAATGAGTTCCTGCAGATCGGAGCCATGCACTGCTCTGTTCTGCTATCGCTTATATCTTGCAGGTATTCTTTCACTCGGTCCTCACAAATAAAAGAGTACTCTCAACCTGTATGTTATGTTACTGATAACAAATATCTTCTCCAGGTGATGATTGCTTACCTTCCCTTTTAAGGGCAGAGTCACACGCTGTGATTCGAGGAGATTCGTCGCCGTGCAACTAATTTCGCCGTATTGCAGCGTGTGTCTCTGCCCTAAATGTCTCACATGTTGGCTCTATTTGCATCGTGTGGTCACAGAGATGGTAAAATGCCGTTTTCTGCAGATAGACAAATACATAAAGTAACATTTCTTTCTCACACATATTGTGCTATCCATCAATCCAAATACAGAACACATTCAGTTTGATGAGATGAAAACTCATAAAAACACTCATTCATTTTCATTAAGGTATATTAAGGATGTGTACACACAGATATTCTCCATAGGCAGGAGCCTAAGATATTATCAATCCTTATTTAAAGGATTAATTGTTTCTACATGATTTTCTAGTAGACTTATGGTAGGTATGAAGATCCAAATTATGGAACCCCTAGTCCCGAGCATTCTGGATAACAGGTCCCATACCTGTACATTTTTGTGGTTTCTGTCTGCAGATGTCATAATCTCTGCTCAGTTTTAGATCTAGCTGAGAATTTTTCCCTTATAATTATTTTTTTTATAGTATTATTTAACTTCACAGGGCTGGCGTCAGATGTCCATATATACCTGGGGTAAAATAGCATAAAAAGCAAGCAAGACAAATAAATCCCCAAGCCAGAGCTCCTAGATACAGTTTTATTGCAATTGAACACACTGAATTCCCCATCTATAAAATCGTTAAGACACAGGCTAAGTCTACAAAGCTAAAAATTAAAATATATTTGCATACAGTCTTTGATTTTAACATATAGTACTTGCTATTAAGCAACATATATCTAACCTCTGTGTTGCGTATACTCATTATGTGAAACCAGAAGTCTTTGTTTTGATCAGGAATGGAAATAAAGGGATTAAAAGAATCAGAACATTGATTTGTAATTGGTCTCTAGACTTTTCCACTGCAATAGGTAAGATGAATGCAAGGGAATAAAGTAGAATGAAAAAGACTTTAGCAGCCAAGCTGCACCTCTTCTCTTTGGCTCTGGGATTAAGCAAACTATTTAACCCTGAGAAGTTCATCTTGCTGTTCTTTTAATACTTTTTTTAGTATTTCAAAATCTGCTTTTCTGAAGGCAAAGGGGCTTTACTATTGTATCTGTAAATTAAGTCCATTTATTTCAAGGGAAAATAAGTTAGATGCTCTGAAAGCATTATATAATGTTAAGTAAGGTGCTGTCAATATAATAATTATTTTGGTTTTTTAAACATTAAAATGGCTCATTTACATCCGCAAGCACAGTGGGCAACGTTTTATTTTTCCATGAAGTTAGTTGCATCTAAAACCACTTTCATTAAAGGTACTTGCGTCAAAATATGTTCTTTGTACTTCCATAGAATTGCACTCAGCACTACTCAGTCCTTCCTGCCTTCCGTTTCAGATTGGGCGCTGCTACGCCTATTGACGCAGGGGAAAGCTGAAGCTACTGCCACCTCCTGACCCGGCAGTTGCTTCAGGGTTCTCTACATTCACTGCATCAATAGGCACAGCACATACACACCTAAACAATCAGGTGCAGATGTCACTTACATGAGAAACAATGCAAATGACTATATTGAATACCCTTAAATATTCAGTGCAACTGCACCCAATTTTGTGACAAAGTGCACTGGCAGTTGTGTCCATTTTAGCAAAGGAATTCTGGGGAAAACGGTGCATTGTGGGGGGAAAAACACTAGAAATTGCACTTTTCTCACTGCACCTCGTTAAGTGAATGCACCCTAAAGTCTTTCACCTTATACAGAGAAGCACACTTCCAAGTATTTATGTGACTTTAACCTACTTCCACCCTGTTAAATAAAGGAACAGCAGCCCAGTCATATTTTATTTTAGTTAAATAAGATGCCAGAGCATTATTCAGATTAAGTACATTACTGGGTACTTTTATCCTCCAATATCGTCATTACCACCATTTATTTACATTGACATCAACAGGTTACAGAGTCAAAGTCATCAGGGGCAGACTTTCAGACTTTCAGCTGCTTCCTTTACTACTGTTGCTTCTGCCTGCCAGGCAGTCTATGACTTATGCAGCTCTCTTATATGGCTGAGATGTGTTGATATCATTAATCCGGAATGCACATGGCACTGAAGGACAACAGAAGACCTGCAACCCAGCACCTAAATGGTGAATCAGTGCAGTAAAGATTAATGGACCTTTATGTTATAAAATACAATCAGGCCTGTTTTAGGGGGTTCAAATAGAACAGAGAATGAAAAGGAATTTCATAGTTACAAAGCTCAACGATTAAAGCAGAACTAAAGTTTAACTAAAGAAGTAGCTATAAATGCTGAACATTATGTTTTGGGCTTCTGTACCAGCCCAAAACAACCACAGCCATTTAGCAGTAAAGATCTGTGCCTCCAAAGATGCCCCAGTAGCTCCCCATCTTCTTTTCTGCTGATTCACTGCACATGCTCTGTGCTGATGTCACTTACTGAGCTTAGGGACCAATTCAAATATTCAGTACATATAGAAAATAAATGTCACAATATAAGGCTAATGAGTAATTAATACAGATAATTACTACAGGGCAGCACACATTACAGGCCAACCACATTTTCAGCTTGATGATTTGCGATGACCCCTAAGCTTAGCTTCTCAACAACTGCTTAGAGCCCACTGAGCATATGAGTGGCGCAGACACTTTCCAAGTTAGTGACCCCCTATGACAAGTTTGAAGTCCTGGATCATTGCTGCTATTGAGAAGCTGAAACTTTGCACTGGTGAAATAAGTTCAGTTTCTAAAATATGGCATTTTTATCCATATTCATTTTTAGGGTTTAGTTCTCCTTTAAGGTCCATAATAGACTGCTGTATCCCATTAATTCCCATTAATTCTGGTAAAATGTTGGTCCCTTAAGGGTTATGGCACACACTTTGTATTCTCTGGTGTGTTTTTTAGTTGGCAGAGAGGTGCCCGAACCCTTGTGTGCGGTCTATTTGTTTTAATGGCTATTTACTGTTACCGGGCAGTTTTGCGATGAAATCCATCTGCCACCTGTGGTACACCATGTTTGCGTGTGCTTAAACTGTCAATACAAAAGCACAATATCTTGTGTTATTTTATTTACTTTCGATCAGATTATCCAATGGGTCATTTTAATCCAAATTAATGGTTCCGGTGTGAGGCCCCTGCACTAGATTTTAGACTTGTTGCACTTGGATGATAGAAACTGACCACTTACAGCGTGCATGTGGGGTGGTGGATCAAGAGGCCAACACTTATGAAAGTGTTAGACTATATTGTGCAAAATGCCAAACATCAACAGAAACGTATCGTTTTCACAATCAGAGTAGTTGCACAGCAAAGAATGCGTTTGTTTACCAACACTGAATACAGAACTAAAACACTGACATCTGTCCCCATTCATTTTACTGGGAAAATCTGGATTTTCACTTCCATGAAAAAAAATCCCAATTACTCCTGTGCAAATTTCAGACAGGGTGGTCAACCCCATGTGACTATTTTGTAATGGCTGAATCTGCACCTGCCCCATGAATAAAGAAAAGCTTTACTATCCCGGGGTGACAGCCTTTGTCCTGCACACAAAGAGATGAAAGCGCTCCAAATGAAAGAAGTGATTTAAAATCTGGCCTCTGTCTGAAATTTATCTTGGATGAAAAAAAAAACAAAACAATCTATTCACCTCAACAGCATGATCGGAGCTCACATAGCAAAGAAAGGTGTGAAAATACACAATTATGCAAGAAGATGCTCTCATCATTTCCAAATATTCAGTTTGCTTATCCCACCATCCAAGTCTTAATAGAACAACATCTATATTTAACTAATACTGCTGCTTATGCTAGCTCATTTTTTATTCTTTAGAATATATTTGCCAGTCATCAATTATATACATTAAGGGGCACGTTTACTATTGGTCGAATATCGAGGGTTAATTAACCCTCAATATTCGACTGTCAAAGTAAAATCCTTCGAATCTTGAAATCGAAGGATTTACCGCATTTCCTTCAATCGAACGATTCGAAGGATTTTAATCCATCGATCAAACGATTTTCCTTCGATCAAAAAAAGCTAGGAAAGCCTATGGGGACCTTCCCCATAGGCTAACATTGGTGCTCGGTAGGTTTTAGGTGGCGAAGTAGGTGGTCGAAGTTTTTTTTAAAGAGACAGTAATTCAAGTATCGAATGGTCGAATAGTCGAACGATTTTTAGTTCAAATCTTCGATCCGAAGTCATAGTCGAAGGTCGAAGTAGCCAAAAATATAACCTTCGAAATTCGAAGTATTTTTTATTCTAATCCTTCACTCGAGCTAAGTAAATGTGCCCCTTAGTATACTTTAGGAACTGTGTTCTCTTCAACATAAACTTTATCTAATGTATAAATGTGATTTACAGTATATGGGCTTATTTTTTAGCTAAACAGATCCAGATGCCACATCTACCATGACATGCCCTCATTTGGAACACTCACAATTGAGTTCCAATCTTTGGGGTATATTTATCAAAGAGTGAAGTTAGTGATCACCACAGTCCACTAGAGTGAAATTCCGCCACTCTCCATTCATTTCTATGGGATTTTGAAAGGCATATTTATCAATGGGTGAATTTTCAATCACCCATTGATAAATACTCTTTTAAAAATCCCATATGATGGGATCCCAAATCCCAATGAATGGAGAGTGGCGGAATTTCACTCTAGTGGACTGTGATGATCTATAACTTCACTATCGTGGGCATATAGATGACCCGACAAGATTGTCAGTGTATGGCCTTCTTAAGTGTTAGCTCAGACACTTGCACTTTAATAGTGTTTCTATGATGATTAACTTTTTACAAGGGGTCTGAGCTTCCAGTCTCTATTACATTCAGCCCTCAGCAAATGTAACATCTTTATATTGCTTCATCTAATAAAAAGTGAAAGTTCTATTTTACTTTATTACTTTTTCTACTTTATTTTACATTATAAGTTTAATAACTGTACCCTACTTAGCAAGAATAGTAAGAGATATATTCCTGCACAGCTGCTCAACTTGTCAGAGACAGCACAACCTGTTCCATGTATTTTTCTTACTAGCAGCCTTTTAAAGAATAATAATAATACAAGTATTTTAACAAGCAGCAAACAACTTGACCTTATTCAAAGGACGTGTATCAACATGCACATATGGTAACATTCTTCAACAGGAATTCGGAATTATTTCAGGTGAATTTATTACCCGTAAATAGCTTAAAAATGAAAGCCATATACTTTAAAGAGTTGGCAAAGCTAAAAGTAAGTTGCCCTTACATGAAACGAGCCACAAACAGTTTTGAGACTAAATAAGTGTACGGCTCCAGGAGAAATCTGAATGCACAGGACTCCATTCAGACTATGTGAGTCTTTATAACATGTAGAACTCTTTTTTCTATATCATGATGTTAAAGAAATCTATGTGTTTTTGCAAAAAATCACTTTCCGTAAACTTTTTCTGTGCACTTTTTAAAAGGGTATGAGATCTTTATGGTAAAGATTTTCAAATATGTTGGTCTGTTCCACCAGGAAATGTCTGGCTTTATAGCCAGGGGTTTGCAGGGTATGCAATCCAAAGCTATGGATATTGGGGCTTATACTGATGGCCAGTGAGTTTTGTTTTGAATGATTGTAAGTTCAGATAGGGTGATGTTTTTCTGTACTAGTTTGTCTTGCAGCTTTGACAGAATTGCTCATGCATCAAAATTTTCATATACCTGTATATTGATACAGACACACAAATTAGGGAGCGTCAGGAGGCATAGGCCGCCACTGGACCATGTCCTTACAAGGGATGAATATTTTTACAGTAGTGGAAGGAAGCTTACTTTGTGGCTAACACAAAGTGAATCTTGGTTGGAAAGCACTAGACATAGAGTTAAGCAGTTATATTCTATATAGTACTAATCATTAATGTTCTAAATTTTCATCATAGTAACCAAATGTATAAGCTTCATATGGACTGTATAGACGCAAGGGATTGACATGGATGTAAATACTAGGGCTTGCTATGATTTTATTATATTGCTTTTGGTGGATGAGAGAGTTAAACATGGTTGTGATATTATTGATGAGGACCAGAAATGAGTGAGGTTGTATTTAAAGTTGCATTGTGAGAATTGTAAGATCATTAGCAAGACTAGACAAGTAACGTGGGTAGGTATCAGAGAGAGGGGAAGTGGGGTTAGAAACTATACAAGTTTTGCATGAAGGTGAAAATACCGGATCTGGACAGGTGTCATATTTTAACAGCTTTGGAAGGACAAGGAAAAGGCAAGTAATAAAGGTCTAAATAACAGCCCTCTGACAGCATATATAGGTTTTTTTTCTGCAGTATTGCTTGTATTTACCCCCAATGTTTTATAGAGCAATGTCAATTATGTTGATTCTTAGGAAATAAAGCAGAATTGTAGGCAGTGATGCAAAATTATTGTATATAGTCAAGAAACAAATATGAAGGCTTAAGCAGGAAATTATGTAACTGTCAGAAAAAAAAGAGAAAATGTGATTCTGTTGGGATAACAAAACAGGGTTAAAACCTGGTGTGTTGAAAAAAAGAAGATATCTACTTCACTTTAAGCTGGCCATACACACCCCAAAGTTTTGTATGATTTTCAAACTGTGTGTGGGCTCTGAATAATTGTCCAGACAATTTTTGTACCATGGTCGTTTAGTCGATCGGATGGGTAAGAAAATTTCTCTTGGAAAACGATAGTATTTTTGACCGTCACTACAATTTTCGGGACATAACTTTCATATGATTGCTGTCTGTCAATAAATGGCCAGAACATTGTCTGATTTGTTATTTTTCTTACTTTAATCCTACAGTTTAAATATGAATGTTAGTTTCCAATCATTGCATTAAAACATACAATCGATATCCGAACATTTACATAGGGGTAATAAATTCTGAAAGTGTATGGCCAGCTGTACAGTTTTATGATGTGACTGCCAGTGAGAGAGAAGAGAGAATGAGTCCTCTGTCAGACACAGTGAGCCATTGAGACAGTTAGCAGACACAGGGAAGTAGTCACAAATGGGTCATGGCTGTAAACTTTAAACATTAAGCAATAAAGCTGACACATGTCATTAACTTGAGTGCTTTATGCATCTTTTTATGTAAAACATTGTTTGAGGTATGCATGTGTGCTATCAGTTCAGAGCAGCATAAGCCATTTCTTATTTGCTGCTCTGCTTATGAACACTGTCACCACTTCTTTTTCACCGCAGCACGAGAGTTGTGCAACTTACATCAGTCAGCAACAAACACTAGCAAGATATTACAAGAAAACAGCTTCTCGGTTTGAAAAGACCTCCGCACGGAATGAAAAAGAATAAGGTACTAGACGAGACACAATGGTTTGCGCTGACAAGATGGTATCAGTGTAAAGACAGATGGGTTCACATCTTGTTTGAAGAAGTATCTGTGACAGAACAAGAAGGCTGCTTGGTGAGTCATGTTGACAGGTGTGATACTGAAGTGATTCAGGTGGTCTGGAATGTAACATAAAAGAAACAAGCGAGAAATTATCCATAAACAAATTAGCTGCTTCAGAAGCATGAGGGTAAGAACAGCACTGAATATCAGGATTAAAAGGATCCTGTTTTAAGTGGATTAGCATTAATAAGATAAGATTCTCCAGCAGGTAAATCTGTAAGTGCATGTATGACTGTCTCCACTGTGTGTTTACGGCTGTGTATATGCAGATTTAGTCGACTAATCGCCTCTTCTTCAGTGACTAATCTCCACGAACTGCCTTCCCGCCGACTAGAATGTAAATTGCCGGTGGGATGGCTCTTGGATCGCTTTATTTTCCGAAATTGTACATTCTAGCCGGCAGGAAGACAGTTCAGGGAGATTAGTCACCCAAAGAAGAGGCAATTTGTCGCCGGGCGACTAATCTCCCCGAATCTCCACGTGTGTCTCTGCCCATAGGTGACAAAAGGATGAGGTGTTGTGTTACAAGATCTTTTTAATAATGTGCAATTTTTTACATAAGAATGAAATTGAAAGGAATTAGGAAGCTAGTATAAATTGTGAAAGGGAACAAAGGCAGGAGAGCATATAAAGCAACCAATTAGTTAACAAACATGTCGTTTTGGGTCTTTCTATGAATCTGAAAATTGTAGGTTCCTCTTACACAGACCACCCACCTCCACTGTGATGGCTCACAATATGGGTTGCAAGAGACAATACACTTACTTAGTTATAGGTAGTACCTTTTGATTCTGGGTTCCTGTAGAATGCAGGGAAGTACAGTACAGTATGTAACAGCAAAATGATGTGCAAAAAAGGGGTATTGCACCCATCTGCACACTTCCCAGGAGATCATCAATGAGGTCCAATCTGCACTGGAAACCATGAAGCCTAAAAGACAACCTTTTTATTATACATTTGGGTGGTAAGGAACTAGGTGGAGACCAAAGTGCAGGTGCTATTGATAGTAATTCAACTGCTAGTTCTATAAAAAAAATGAAGATATTGAAAGACAATTGTACAACAAATTAAATCTAGAATAAGGTGCAGATGTAAAAATCACCTTGAGTAGTTATAAGTATATTAACTTTATACCTCTCAAGTTAATGTTTAGAGCACACTCAAATAGTCCATTCAAATCTGTCCCTTTCAGATGACATTACACTCACTATTGTTATTGAGAATGGTGGATTAACTTGTGTGAAATATAACATGCTGTGTTGGAGAGAAGTCCGCAAATCTATTCTGTGTATAGCTGGGAAAAAAAAGGTTGACATTGTAAGGAAGAGTTGTTTGACGAATGTCAATGTGCTGGCAAAAGACAGAAAAGTTAATTTGTACAATAAAAATGACAGAAATGTACTATAACATCCTTCACCCCCCTCCACTGAATGCTAAATTTGCTCTCTGTAATCTATATCACAAGTGACACTGCAGCATCACTTCACTAGCACAAGCAGTTCATTTATATTTTCTAGCATAAATTGCTACATTTATGGTCTTATTATATTGAGTCAACTCTCCCTGTGTGGCTCTTTACAATCCTCTTCTTATTTGTCAACACCTTCTTCATTGTTGTCAGCACTTCATGAGGTTTTGCAAATCAACACAAGCATTCACATCTCTCACTCACCATCATAAAACAGGTGCTGCTGGCTGTGTGCTGCAAGAATGAACTCTTGTGTCTTTTAGGATAGAAGACGTAATTTGGCAGGAAAATACTCCAACAAGAACTCCAGAAGGAGAAAAAGATTTCTGCAAGTAGAAGGTTATGTACAGAGTATGTGGTACAACTTAAATACAAGAACTACAACATCTACAGTTGTGTCTGGTGTATTTGGCACTATAACGTTTCATTTTATAAGTTTATAAAGAATCACTTGCTAATGATGTCTGTGCACCCAGCGGGAGAGGCACCCAACAGAATTTGCATAAATTCACAGATTGGTCCCATTTCAACCATACTGATGTACCTCTGGGTATGTATAGCATCATCTTAGGATCCTGTTGCTCTGTAGATGATCAGTCTAATTTGACCTTTTATTTGGATATGGACCATGTTCTAAGGTGCATGAGCAGGTAAGAAGTTTAAGCTGGCCATGCAGGAGCAGATTGGCTGCCAATTGGCCAGTGTATAGCCACCTTACACCTTAGTACATGATTGATTAACAGGTATACCTTAAAGGCAGGCCCGGACTGGCAATCTGTGGGTTCTGGCAAATGCCAGAGGGGCTGCTGTATGGTTCCATAGAAAGTTACCATATAGTGGGCTGGTAGGAGGCTGTTTGGGCTGGTAGTGGGCTGTTTGGGTCTCTGTGTATTTGGAATGGGAGGGCCTATTTTTGACTCCTAGTACAGGCCTGCTTAAAGGACAAGGAAAGTTAAACTAAAGAAGTAGGCTAGTTCTCCTTTAGTTCTCCTTTACGTTAATAGTAACCCTCATGACTTAAGCCCGTTGGCACATCAAGTGATATTACTTTTCACAGGAAGAACTGTCCCTGGCATTCTTCAATCCAGTTCTTAACTATTCGAAGGCCCATGTAAACTCTATGGGTTTCCTTTCCCCTGAAATCAATGTTAAGCTGGCCATAGATGTAAAGATTTTTAAAAGATTCGATCGTCATCGTGAGACCACGATTATCTCGAAACGATCGTGCGAATTGTCCATCAGCTAAAAAGACCATTTCAGGCGATATTGCCAGGAAGGGTAGCTGCGTGCTTGTCCCTGCAACCATAGATAGATTGCACTGGGACCGATAAAGATTTTTTTACAGATGTCGGCCGAAAAATCGTAAGGTGTACGATCGTTCGAATCCCACTAACCGCACGATCATTTCGAAGGATTGGTCGGACTTCGCTAAAATCGGTCGTTCGGCAAGAGAAATCTTTGCGTCTATGGGGACCTTAAGACAATGTACAAGGCAAGGGTTCCCTTTGCTGCTCCCCCCACGCCCCCCCCCTGCTTTTTGCCCTAGCCATTGAACCCCTTGCAGTTGCAAGAGGTTCACAAAAATATTTCCAGGGTGCCAATTGGAGAGATAAATTATCAATGTGCACTGTAAGCCGACGATATGCCACAAACATAAAGTATCTTGAGATCATAATAGGCCCAAGATGGCAATCTTTAGATTTTAGCAAATTACATGAGGGGCTGCTGTAAGATGCCATACTATTGGGCTGATAGTGGGGTTGGGCCCCTAGTTTCAAGGGCCTATTTTGAATCTCCTGACCTTCAAATTACAGTACATTTCATCATGATTCCCTAAAAATACTGTGGGATAGATATGCTTCAGCAAGATATATCCAGATTTAATAAATGAGAAAATGTTATTTTATGGTTTATCACCTGACAATTTATGGGTGAGATTTAATATAAGGAGATAAGATTTTCTCATCTGGCTCTATGGGAATTTCTGGAACTGAATTACAAGATTAACTTTTCTCATCTAATTGAATCCGACCCATTATGACTTCAAATTATTCCCCCCAAAAATGTAATCTTTAATATATATGATTCCTGTGAGATATCTGTAATTCATTCAGAATTGATAGATGCCTCCACATATATTTTGGTATTGAGACTCGGTTGGCAGCAGTTAACGGACAAGGTAAAAGGAAAGGGCAACATAATCTTAATCAGTTAATTAGTACAGTTATTCAGGATATTAAAAATAATATTAATAGATATAGTATTTATTTTTGACTATGCAAGTTCATGCGGGTGGTGGTGAGTATTTTTTTCCTGTCTATGGCCAGAGTGTAGATCACCCTCAGGTGCCATGTTTTATTTTATTTTTGTTCGGCTTATTTTATGTTACTAGTTTATCATGCTTCTGCATGTTGAAGATAAAACTGACAATTGCAGATACTGGTAAATTGAACATTTTAATAAAATGTAAAAAAAAGGAAATGCTCTGCCCATAGTAGATGTTGGCAGTGACATGGGGGACTGCTTGGAAAGTCTCAGTAAAGTGGACCAGTGTGGTCCCCTCCTGTCACGGCTAGTGTCTGCAATAGGCAAAACATTTCAAAGCTTTTAGAATAGGAAGCAGTAACAGCTGGGGGAGCCCCATAGTTCTTCTTGGAAACATCATGGTGATCGAAATGTCAGGTATGCAAGTGGCCTTGGGATAATACACTTACAAAGTTTGCTTTTATATGTAAACTTAATAAAACTTAATGGAAAGGCGGTGTGTTACATCACAATGTGTTTCCCATTCACTATAACTGGAACCGGCTGGCAATGGTGTTCCAATTCCTCCAGTTCTCACAGAGAGGACTTCAACTATCAAAATGCCCCATGTGTCATTAGGCTAATAGCGTTAAACAAGTAATTGCAAATAAACAAAACAAAAGGGGCTTCTATGCATCTAGATCAGTTTTGCAGGCAGATAGCCACAATGGCAATTTACATATTTAATAGGATGCAGTGGAATATATTACTGAAGCAGATATTTTAAATTAAAGGACATAAAAAAATAATATGATGAAATAACAAACAATTTGTATTTACCAGTGCATGCAATAAGTATATCATGCAGCTAACTCTTGGATCAGATGGTATCATTCATGGATTCCCCCACTGTTCCACATTCAACTCATAAACCAAATTGAAATATTGTATCCATTATATACAGGTGTTTCTTATGTATGTGGCCCTGATTTAGACAGAATGTTATTTGCTTTTTTAGTATTAAGCTGGGCCTATAAAGGGGGCAGCAGAGAGAGAAATCTAATTCTGCAGAAGCTTAACGCAGGTGCATGAACCTAATACATGTGTGTTCCATAGAAGTCCCTTAAAGTGTCTTCTGATAAAATATTGAGTATTTTAAAAGAAATTTAGCTGACAGAAATCACATCTTTCAATATTCTAGTAGCATTCTAGTGCCACTGAATTAAGGAGCTAATGTTTCTATTTCAGACAATGAATTATGCATTTCTCCAGCACCCAATACTTTTTTCTTTTTTTAAAATCCAGGCTAATATAACTTCTTTAAACCTGGAATTTTCTAGCAAACCAATTAACCGTGGTTTAATGGCTAATAAAACTTGTTACAAAAACATTTTAGAAGTCCTTCATCCCTATGCACAGACAGTGGGATGGGGCATGGTTTTGTTAAAGGGACAGTAACACCAAAAATGTAAAATGTATTATAAACATTTATAGGGGCAAATTCAGTAACCTCTGGAAATTCGCCAGTGACGGCTTCGCTCACATCACCACACTTCGCCAGTCGAAAATTCATCAGGGCAGCGCTAATTCACTAAAATGCAAGCTGCGACCAGGGTGCCGAACGATGGCGAAGTTTCGCTAGCGTTAATTCTGCAAGCAAAGTGAAGTTGCACTAGCGTTGGCTAATTTGCATACGGCGGGGAGGTTAAATTTCAATGGACGAATATATTGCAGCAAATACATTACACTACACAAGCCCAGGGAACCTTAATAAAAGAAAATAGAGTGATATTGCCCTACACATGATCCCAGTGTATAGTTTATGTGCCATATGTTAGGAAATGTAGGGGCGAAGCCGGGTGCCCTAAAAAAAATTTACGAACTTTTGCAGCCTATCACCCTGAAAAAATGAAAAGTTGCCAGCGTTTTTTGGGACTTGGAAAAATTTTAATTTTTTTTTTTTGAGGAACTCCTATCTACTCTATTGCACTTCACCTGGTCTGAGGTGGCGTAGGCAAGTCTGGCGCAAGAGGTAACGTTCATTAAAATCCGCATCTTAGTGAATTTGTGTAGTTATGTCCATTCGCCAGAGCGAAAATTTTCCTTGGCGTAAGAGTGCGAAGTCGCGCTAGAGTCTATCTCCTTCACTAGCGAATTTACACCAGTGCCCGTTAGTAAATCAATGAAGTCCCAAAATGACACCACACTTGCGAATTCTCACCAGCGTTAGTCATTTCGCCCTTTTTGTAAATTTGCCCCATAGACTAAATCAGTCTGTTGAGCTGTAATCATGAATGAAGTTCTACAACCATTGTATTTCATATCGCTTATATGTTATCTACAGTGCAGAAAGGGTCCTACACTAATAATGGACCTTGAAAGGCAGCACGCACTGTTACTGAGCTACATTTCGGAGTAATAGGTCCCAAAGTGGTCCCTAATGGTATGCAATCAGTTGTCCAGAAACTTTTAATTCAGAAAGTTCAGATTTACAGGCAGGCCATGTCCCATAGAGTCAATTTTAATCAAATAATTCAAAATGTTTAAGGCATATTTTCTTTTTATGTGTAATAGCAAAACAATATTGTGTACCTGATCCAACTAATATAATTAAGGCTTATTAGAGGAAAAACAATCCTATTCGGTTTATTTAAAGTCTGAATGATTTTTGTAGTAGACAAAGTATGGTGACCTGAATTTCGGAAACCTGGATCCAAGCCTTCCGTTTCAAATTGAGCACTGGTGCAAAAACAAAAAAAACTTTTTTTTATTCAACTAATCCATATTTTTTAAAATAATTTCCTTTTTCTCTGTTATAATAAAACAGTACCTTGTACTTGATCCCAACTAGGATATAATTCATCCTTATTGGAAGAAATCCAGCCTATTGGGTTTATTTAATGTTTACATGATTTTCTAGTACATTTAAGGTGTGAAGATCCAAATTAAGGAAAGATTGGTTATCCTGGTCCCAAACATTCTGAATAACAGGTCCCATACCTGTATATGATAAACAAAATCATGTTTTTTTTCCTTAATAAAACACAACCAGACTTCCGTGTATTCTTGTCATAACTACGTAAGTGCTGTTATTAGTGCATGAAGTGACAAAGTATTGAAAAGATGCTGCTTTGGTGATAAATGTTCACACTTTAAGCAAGTCAGTTGCATTATTTAAAAGATTGTTCACCTGCCTCCTTTACAGCCTGACAACAGATGTGACATAACGGTGAATAGTCATAATTCACTTTTAATGATTCTTTGGCTGGAATAGATTGTAGTAAGTGAATCAATATGGCCGTCACACAAAGTGACATTGCTACTCTTTAGTTCTTTAGGTAGTGCAGTTCTGAATTAGGAGTGACAATGTGCCCCATATGTTGAATCCACAGGTGTTGAATATGGAGAGCATATTATTGGAAACTGAAGCTGTAAGGCCTATGGCACAAACTGCAATATTTTTGGAAGCAAAGTGGATCACCAAGGCTTTTTATACTTTTCTTTATACATGTTTCTAATAAGCGAGCATGCTGATGGTTCCAGAAATTCAACATTTAGGGGCAGATTTATCAAGGGTCGAATTTCGAAGTGCTAAAACTTCTAAATTCTTACATTGAATTGAAAAATTAGATAGTCAAAGTTTTTTTTGTTGTTAAAATTTAGCTGTTTCAATCGATCGTAGATTTTCAAAAAAAAAAACTTTGACTTCTAAAAACTTAGCCAAATGTTGGCTATAGGTTCAAGGAGGTCCCCATAGGCTAACATAGCAATTCGGCAGGTTTAAGGTGGCGAAGTGTCGAAGTCGGCGGTTTTTAAAGGCGACAGTACTTCAATTTTCGAATGGTCGAATATTTGAAGTATTTTCAATTTGAATCGAAGTCGAATTTGGCCTATTCAATGGTCAAAGTAACCAAAAATTACTTAGAAATTCGAATTTTTTCATTCGAAAATTCACTTCGACCTTTGATAAATCTGCCCCTTATAGTACAGCCTGCCTTACTAGCTGATCCTTTACTGGATAGGGGAGTGTGTAGCAAGCGGCAAATGAGGTTTCCCACTGATCAATCATTATGGCTGGCACAGTACTTTCTATTATGAAGTGGTCCACAGTGAATCAGACTGTTTATGTACCCACAATAAATAGATGCAGTTAAAATACCTATTGTTTATTATGCCGAGCAGAGTAATTGGCAATATATAGGCCCTAAAATAAATCATATGGGTTCCACCTGACCTGACTACCAATCACTCATTTGCCCAAAGACCACCATTCATCCAGTGACTCCAGTCATATCCTTCAGCCCCTGAATGTTCGACTGTACAGTGACCCTGCAGTTTATGTTATTCTGGCATTAAAGGTCTGATTTGAGACTCTGGGCAGAGCCCAGTTACTGTTGCTACCACACATCCTACTACAGTTACACCCCAGTATAAACCATCTGATCCCAGAATATCTGGAAACATCCTGTTCCGGCAGAATAAACTGCAAGAAACATCAATAGGATAAATATACTTTATTTCTATATTTAAACCCTATTTCTAAGTAATCTGGTTTCAACAGATAATGATCCTGTACATAGAACTATACAGTACACAAACATTATCTTGTATTCAGGCTATTGTCTAGTTCTCTCATTTATCTCTCTCACACAAATTGTATACAGAAATGTTTTATTTCAAAGCACTGAAACACTACTTGGCATTGTTTTACGTTAATTTTGTTTTAAAAGAAAACTGGAATACTGTGGGGAGTATTTATTAAAAGGTGAATGTTAGAGTTTTTTTATACCTCGAATGAACTCACAACTTGATTGGTATCTTATTTAAGAAAAAACTCGAGTGGGAAAAACTTGATTCTGCAAGTTGGAGTTGCGAAACTCGAATTGCTCTAATTAGTTGCATTTCGGGCAAAACACAGCGAAAAAAAGCTTGTACATCATGAAGACTATTAACATCTCCAAATGGTTCAAGGGACCTTTGCCATTGAATCCTACATGACCTTGACAAGTTTTGGATTGTGTATTTTTTGATTCAAGCTATTTCCAGGGTCGGGATATAATACAGTCATATGAAAAAGTTTTGGAACCCCTCTCTGCCTGCATAATAATTGACTCCACTTTTAACAAAAAAGATAATAGTGGTATGTCTTTCATTTCCTAGGAACATCTGAGTACTGGGGTGTTTTCTCAACAAAAACTTTGGTGAAGCAGTATTCAGTTGTATGAAATTAAATCAAATGTGAAAAACTGGCTGTGCAAAAATGTGGGTAGCCTTGTAATTGTACTAATTTGAATGCATGTAACTGCTCAATACTGATTACTGGCAACATCAAATTGGTTGGATTACTCGTTAAGCCCTGAACTTCCTAGGCTGGTGTGTCCAATCATGAGAAAAGGTTTTTTAGGTGGCCAATTGCAAGTTTTGCTTCTGTTTGACTCTCCTCTGAAGAGTGACAGCATGGGATCCTAAAAGCAACTCTCAAAAGGTCTGAAAACAAAGATTGTTCAGTATCAGGGTTAAGGGGAAGGCTACAAAAAGCTATCTCAGAGGTTTAAACTGTCAGTTTCAACTATAAGGAATGTAATCAGGAAATGGAAGGCCACAGGCACAATTGCTATAAAACTCAGTCTGGCAGGTCAAGAAAAATACAGGAACAGCATATGCGGAGGATTGTGAGAATGGTTACAGACAACCCAAAGATCACCTCCAAAGACCTACAAGAACATCTTGCTGCAGATGGTGTATCTGTACATCGTTCTACAATACATGTTATATATTAAAAGGAAGTTGCTACTTTGAAAGCTCAGCCAATGATAAATAAAACTCCAAAGAATTAAGAGGGGTTCCCAAAATTTTTCATATGACTGTAAATCTCAAAAGGTTCAAAGTTTTTTTTAAACCCGAAAATGTGAGTTTTGACCAAACAAATTAACTCAAAAACACAAATTTCCGTATGCTGATTCTTCAAACTTCTTTCTACATTTGTAGCGATCTTTTTAATATTTTATGAAGTCATTCTGGCCCATTCTTCCAGGCACATTTGCTCCAGGTTGTTCATGTTATTTGGGTAAAGCCTTTGTACCTTAAAAAGTATTGCAGATTCTCAGCTGGTCTGAGAACAGAAATGTCTCTGGAGCATTGTAGAACATTTACCTTTTTGGTTCTTAAATGGGAGGGACACAAAACATGTCCCTGTTAGTAATCTATAAATTCGATCTTGATACCATCTAGAGCACTAGAATAAATCCAATATTTCTTCTCTTATAGCAAAATAATTTGCAACAAGGGAATATACGTAAATACTTTGGCTTTAACAAGTAAAATCTCTTTTTTAGCAAGTTAACTTGTGAGATGCTTGGATTGAATAATCCTCTAATGCAGGTTCTGTGTACCATGACGGCAAGGAATATTAATGCAAAAGATGTTGGAGATTTGAAGAAAAAGCAGAAAACTGAGTCCCAGAATCAAACCAATTACTACTGCAAAGAGGCCATGGCCAACACCAAAGTGCAAGCAGAGCCTGTAATACCAAAGGATGAAGGATTTATGGAAAGTAAATCATGGGGCTAAGGAAAACCTTAAATATTCTTGTAGAAAATGAATTCACTAGTCACAAACTATAGCCAAAAAAAAACAATGAAGCCCACTGTTTCCATGTTGACAGAATAGAAAGCAGCTATTAAATTCAGCAATTGTATAAGTCACTGCATGGCATTTTTGCCAGTATTCTGTACCAGTGATTTTATCCGGCTGTTGATGAACTACAACCCCACAAAATCCCAATAACAGCCAAAGGATGAACTGCCACGAGTATTAAGATTCCATACAGTTTGTTTGTATATTGAAGGGGTTATTCGCCATTGTTTCACCTTATGTAGAGAGTGATGTTCTTAAACAATTTGCAATTGGTCTCGATTTCTGTTCAGAAGCTCTGCGGTCTGGAATTTTTAGCAGCTAATTTTATTGCTAGGGCAGTGGTGTGAATGATAGATTTGAATATAATTAGAAGAGGCCTGAATAGAAAGCTAGGTAATAAAATGTAGACAAGTCAAACCCATTGAAATATATCTCTCTCTCTCTATACAGTATATATATTTATAGGCGTGACGGGAACGAAGTACTCATGTGACTTAATTTGGGGGTTATTCCTAATGCTGGTTTGGCTTTTAAAGGGGAAAACTGGAATTTTTCAAGAAAAAAAATGAAATTTTTCAAGATTTATTATACCCCAAGGATGCAAAAAGTCAGAATCCAAAAAAACACCATCTTCAATCTGTCAAGATCCTGTAGAAGTCAATGGCAGAGGTCCTATTTGCAATTTGAATACATTATGGTCTGCGCTGGCTTTCGTACGATAATCCGAATATTTTGAACTTTTCCGATTTCAGGGATGTCATATTCCGAAAAATTTCCAATTTTGTTGCAGTTTTTTAATGATAAGGGTTAATGTGGATTCTAGTATGGTCTGGCTTTTTTGCATTTTTTGGGGTGGTGAGTACACCCCAAAATGCACTCACAGACATGGTGAATAATAAAAATCCTACAAGGATCGTCATTAGGATGTGTGTCCATGTTGGGTCAATGTAGATTATAAACGTGTAAATGTAATGAGAATTTAATAAAAGAAAATATTTTTTATTACATGTCCGTGAATGTATTTTTTAAAAGGAAATAATAATTGATTTGCACCCGGACAATTGCTCTAGAAAGGTGAGTGTTTATATATATATATATAAAACATTACTGTACTTCAATATATCACATGCACAAAACATATTAAAGGTATTATTCACCTTTGAGTTAACTTTGCATTTGGTTTTCATTTTTTATTATATGAGGTTTTTGAGTTATTTAGCTTTTTATTCAGCAGCTCTTCAATTTGCATTTTAAGCAATCTGGTTGCTAGGGTGCAAATGTCCCTAGCAACCATGCACTGATTTAAAGAAGAGACTGGAATATGAATAGGAGAGGACATTACTAGAAAGATGAGAAATACAAATTAGCAAAAATAATACATTTGTTGCCTTACAGAGCATTGGCTTCTTAGATGGGGTCAGCGATGCCTATTTGAAAGCTGCAAAGAGTCAGAAGAAAAAGGCAAATAACTGTAAAACTATAAAAAATAAATATTGAAAACCAATTGAAAAGTTGCTTAGAATTGGCCGTTCTATAACGTACTAAAAGTTGCCTTAAAGGAGAACCACCCCTTTAAGAATCTTGAAAGTTTTCCCTGTTGCTACAATATGTTGTTGCTGTACCTTTTATGACTGAAACTGAGGGTTGCCTTGTTTTTTTTTTGTACAGCAGATGTCTGCTGCAGGATGTTTATATTGCAAGTACCAGGATCACAGACCCTTGGGAGTGGGTATTTTTTTAAGTTTTCATTACTGGATTCAGAGTGCTGACGTCTCACGTCTTTCCCCTGTGAACGGATTTAGCAGATGTTGTAAGTACTGCTTTCCACTTCAAGGTGTGTTTCCTTTACCCACATCTTAGAAATTGTTTATAGACCAGCATCCAGGCAGCAAGCTGAAGTTGGCACTGCTTAAAGAAACAGTTTTACAAAAGGATCAAAGGAGAATTATATGACATTAAAGAGAATGCACAGCTACACTTCAAGAGGCTCTTATATGGACCAACTGTAACATTAAGGGGTTATATCTTAAAGTTCTAATTTTTCTGGTCAGCTTTTAAAGGGGAAAACTGGAATTTTTAGTGGAAAAAAAACTCGAATTTTTCGAGATTTATTATATCCCAAAGCTGCTAAAAGTCAGAATCTGAGAATTCTGAGTTTTTCAGGCGATAACTCAAAAATGTTAAGTGATTTGGGAGTCAGATCCAAAAAATTCATATTATTAGGGTTTTCGCTTAATTTTATAGACTTGAGACTTTTCCCAAAGCAAATTTTTTCCATTATTTTATTAATAGATAAGATAAAATAGTGAATGGGAGTTTATAGTAGTAGTTAGGTATAGTAATATAAATAATATACAGCATGCATAGAAAAATGCATGCAAGCAATTATAAGTGGAGGTCCGCCTGCATGTGCAACATTTTCATACAATCTACATAGAGCACGCATAATGCTTTTGTACAATGACTACACATGCACATTGGTCAACCAAGTAGTATACATTGAGCTTAAGTGATATAAGAAGAACAACTTAATATGTTTGTGATATGCTACTGCAATAGTCAAATAATCTGTATTAATAGCAACTGGGTTCTCTTCAGCACCCTTGGACTGGTGCATGCAGCAAGCATGTAGCCTATGCTTAAGGGTTTTTATTCCGAAACGCGTCAGGCTTTTGAACCACAGCATCATACATGTTTTTAATAAAATAAGAAATGACTTCTAAATCTAGGAGAAGGAATGCAGCCTATTTTTCTTTTTTTGGCATGCAGCAAGCTAGCACTGGATCCATATTTGCCTGTAGTATGCATTATTCATATGTCCCCTGTATTACAATGGGATATGGCCGGTATATAAGGGCCTCCCGACCTATGAAGCACACACAACATGCATAGCATTAATCATCATTATCATGATGGCCTTTCCCATTCAAAATCTTTGCATGGCCATATAGATCACATAACCCAGAAAAACAACACTGAAAACTGGAGCATGAAAAACCACTGACATACATAAGCAGTGTTTTGCCAAATTGTGTAATTAATTTGTGCTCCTAGTGATGAGAGAACACTAACGAGCGTATCATGTTTTCAAATGGAGTAATAATTTATACATAATACAATTAGAAACATGTTGAATTTCTGCAAAAGCAGCAGCGCCTTAGCACCTCACAGTATTTCTGCTAATTGCAAACCTCTGAATGGGCATGCTCACTTTTCTTTAATATGACGAGCGGATCTTTCCCCAATATGCCATTAATGAGCATGGCTATATCGGGGGTAATTTGAACGTTCGGCCGTATGGTCGAACAATAAAATTACGATGTGCAATGGGCTCCGGCGGGAGCTCTGGACGAAAGATGTCGGCACTCTCCATACGATCCGAAAATCGTATGAATCCTCGATTCATACAATAAGATCTGTGCGTCTATGGCCAGCTTAAGACTTTATACCTTTATGACTCACCCCGCATTGACTACTGTGCACTTTGATGCAGTTGCAGCTGGACTTCCAGCCTTATCCAACAACTGTAGGAGTGTAAATTCATTGCCATATATACCTAGCCACTAGATTCTTTAGATAGATGATAGATAGCTAGAATAGATAGATAGATAGATAGATAGATAGATAGATAGATAGATAGATAGATAGATAGATAGATAGATAGATAGATAGATGATATATTAGATAGATAGATAGATAGATAGATAGATAGATAGATAGATAGATAGATAGATAGATAGATAGATAGATAGATAGATAGATAGATAGATAGATAGATAGATGATATAATAGATAGATAGATAGATAGATAGATAGATAGATAGATAGATAGATAGATAGATAGATAGATAGATAGATAGATAGATAGATAGATAGATGATATATTGATAGATAGATGATACATGGATGATAGATAGATAGACAGACAGACAGACAGACAGACAGACAGACAGACAGACAGATAGATAGATAGATAGATAATAGTACACAGTAGTATCAAAAAACAGTAGTTTCCATATAAACACGTAATATATTTTAGAGCAAAAAGAAAGCCGCATTGTATAATATATTCAATTATTCATTGAAATAAAGCTGAACAAATTAATCTTTCCATAACTTAGTTCTCATTATGACACCTGCCAGTCCAACCCTCTCAGATTTAAACTTACATTCACCTTCATGAGTCACAGTCTCATTTTACAGATAAACCGCGATACACCCCTTACAGGCAGTGCAGAGTTCCAATGTAAGACATGCTTCTATAGCAGAGAGTATAGGGAATTTCCCCGCTGCTTCAGGCTACTGGCATTAGATTGAGTTTGGCTCAGGTTTTACATTGAATGGAAATGAGGCAGTTATCTCTTCCTTTACATGCCCTGATATGTTGGTCAGAGCGGGGAATGGTGAAAGTTTGTTTGAAAGTCTTTTAACCCGTTAGTTTGTATTGTGTAATATAAGCTACAAGTTGTATTTATGCAGTGTGCTAAATACATTTTAATTACACATAGCAACTACTAAGGCAACTCAGTGTCAACTATAGCCAGCTGTGTAAACTGTCCAGAGCTCCTAAATTTAAATAATGTGGCATATAAACATACTGCACCCTATTACAGGAATATGCATTACACTACAAGTCTAATATAGGGATGCCAGGTTGGGACCCTATGTGTATAGTATTCAATGCCCAGTCATAGCATTCATTTTCCTTAATCTTTGGCAAGTACAAGCTTCTAGAAAGGCAGTGATGTAAAAAGAAGCCTTTATTCTGGCTAACTGGCTAATTCTACGCAACTTTTCAGTTGGCCTTCATTTTTTCTTTTTTATAGTTTTTAAATATTTGCCCTCTTCTCAGGGGTGATCTTTGCCTCTCTGCCTCACTGAGGAGGCTTTCATGTTGCCATGCCCCTCTCACCTTTTCAGCAACAGAGGGGGTCCAGGGGGGTCCTCACCCCCAGACTTCGGAAAGACGTAGCGTTCTGAGTGCCATCCCGCCTGCGATTTAAATTCTAGCCGGCGGGAAGGTTAGTTGCCCGAAGAAGAATACTCTTCCTAGCACTCAAACAGGTGTCACTGATCCCTTCTAAAAATGCTCTGTAAAGATACAAATGTATTGTTATTGCTACTTTTTATTACTCATCTTTCTTTTCAGTCCCGCTCCTACTCGTATTCCAGTCTCTTATTTAAATCAATGTATGGTTGCTAGGGTAATTTGGAAGTTGCACTTCGGGCAACTTCGGAAACCGAATCGCTGCATGTGATTAGCGCCGACAGTTATTAATTTTAAGCCAGTGAGGGAAGGCGTTTGGGGAGATTGGTCGCCACAAAGACGAGGCGATTAGTCGCCAGGCAACCAAATCTCCTCAAAAAGCCCAGTGTGGCCTTACCCAGTCAGGAGTGAAAGAGAGTTAAGCCACCAGAATTTCTTATCAGTGAATAAACACTGTGCACTTTTGCAGTGGAAAGTAGCAGCAATACTTAGCCAGAATGTGAGATGAAAATTAGGTCAGTTGAGGGCAAAGAGCAAAGGTTCAACAGTAACTACAGAGCCGCAGGGCAGGTAGCACTGGTCCAAATGCAACTTGAGGTTTAGATGTCAGCAAGATGAAACAAAGGATGAAAGCAGAATGACAAAACCAGAACAGTTCCGAATCTAATGATAAAATGAAATATTCTAGTTTGGGTTTGGGCTAGAATAGCTACTTGGTTACAATATGCACAGAAAAGCTGTTCATCATCATCATGCAAAACAGGTACTTTTTCAGATAGTTAACTCCAGGAAAACCTCAGCTGACAAAAAAATGACAAGACAATCTCATAATGGAATATTCCTCCCTGTTTGCTGTATTTTATTTTTGTGCTTTTCAATTTTCACTACCTTTGATAAAGAGCAAAATGGAGCAAAAAGAAGTTGAACTTTCTTTTGCATATCTTTCTGGAAAAGAGTTAATTTTTTTTTTTTTTCAAAATGAATCAGTTAATAGTGCTGCTCCAGAAACTGCAAAGAATATGCCTAGCCACACTTCTCACTATACCTGGATATTCAGTTGTCAGTTGTGGTGTGTGGGCAGATAGGAGTAAGCATATGTTGCAACCATTATGAATTTCCTTGTTTTAAGTTTATGGAGACGATACTTTCCCTTCAACAAAAGGATGCTTAAAAAAGATCAGATGACGCCCACTTTTATTATCATTTATGCAGTATGCATAGCGCAAATACAGCTACTAATAGAGCAGCGGATATTTATTATTATTTCCCAGAATGGTGAAACAGAAATTGGTGGAGCAGGTTGAATGAGCAGGATGAACAGAAGGGCAGACACCATGAAGAGCTGTGATTGGATGTTTCTGTTTCAGTTGGCTTATGCCAGTGTTGGATGGAACTCAAGCAGACGAATGGTGTGAAATTGACTGTTTTCAGCATTAAAGGGATCCTGTCATCGGAAAACATGTTTTTTTCAAAACGCATGAGTTAATAGTGCTTCTCCAGCAGACTTCTGCACTCAAATCCATTTCTCAAAAGAGCAAACAGATTATTTTATATTCAATTTTGAAATCTGACATGGGGCTAGACATATTGTCAATTTCCCAGCTGCCCCAAGTCATGTTCACCATTCTGGGAAATAATAATAAATATCTGCCGCTCTATTAGTAGCTGTATTTGCGCTATGCATATTGCATAAATGATAATAAAAGTGGGCGTCATCTGATCTTTTTTAAGCATCCTTTTGTTGAAGGGAAAGTATCGTCTCCATAAACTTAAAACAAGGAAATTCATAATGGTTGCAACAAATGCTTACTCCTATCTGCCCACACACCACAACTGACAATATATATATATAATAATTGAATATCCAGGTATAGTGAGAAGTGTGGCTAGGCATATTCTTTGCAGTTTCTTGTGTGCTGCTAATATATAGAGAAGCAAAAGGGATTAGCCAGGTTTCACAGCCAGAAACACGGAGGGCTCGAAAGGGATCTTGGTCTAGAAATACAGTTTACAGAAGGCTGTAACTGGGGGTAGAATCAAAGGGGCTAATAAAGGCTGACTACCTGGAAATAGTGAGAGTTGGGTGGGATGGTGAAGACTTTTTACAACCACTAGGATGAAAACAAAGACAGTAAAGCAATGAACAGTGTGCCATACAGAGTGCTTAACTGGCCATCGGCACATAGGGCAAATGGGAATCATCTGATTGTATAGCTCCTGGGTTGATGATTGGACCATAATTGGGGCCTATGGAGACCATTAGGAAAGGTACTGCATCAATGAGCTTTTTCTCGTCCAATAGATATTTGTCAGTCTGGCCCTCCTAAAGGCCTCATATACAAGGCCATAATCTCTCAACACAGTCTGGGGGACTGAGTTACCATCTTTTATCAGCCTGGGTATGGCCAACTTAAGATAGAATTCTTTACCAGGAAAACTAAGGGTAGGGCAGGTTAAGAAAGTAACCGGGTTTGAGAAATCTTATAGTCTAAGCTTTTTCTACTGACTAGACAAAGGAAAAAGAAACCCCTAGGCTAAATTTCAGGAATACTAAGCAGAAAAAAAGGTAAGGCATAAGAAGAGGATCAAGGGGTATAGCTGCTGAAAAAAGAGGAGAGAAGTTCAGCAAAAAATATGGGTAAGTTAAAGAATTGCAGAAGAGAGAATGAGAGAACAATAATAAAGGACTGGTAGAATAAAAAAAGGAGCAAAAAAGTAAAGGAATGAGTGGTAGAGAATGAGGACCATGAAATAATGAGAAAGATATAAGAGCATGATAAGAGAGGCAACATAGAATAACTCTTTCTGTTCTGCCTGTTCAGTGACTGAGTCAATATTTATATATAAGTGTGCCTTTATCAAAGGTATAGGAAATTCTTTTTAAAAATCTCTTTTACAAATATTCTTTTACATATGCTTATATGACTTGCATATGTTCATTTTCAGACAAGAAGAAACTTTTACTGGCATCTTTTTCAGAATTAGTCATTCAAGGCATGCTATATTTAGGGATTTAGGAAACATCTTCAAGGCAAGCCTGAAAGGAAGCTTTAATTAACAAAGTACTGCAGCACTTGCTTTATTTTCATAAGGCCAATTAGGAGTATCTGATATGAACTTGGAAAGCACCAATAAATACTCAGAGGGTTAATTTAGGTAGCTGGGGAATAAAGCATTGCAGTTCCTTCCTCAGGCAATATTACATTTCTGCTGTGCAAATACAGCTATGTTAAGGTTTGGCATATTCATTTTGTGTTGTTCCAAATGTCACTAATATGTCTTATAAGGTTTTCATTTACTTCAAGATTTCATAATTCCTTAATTATTTCTGCTTGCTCTTATAGCATCAGTTAATATCCCTTGAACATGCAAATCAATTTGCCTTATTTATAGATCTCTGGTAAATCCTCACCTTGAGTATGCAGTGCAGTTTTGGGATCCAGTCCTTAAAGGGGTTGTTCACCTTTAAATTAACTTTTAGTATGATGTAGAGAGTGATATTCTGCGACCATTAGCAATTGGTTTTCATTTTTTATTATTTGTGGTTTTTGAGTTACTTAGGTTTTTATTTGTCAGCTCTCCGGTTTGGAATTTCAGGAACCTGGTTGCTAGAGTCCAAATAACTCTAGCAACCATAACTGGATTTAAATAAGAGACTGGAATATAAATGGAGCATAACCTGAATACAAAGTTGAGCAATAAAAAGTAGCAATAGCAATAAATGTGTAGCCTTACAGAGAAATTGTTTTTAGATGGGGTCAATTACCTCCATTTGAAAGCTGGAAAGAGTCAGAAGAAAAAGGCAAATCATTAAAAAAAAAAAACTATAAAAAAAGAAAAAGGCCAATTGAAGGCCATTCTATAACATTTGAATGTTAACTTAAAGGTGAACCGCCCCTTTCAAACATCTTGGAGTGCCACATCTGGTCCATGGGACTCCAGTTGCACAGTACTCATTTAGATGTTAAAGTTATACATTACTTCAAAAGCTATAAAAAAATGTAATTGAAAAGTTGCGTAGAATGAGCCATTCAATGGCATACTAACAGTTAACGTAAGGGCAGAGACACATGCTCAGATTCAGGGAGATTAGTCGTCCAGCGTCAAATCTCCTCTTCTTCAGGGTGACTTATCTCCCCTAACTGCCTCCCGTGCCTTCCAGCTGGCTAGAAGAAGAACTAGCCCTTTCCTAAAGAACCTACAGCCACGGTTAGAGCAAATTAATCCAGCACAACTAGAATAAGTTAGGTGCACAAGAAGAAAACATACAGCTGCCCAGGTGCTGTGGAACTTATCACACAATAGTACAAAGTCCAGCACTCTCGGGTCTTAATAAAAATGGATTTATTGTTCAATGTTTCAGCTCACGTTAGAACCTTCTTCGGGAACAGTGTTCAGTGTTCACCTTTAAATATGGGACTTGTTATCCAGAATGCTCAAGACCTGGGTTTTTCCGGAAAATTGATCTTTCTGTAATTTGGTTCTTCATACTTCAAACCTTAAGTCCACTAGAAAATCATGAACATCTTAAATATGCCCAATAGGCTGGTTTTGCTTCCAACAAGGGCAAATTTACTTACCTCTGAATTTGCGCCAGTGTTGACTTCGCCAGGCGTAGATTCGCCAGGGCTGCGCAAATTCACGAAGATCCGGAGTTGCGCACAAATTACCAATCAGTTTGAAGTTACGCTAGCGATCGGAAATTTGCATACGGCGTGCAGTTAAAGTACAATGTCTGTATATGCAGCAGAAAACACATTACACTACACAAGGCCAGGGAACCTTAATAAATGTGTTCTAATGCCCTACACATGTGCCCCCAGTATAGTTTAGGTGCCATATGTTATCAAATGTAGGGCAGAAGGAGGGTACCTTAAAAAAAAATTCTCTCTTTTTCAGCCCATAACCCTATAAAAAGTAAAAGACGCCAGCGTTTTTTTTGGGACTTAGAAAAAATTGCAACTTTTTTTGAACCATCTCTATCTACTCTATTGCACTTCGCCTGGTCTGAGGTGGCGAGGTAAAGTCTATTGCAAGAGGTAATGTTCACGAAAATCCGCAAGTTAGTGAATTAGCGTAGTTACGTCCCTTGACCATAGCGCAACTTCGTCTGCCGTAAGGGTGCGAAGTAGCGCTACAGTAGGTCCACTTCGCTAGTGACAATAACAAATAGTTGTGCTTAGCAATGTAACTGGCAAGATGGCAGAGATCTGTCACTTGCTTGTTCTTGTTGGTTTTAGTTTGTGTCTTTTGTCTCCCTAAACACACCCTGTGGCTGTGTGCAGAACAAATGAGGGCTTTTTCTTATTTATGGAACTGCTGCCATGGTTGCACACTGCCAACTTGCTCAAGGCTGAAAAGACCGCTTGCCCATGAACATCGGCTCTCCCACTTGGTTAATACTAGCCAGCAGCTCGCCAAGTCTTGTGACATGTTATGAGGAAGAGTTGTGCAAAGAGACAGAATAAATAGCAGGAATGTCTCCAGTATTCTTCCTGTGTGGATTACTGGGACATTTGCACTGGCTGCAGTAGATCATTCTTGAAACAAATACAAAATAACTTACCAGCCTGCCACACACCCTCATGCCACACACACAAAAAGGTACACATACCCCCAAAACATACGCAAATAGAACGACTTAGCTTACTGGCTTACGGTTCCTATTTATTATATCTTTTATTTTCACCATATATTTGATAAAAATCCAATGTTTCAATATAACAACCAAATTCTATCATATTCATATGACACATACACATGACTACTTTTTATGCATTTTTAGTGAGTTAGAACGATATATACAGTATGTTGTCTTTTCATGGATACACATACAATGTACATATTGGAAAGATTGAAATATCCAGCCATTAAATGAAATTGATCTCTACTTAAAAACAGCTGGTCATTGCATTCAATTTTATTGGAAACCTGGAAACATTCCATCATCAATGGGCTGCAAAAAACCCCCAAGATGAACAGAAATAAAGATGGTTAAATGTGAGCTATAGGTTTGGATCTAGCTATGTATTGTTTTTTTAGAATTGAAATGTGTTTATGACACTTGGGGGCCCATTCACTAACCTCGAGTGAAGGAATAGAGGAAAACTAGTTCGAATTTCGAATGTTTTTTTTGGCTACTTCGACCATCGAATTGGCTACTTCGACCTTCGACTAGGACCTTCGACTCTAAATCGAACGATTCAAACTAAAAATCGTTCAAATATTCGACCATTCGATAACCGAAGTACTGTCTCTTTAAAAAAAACTTCGACCCCCTAGTTCGCCACCTAAAACCTACCGAGGCCAATGTTAGCCTATGGGGAAGGTCCCCATAGGCTTTACAAGGTTTTTCTGATCGAAGGATAATCATTCGATCGATGGATTAAAATCCTTCGAATTGTTCGATTCGAAGGATTTAATCGTTCGATCGAACGATTATTCCTTCGATAGGATTTCAATTCGGCAGACGAATATCTAGGGTTTAACCCTCGATATTTGACCCTAGGTAAATGTGCCCCTTGATGCCCCTCTTTTTCATCAGAGTAGCTGACTGTTTAGAAACAATATTTGTTAGGTACAGGATCACCGCTCTAAATTGTAACTAGCCCAGACTGTGTCTGATGATCCCCAAAGGCATTGTACACACATTATCAATTTGTACTGCATTTACTGTGTATACAAAGCCTTTTGGGATCCTCAGACACAGTCTGGGATAGTTACCATTTAAAGCTTTGATCCTGTACTAGGGATGCACCAAATCCAGGATTCGGTTCAGGATTTGGGCTTTTTCAGTACGATAAGAATTCAACCAGATTCAAGTTCCTAGTTGAACCAAATCCTTAAAACCCATGTAAACGGATGGTTCCTCACCCTCATTTGAAAATGCAAATTAAGGTTTGGATTCTGTTCAGGATTCAGCCATATCCTTCATGAAAGATTTGGGATTTAGCTACACCTCTATCCTGTACCAATATCGGACTGGCCCACCGGGATAACAGGAAAACTCTTGGTGGGCCCAGGTGGTGGTGGACCCTCCTGCTTCTAACCATTTTTCATGATCATTATCTACTTCTGTATGGGAACAAAGAAGCTAAATTTTTAGAATTATAGATTATTGAATAGAAAGATAAGAGTCTTGGAAAATAGAGGTTGAGTGAGGAAGAGGAGAAATCGTTTGAAAGTGGACCCAAGGTTAAGGGTTTTCTGAAGGGGGCCCCTATCATCCCAGTCCGACAATGCCAATGTCTCCTACCTGCATCTACTGCCAATCAATAGGTTGATTAAAATCCCAATCTCCAGCCTATGCTGCTGTTGGAGACAATGGTTAACTTGAAACCCAAATGAATAACTGCACAATCAATACAACTAAAGTGATATATAATGGGGTATATTTATCAAAGAGTGAAGTTAGACATCACCACAGTCCTCCACTCTCCATATAATATGCCTTAGAAATGAATGGAGAGTGGAAAGTTTCCAGAGGCAGCTTTTTGCCGCCCCTGGTAACCAGCCGCTCCATCCTGCCTGAGGCAAGGTTCTCACCTTGCCTCATGGCAAGAGCGGCCCAGAATAACAACATTAAATACAGCAACTGAACAGTGTAATGGA